>NW_004524872.1:712457-723621 GCF_000260255.1 Octodon degus | reverse complement strand
CTGGCTGCTGTGCTCAGCTCCTTCCCGCTGCGGACCTGGGCTAGTACTGGGTCTGGGCGTTCCCGGAACTCGGCAGAAATTCCTGGGCTAGGACTGGGCCTGGGGGTTCCCGGAAGTCGGCAGAAATCTCCCGGAAGTCGGCAGAAATCACCAATGGCTTTTTAATGTCTTCAAATGGCACTAAGATCTTCAAAGAGTCTTCACACCTTCAGCAGAAGAGCACTCAGATATCGATATTTTTAACACAATCAGCACATAGTATTATGGATTGTCTCTCTATTGAAAACATATCTGGGGTATTTGTGAATTATGTGAAAATTTCATATTGTCTTTTTAACTTTATTCAAAATTAATTGATAGAGACCCCAGCAATGTTTTTAACTCAAAACATCAATGATTACTTATAAACACTTGAGGAAAAATCCTATCCAAAATATGAAAAATCTAGGGGAAAAAGCTTGACAAGAAATGTATAAGAATAAATAAAGAGAAATGTAATATTTTACAGGAGAACATACCAGAAAACTTAAATACAAGAAGGCTTGGCATGCATCTGGATAAGAAGATCGACTGTTTTGCTGTTGTCAATTCTTCCTATATGACTTCAGTGAAATTTCTGTCAAAATTCTCCTAAGATACTTTGGGAAACCTGAGAGAGTTATTCTAATGTTCACTTGGAAGAATAAATAGGTGAAGTCCTCCAAGAAAGTTTTGAAAAAGTACCTGGGCATGATGGTGCACTCCTGTAATCCCAGCACTGAGGTAGGAAGATTGCTGTGAGTTTGAGGCCAGCCTGGGCTGCACAGTGAATTTAAGGTTAGCCTCAACTACAAAGTGAGACCCTGTTTCAACAAAACCAAAACCAAAACCAGCCAACTAACCAAACAACCAAACAACCAAGCCAAAAAAAAAAAAAAATCAGTCCTAGATTTTAAAGAAATAAATATGAAAAGTATGCTCATATAGATTCAACCACAATAGTGGAAGAATGCACAACTACAAAAATCATCAAAGACACAACTAAAAGGAAAATATGGTATAAAAAGTTTCCCCAAAACATAAAGCATTAATAGTTAGTTTTCTTCATACATAAAAATTTGTAAGCCATTAAAAATGTTAAAACTCTTTAGAAAATGAAAATACCATGAATAGTTGGTAGAAAAAGCACAAACAGTTAATAAGTGTGAAAAGCACTCCATCACACTGGTGAGCTGCTAGATGGAAATGAGAGCAATATACCATTTTTAAAAATAATTTTATTGGGAGCGGACCGGGGAGATGGCTCAGTGGAATAAGCACTTCCCTGGCAAGCGCAAGGGCCTGAGTTCAATCCCCGGTTCAGAAAAAAAAAAAATATTGGGAAACAAATAGCAATGAGACAATTTCAAAACTGATTAGTAGGACAGTTTCAATAATTAATGCATTGCATGCATATTGTAGTCTTAGTGGTTATTCATAGTACAAGATGCAGACATGATATCCTGTCCACAAATACTATTAGAACAAATCTTTCTTCTCATTGAATTAAGAGAAAGTAGCTGTATATCTATCCTAACTATTTTGAATATACAGATACAAGATGGTTGTTCATTCGTATCCCCCCTTTTCTTGTTTAGTTTTGTCAGAGAAGGGTATTCCATTGTCATTTAAATATTGTAGGCGCACGAATTCAACAAACTATTCCAATATAGTCCAGTAGTCCATAATAGTAGTACATTTTTGAACTATCAATTAGTTTAACTAAAAAAGTTAGCTTTTATTCAAAGTTCTTGCGTGTGACATGAAATTGGTACTTTTGCATGTTCTATTGAGTATAAATTGGTATAGTCTTTCTGGAGAGCAGGGAGCGATACCTATGAAGAATCTTTAAAGTTTCTTCTTTGTTTTTGTGAGCCCCATTTCATAAATCTAGTGTATTGATATACTGAGAAATTCAGACAAAAATCTGGATCCTAGGAATTATTTGTAATAATGGAAAGTTGGGAAATGGTTTTCTAGTGGATTCATGAAGTGATTGAAGTGGTGCTTTATGGGGAAGGGAGTGGAGGGTGGAGCTCTTGGGAGGAAGAAGAGTATGGCGGGTAAGAGGCGTGTGAAGGAGCGCTGGGGGTCAATTGGCAATGGTAACATGCTCCTGCATGGCAGCATGGGGCAAGCGGAGGATTAGTGGAGGGGCAGGGTGGTGGTTCTTGTGTGGGGGCCTGGTCCCCTCAGGGGGACAAATGTAAAATGTGACACTTGGCACTGGTCATCTTTATGCCATTCGCTGCTGAGCCTGTGAGGACCTATTAGGAGTTTAGTGAATGTTTGCTAATAATAAAGATAAGTTTTTCAGCTGTCAAGTGGTTTTGAGTTCCATGTCATTTCCTCGGGGTGGTGTTCTTCAACTAAGGTCCAGCAAAGTTGCTTAGAAAGACAATTAATAAAGACTCTTCCAAAGTAAATACTTACATTTTAAAGCGGTCCTACAGTCTTATTTGGACTTTAGTCAGTAGAGGGTGCACCAATGCTGGAAATACTAATATCAATAAGAATAGCACTGATTCATTAATTGTAGGATCCTTCATTCTGATTAATATCTGTGTCCGGGTGCTCCTCTTCTCACCACGTACCTCTTGCCATTTTTCATTTTCACAAGCACACTTGCCACCAATTATAAAGCTAGCTTTCCTAAGATTTGATTTCACATTGCTATTGATGATTAGTGTAAAAACTACAACACTTTTTGAGAAATTAGTGTTGCCCAGAGAAGAGTTTAAATTGTGTTTATCACTTACAGAGGACAAATTTTCCAACAGAAGAGGTGAGAAAGTTTAGAACAAAATGGAGGTGATGTTTCTACAGCCCTTGTGGACACTAAGGCTATACTTAGAACAAGTGTAGTAATGTCCTTAGAGGGAAAGGATCGTTCATAATGAGTTAAAAGGAGAAACTTAGCTTTTGGGACATTATTTTCTCAAAGTTCTTTCTGAAATAGGATGAATCAAGTGCTATGGCTTCTCGCAACTTTAAAAGGACTGAAAACAGAAGAGATGTAGAGAAACTGGGGGAAAAATAAAGTGAAGGGTGCATACAGCACTTCTGACACAAAAGGAACTTGACTGACATATTTAAAAATCGAACAAGATAGATTAAAAATATTGTACCAGAGTAAGAAGCCTTAAGATAAAAACATATGAAATTAGAATCATCCTTTCTTGGGGGCAAATGAGCAGGTGTGGAAGGCAAGGAAGTACCGCCTGCGTAGGGAAGGAGCTGCTCGGTGAGGGGAAAGCTTGGAAGCTGGGTTGGCCCTCACTTTTACTACCTAATGGTGTGCTCCTTCACATGATGAGGTAGTGGAGACACCACAGAGTTTTTACCTTTCAATTGCTTATAAAGCACATTTAAAAGGAAAGGAAAACATCAGCTATGCGAATAGGTGGTAGAACGAATCAAATTTAATCAAAAGTTTAAAACTTTTGTAGAAGGAAAAGAACAAAACTAAAGCAAAAAGAAGAACAATGCTTAGAATACTCATTAAAAGATAATGGTGATCAAAAGGGTTCTAAGAGGCATTTAAATGTTGTCCTTCTCATGATTACTATATCTTAAAAGTTTGGGGGCTGGAGAGATAACTCAGCAGTACAAGCACTTGCCTGGCAGGTGCAAGGTCCTGAGTTCCATCCATCCCTGGTACAAAATAAAAGTTACACAGACAAATGGAAGTTAAAAAGTTTCAACAGAAAACAGCAATAATAACAATGTAGAGGAAGCAGTAATACAAAATAACCCAAGATAACACTTATTAGATGAAATAAATGGATGGTTATGCAAAGATAGATACAGTAGGTACTGCAGATATAATAACTGAACTTGTATGCACCAAATAACATAGCAACAAATGCAGAAAGCAAAGAATGTAAAAACTTCAAGTGAAAACTAATATTCAATTACAAGATAGCAATAAAATACTTATAATCAAGACCAAAACAGATTAAATAGACAAAATTTTGTAGCCTATAAGCGAGACACAGTTTCTTTAGAATTTTTCAAAGAACACGGCCACTCTTGCCACTTGCTAGTTTACATAAAATCAAATGAACACATTTCACTAGAGCTTGTCTTGGCTGCATTCTGACCAAAGTACAAACAAAAATTGAAGTTGGAAGCCTTAAGAATAAACAAATACAACCTTGCTTTACAAACTTAGGATTTGGGGGAAGATAGCTGCATGTGCATTCATGTTGGGGAGGTGGGGTGGTTGTGTTTGTGTAGAGTTTGCACACAGAAGCAAAGTTTTGCTGAATGCTTCTGTTTGTGGACTAAACTTTTTAGACAGAAGTATGTGTGACTTGAGCTGTCACTGTAATAGTAAGACATCAGGTACTTTTTTCACTTTTGTTTTACGATGACTATAAGGTATAGTTTTTTACTGTGTGTTTAAAAGACCTAATAACTCAATAAACAATAATTTCCAAAAAAAACAGACAAATATAGTTGCAAATTACAGTGATATTTAAAAACCTTCTATTAAAAAAATGTATGTAGTACAGGGTCTACAGGGTCTCACTACACAGATCAGACTTATAGTGATCCTCCTGTTTTCAGCCTCCCACGCGCTGGGATCACAGGCGCGCACCACCACGCCCAGGCTCAGTTGCCACCTCCATGCGCCCTGGGGGCGGGGCTGGCCCAGCACACCGGAGATTGAACCCCAGTCCCTGTGTCCGCCTAAGCAGGCACTTTAGTCTGCCGAGCTATCTGGCCAGCCCTAAAAACATTCTTCTAAAAATAACTGGGACAATGGGAAAAGCAAAAATTCAAAAAGGACAGTTTAGAGAATAATAACATCAAAATCAACGCTTAGAGTTAAAGTCAATGAAAGCATTAAATGCTTCTCTTGATAAAAGGAAAAAGAGAAAGTAAACTACTCAATATAAGCCATTTGAGAAGAACAAAACACTATGAAATAAATGAAAAGACAAAGACATAGGTTAGAATGTAAGAAAATAAACAGTAAAGAAAAGCAGAGCCAATTCCTTTAATGATAGATAAACCTACTCTGATAGTTCAGACAACAACAAAACTATATCAAAAGTAAAATTAGAAAATAAAGAGAAACTCAATAAAATACAAATTATAAGAAATTAGTAGTGTAAATATGCTACTCCAGGGGTACTGTTGAAGGAAATTAATAATTTCATATGAAATTAAGGTTTTTAAACTTGAAGCAAGATGAAGAAAATCTTTATAGATTAATGAGAGAAAAGGTTTCAGAAAGTTATCAAAGAGCTATTAAGAGGGTTGGGGAGATGGTTCAGTGGAATAAGTGCTTCCCTGGCAAGCACAGGGTCTGAGTTCAATCCCTGGTTCTGGAAAAAAAAAAAGAAAGAAAAAGAACTATTATCAGTTCAAGAAAAATGCTTCATTCAATCCCCAGTTCTGTAAAAAAAGAAAAATGCTTCAGCTGGGGAGATAGCTCAGTGGCTTAAGTGCCTACCTGGCAAGTGAAAGATTCTGCGCTTGATCACCAGTACTGAGAAAAAATGCTTCATATCTGGTAGGAAAATTTGAAAAGTTGTTTTTTAATTTTAAAAAGGAAAAACCCCCAAAAATGAATAGTACAGGATTTCAAAACAAGGTAATAGATTAACAATGGTTTTAGTATATTGTGTGTTGTTGTATTTAAAGTAGTTGCCAAGATTATCAGGCATGCATAATTGAACAAACAATATAAGCACAAAGCTTTTGTTAATGAACTAAAAGAAATCAGTAGTGTAGCAATCTTATCTATCTTATATATGTATATATATTCTTTTTCCATCCTTATTTTCTCCTTTCATCCATCCCAGTTGTTCTTTATTTTTGAGCAGTATTATGGTTTGTGTCTAATTGTCCTTCCAAAGCCTCATGTAATCAGGGTAGGATTTCCAGAGTTGTGATTAACTTATAATCCAATGTTGGGATTATGGGTATGAGCGCTGCTTGGATTATGGGTGTAGGTTCTGCACACCTCCTGGGGCAGATAGCCTGAATGCAATGTAAGGAAGGCAGAGAGGATTGCTCTCTGCCTCTGCTGCGGCTACCACCACTGTTCCTCCCTTTTGGCTTGTTCTCTTTGCCATTTTCTGCTGCCATGAACTGCTGCCCTCTGCCACGTGCCAGTCTGCCTTGGAGCCAGCAGGGTATGGACTAAAACCTCCACAAACTGTGAGTTAAATAAACATTTCCTTCCTTAATTCTGGGTGTTGGTGTTTGGTCCCAGGAATAAGGGAAAAGTAACCGAGACAGAACTTGGTGCTGAAAAGTGGAAATGTTGCTGTGACTCTCTGGGAAGAAATAGGAAAGGTTCGAAGATGTTGCCTGGAAGAGAAGCACTGGAACACCTTTGGCTGTTTCATATGGGAGATTCTGGTCAGAGCTCAGAAGACCAGAAAGCTGATAGAAATCCTGCCTGTAGAGACCAGGCTTGGGAGGTTTCTTCTGGGAAGGAAGACTGCATTGGTTGTTGGACTCCAGATGGGATGTGTTATGACTTGGCAGAAAGTTTGTCTGCATTTTTCTCATGTCCAGAGACTGGCTGCCACTGAGATTAAGGGTGGCAGACTGATTGATCAGGCAAAAGATATTTCAAGGCAGTTGAATGTTGAGGCAGTGGCATGGCTATTGTTGGGACCTTCTAGTCAAATTTATTTTTATTTTTTGAAAATGGAAATATACTCTTTAACGTTTTTAATACTAGAAGAAAATATCATACCATGTCTTTTAAGTAGATTGTAAGTCAAAGATACAGTATAAATCTTAAAATAAAAATTAAGATTAAACAACATTCAGAAAATTAAATATTAATTAAAAATGAAATATTTCAAAACATTTGAACTAAGAAAAAGTTTTCATGATAGTAAAGAACTACTAAGAATAAAACATAAGATAAATACTGGAATGGCAAATATATGATCAGCACTTCTAACAGTCTGGGAATAGGATATCGCTCAAAGTTCTAGTATGTTGTGGACGTGGACAGTGTCCATGACGCTAACTGGTGGCCAGGTGTCACTTGTGGGACTGAGCTACTGCTATTTCCTTGATATCCACCCTGTAGACCTGGACAGAATCATGGCCCATAGGGTGCAGGAGAAGTCCATTTGTAGAGTATGCTGATGGAAATATTTTGCTGCTGTATACAAAAGAATAACTGAAAGATTGCTTTTGTATACCTCTTATTCTCATGTGTTTAATTGTTTGCCCTATTTGGTGGGTTCTTTCCATTCTCATTCATGGAGCTGTGGTCATTTTGATTCCTCTCTAGAATATTTTTTAGTAGTCTGTGTAGGATTGGCCTTGTCATCATGAAATTCTTTAGTTCTTTGTCATGGAAGTATTTCACTTCTCCATTATACTTGAAAGAGAGTTTTGCAGGATATATTAGCCTGGGTTGGAATTTGTTTTCTTGCAAGACTTGTACTTTGCTCCATGTTCTTCTTGACTTGATGGTTTGTGAAGAGAAATCCACAATTATTCTGATGGGTTTTCCTTTAAATGTGACCTGTGTTTTTTCTTTTCTTTTCTTTTTTTTGTGTGTTTTTTTCTTTAGCAGATTTTACTATACTGTTCCTGTGCTGAATTTCTGGGATCGTGATTATTATGTCTGGGTGTGTTTTTAACTGGGTTGATGTTATTTGGAATTCTATGTGCTTCAGTTATCTGAATGTCAGATTGTTTCACCATATTTGGGAAGTTTTCTGCTATTATTTCTGTCCATATTCTTTTTTTTTTTGGTCCATATTCTTTTTATATCATTTGTATTGACTCCTTTCTCACTGATGCCTATTAGTCTTATGTTGTTCATCTTTGCATCATCTTGCAGATGTTGAATTATTTTTTCCTGCATCCTAGTTGTTTTTCAGAGATCTTTTCTTACTTTTTCATTAGCTGCAACTGTGTCTTCAAGGTCTGAAACTCTATTTTCAGTTTCATTCAAACAGTTCTGCCAGCTTGTGATTGAAGTTTTAATTTCCTGTATAGCACTTTGGATCTACTTCATGCATTCTATTTCTTTGTTATATTGCTCATTCAAGGATTCCATCATTTTTCTATTCTCCTCTGTTTTTCATCAGTGTCTTTTTCAGAAGCACTTAGTACTTCTTTCATTATAGTTATCATTTCTTTTTTTACTTCAGAAATTATTTCTGATCTGATTTCCTCTATACCTTTCTGAAGTTGTTTCTTTACTTGAGCCACTGTTATTTCAGAGATTTCAGGTGTGTGATTTCTAATTTCTTTTATGCTTTTGTCTCCTGCATTTGTTCTGGGTGGGCTCTGGGCCTGAGAATGCATTTTGCTCTTTCTCTTTGTCATTTTGTATAGCACTGTCTTCTGACCTTTGGTGCAGAGCTTAGACAGTTATTACCTTAGCACCAGATCTGGATCTACCAAGTTCAAACTCGTCCAGGTGGGTGTGGTTTAGGTCTGGCTGCTGCGCTGCACTTCTTCCTGCTGCAGCCCTTGGAGGTGAACCCTCTGTGCTACTTTGATAAGATGTTCTGCTCCTGGATCAACTGGGTGGGTCTTGCCTTTAGCTTCTCTGCAGGGAGTTCTGCTGCAGGGTTTCACACCAGGCCTCTCTGATGGAGAAAGTTCTACTCTCATGCAGGCCTGGGCTCTGGGTAGAATGAGGATCCAGCAGGTCCTGGGTATTCTCGCTCATACACCTGGCCTGGGCTGTGGGTCTAATGAGGATCTGGCTGGCCCGGGGCAGTCCCACTCACTGCTGGGCTTGGGCTGTGGGTTGAATGAGGATCTGGTGGGCCATATGCATTCTATTCAAATTTATGGTGAGAATCAAGAGCAAAGAACCAAGAAAAATTATTTAAAATGTGAATTTGGAAAGAAAGAGAGATCCAATAAAATGATAGACTGCAAAGATAAAGCTGAGAAGATCTCCATTGCCAAGAGGGAACAGGAGAATAGAAAAGGTGGCCTGAGTCATCATTAGAGACAGCAAATCTCCACTCTTTGCAGCCTCAAAACTAGAAAACTGAAAGATTTTTCTTGGAGGAGAAAGCCACAGTGCACTATGTTACAGAATGGCAGCAGCAGTGGTGGTCACACCAGGTTCCAGAATGGTAGTGGCATAGAGAATTTGTTCCTTGGAAGCAGGGTCAGAGTGCTCGGAAATCCAGGCACTCAACTTCTACACCTGAGAGAAAAGAAAACCTGGCTACTGTTCCACCTGGCAGCAGACCTTGGCATCACCCATGTGGCATTGACTTAGGGCACATGCAGAATGCAGGAGTTCTGAGGTTAAGATGGCGTCCGCCAAGGTTTCAGAAGGCCTTTGAGGTGGTGCGTGAATCTGTGAAAGTGAAGCCTAAAGTGCGGTGGAGACCCCAGAAGTTTGGAAAAGTCTTGAACGTGTATCATCTAAGGAAAGCTGGAAGGAGGGAGCAAAGGCAGCCCAAGAGAGAAGCCACAGGAGCTTCAACTACAGGGCTTAATGTTTGCCCTGCTGGATTTTGGACTTGCTTTGGTCCCAGTGCTTTCTATCTCCCTGTTTGTACCTTTGGGAATGGTAATGTTTTTCCTGCACCATTGAATGTTAGAAGTGTTTAACTTTTCATTTGCATAAGGGCTCACAGCTACGAGTTTGCCTTAGGTCTTGAGAAGACTTGGGACTTGGAATTTTCATCAATGATGAAACCGACGGGAATTTGGCAACTCTTAGAGATGGAGTAAAATGCTTTTTGCATAAACGGATGCACATGAGCCTTTGTGGTGCCAGGGGCAGAATGCTATGGTTTGTATCTAATTGTCCTCCCAAAGCCTTATGTAATCAGGACAGACTTCTGGAGTTTGTGATTAATTTATAATCCAATGCTGGGATTATGTGTGTGAGTGCTGCTGGGATTATGGGTGTAAATGCTGCACACCTCCTGGGGCAGATAGCCTGAATGGAATGTAAGGAAGGGAGAGAGGCTTGCTCTCTACCTCTGCAGCTGCTGCCGCCACTGCTCTTCCCATTTGGCTCCTTCTCTTTGCCATTTTTCTGCCGCCATGAAGTGGTGCCCTCTGCCATGTGCCAGTTTGCCTTGGAGCCAGTGGAACATGGACTGAAACCTCCACCAACTGTGAGCTAACTAAACGTTTCCTTCCTTAATTCTGGGTGTTGGTATTTGGTCCCAGCAATAAGAGAAAAGTATCCGAGACAAACAATTTCTTTTCCTCTCACAATATCTATTTTAGATTTTGGGTCTTATTTACTTTATCTGTTTCTTACACTAGGGAGACAAAGCGACGTTTGCACATGTGAGTTAGATTTATTTTACTTCTGAGTATGGTCTCTCCTGACATCCATTTACTTATAAAAGCCTTGAGTTTGTCGTTCTTTATAGCTGAGTAGTACTCTGTTATATAAAAATACTACATGTTTTTTATTCATTCCTCAGTTTATGGGCGTTTTGATTGTTTGCAGGATTTAGCTGTGACAAATTCTGCTGCTATGAACACGGGTGCATATATATCCCTGTGATATGATGTCTTTAATTCTTCTGGGAAGAGTCCCAGAAATGGGATAGCTGGGTCAAATGGGACCTCTAGTCCTAGTTTTTTATGAGATATCCACACTGATTTCCACAGTGATTGTACCAGTCTATAGTCCCAACAACAGCAGAGAAGGGTTCTTTTTCCCTCACACCCCACCAGCATTTGTTAGTGGCTGACTTCTTGATGACAGCCATTCTTTTGGGGTTGAGATGGAATCTCAGTGTTGTTTTAATTTCCATTTATCAATGACCAATGATGTTGAATGTTTTTTCACATGTTTATTTGCCTTTGGTATTTGTTCATCTGAGAAGTAGGTATTCATCTCAGAAGCCCATTTTTGGATTGGGTCTTTGACTTTGGGAGGCTGATGTTTTGAAAAATATTTTTAAAAGGGTGTAATAATATGTTGCAAAGAATATTTATGACAGAAACACGTAGTAGGCTCCTGATATGGAGAAGCACTCTGAACAACTAGTCAGTATCAGGTGGACAGATGGAAAAGTTTTAAAACTCATCAAAAGGATGGTAGAATCAAAGTTAGATCCCTGAAAAGCAGGAATGGTTCAATTAAAATAATCTAGGAGTATGAGATACCATTGAATTAAATGATAATCCAAGATCATTTCCATAGATGTTGAAA
>NW_004524872.1:688054-712289 GCF_000260255.1 Octodon degus | reverse complement strand
ATGGGGTCTACAGGGCCTCACTGCATGAATTGTAGTGATCCTCCTGTTCTTAGCCTCCCAAGAGCTGGGATTACAGGCACGCACCACCATGCCCAGCCTTAGTCTCTATCTCAGTGCACCCTGGGGGCTGGGCTGGCATGGCAGTCTGGGAATCGAATCCCCAGCCCCTGCATCTACCTAAGCAGGCTCTTTAATCTGTTGTGTTATCTGACCAGCCTTCCAACCATATATTTTTGATAAGAAAACCAGAAATATGTACTTTTAGCATATTTTTTAAAGTACATTTTTAATTCATTTTAATGAGAAAACTTTTAGCATAGTAATATTTTTATTTTTTATTTTTATTTTTACTTTCGGCGGAGCCAGGGATTGAACTCAGGCCCTTGTGCTTGCTAGACAAGTACTTATTCTACTGAGCTATTTCCCCAGCCTCCATATTTATATTTTTAAAAATCAAGTTCTATTGGTCTCCTTAAAGGAGCAGTTAATACTTTAAATTTTTTTCCCTCCTTTTAATTTTTTCAAATTTTTTTTTTTACAATTTGTATGCCTATATCTGGTAATCTGAACAACTAAGTGAGGAAATTGCAGTATATGCAGTATAACAATCATTGTTGAATTCCTATCATATTGCATAGTGAAATTCTGTATCATTCCTAATATTTTTATGACTTTTTATTGTCTCTAAAAATAAAAATAAATAGAAAAAAACGTAACAGTGAACAACTCTTCACAAAGTTCTTTAAAAAGAGAATGAAATTAAGGTGCTGCCTTATTATTATTATTATTATTATTATTATTATTAATTTATTTTTTTTTTTGCAGAACCTGGGATTGAATTTAGGTGAATATTTGTTTAAAAAATCGAACTAAAAATTCCCACATAAGAAGATATATATTGGATCATAAAGCCAAAGCACTCAGGCTGGTGAGATAGCTCAGTGGTCTAAAGCGCCTACTTAGGCAAGCATGCAGGGACCTGGGTTCGATCCCCAGCACCACATGCCATGCCAGCCCCGCCCACAGGGTGGGCTGAGAAGGAAAGAAAGGAAACATTAAAAACAAATAAGTAAATAAAAGCACTTATTTCCAGGTGATACAATGTATAAATGACCCTCCTGAAAGTTGTTGGATACAGAAAAACAATTGCTAAAATCAAAATTACTCCTGTCTTTCAAGTTAGTATCTCTTTAGTTATGGCACAAAAAAGTATAATCTCTTTAGAAATCAGATTAACAAGGGGTGGACACATGAAGTAGTGAAAAGTTGCTACGTGAAGCTACTTAGGAAGATTTGAAGCAATGTGCACGAGTCTATGTTTTTACATGGGAATAAGTTTTCCAAAGTTGTTAATCTTCCCCAAATCCAATTAAAATCCCTAGAAGATGTTAGAAAGGACACACAAAAAGAACTAACGTTAATAATTATGAAATTCCTTTAAAGATGATCATACAATAATATAAACTTTTTTTTTTTTTTTCCTTTTTGAAATATTATCATTATGCAGTTTAGGCTGGCTTTGAGCTCACTTTGTAGCCCATACTGGTCTCAAACTCACAACAAATCTCCTGCCTCAGCCTCCCAAGTGCTGGGATAACAGTTGTGTGCCACCACAGCCAGCTAAACAATCTAAATAGGTGGACGTTAGGCAGTGACAGGAGCATAGGAGAGTAGGGAATGACAAAGCTGGCTGGGAAATTAGGCAGAGTCTGTTAACTGTAAGATCCCAGGACACATGTGCAGAACAGTTTCCAAAGCCCTGCAAGAGGACTTTCCTCGAGGACTCAGCAGGTTTTCAATAGGATGGTATGGATCTGAGGTCAGCCCAAGATGTGGGGCCCGCACCACCCCTCAAGACCCCTACGAACAAATTCTCAAGGGTTTCCTCAGTATCTGCACAGCAGAAAAGGATACAGATGCTATCATGGCTTTCCTCAGGCTAACCTGCCCGGCTCTCTCCAGGGAGTTCTTTGCTCTTGCGTTGTCTTCTTTTACTCTGCCGGAGCTTGCTCTGCAGAATCCAGTTTCTCCCACATTCTTCACTTTTACTTTTTAAAATAAATTTTGCCACTGCCTTTTGCACTTTTACTTTAATTCTTTGTTCAAGATGAGAAGAGGGAGCTGGGGAGATGGCTCAGTAGAATAAGCGCTTCCCTGGCAAGCGCAAGGGTCTGCGTTCAATCCCTGGTTCCTCCAAAAAAAAAAGAAAGAAAGAAAGAAAAAAAGATGAAAAGAACCTGGAGTCCAGCTCCAGAGAGTTCAATCCCTGGTTCCTCCAAAAAAAAAAAAAAAAAAAAAAAAAAAAAGAAAGAAAAAAAAAAAGATGAAAAGAACCTGGAGTCCAGCTCCAGAAGGAGATGCTGGATCCTCAGAATCTGGTAATGTTTATGTAGCAAAGCCACTTTTGGAAGGAGCTGTGTGGCAATGCTTTGACTCCTACAGTGTGGATTTGCCAGGAGTGTGTAAATCGTAGGGTTGCAGCCCTCCCTGTGCGGATCCTCCCAGGGCCTGGCAGGAACCCCAGCAGCATATTTTCTTGGCCATTTTTTTCATAATTTTTATATAAGTAAATGTACCTTCTTTGTGAGATCCCCTGCCAAATGGTATAATCTTCATGTGTCAAAATACTTGAACCTACCATGCCAGATGTAGAATTATATTATAAATCCATACAAATAGATGATACAAGTAGAGTAGAGAAGTGGATCAGTGGGAGAAAAAAAAATCAGTAGAATAGAAAATCCAGAAGTAAATAGATGCTACATAAAATTGAAACCTAGGACAAAGTGTCATAGAGACATGACGAAAGGACAGATGCTGTACTATGCAGTGGGGTGGGGGGGAATCCAGGCAATATGCAGATTCCTAACAGGAGAGGCGGCACTCACACACTGTGTTGCTCATCCCTATGCGTGCTGCTGCCCCTGTGTACATGGACCTACTAGTAGCCCTGACATGCTGAGGAAATTGGAAAATATACTTAGATCCATGCTCTGGGCTATCTTGAACTCCAAATGAATTAGGATATTCAATCTAAGATATTTGATTATAACCAAGGCCGGGGAGATGGCTCAGTGGAAGTGCGAGGACCTGAGTTTAATCCCCAGTTCCACCAAAAAAAAAAAAAAAAAAGATATTTGATTATAACCAGAGTGCCTTTCGGGGAACTACAGTTCGATCCCCAAACCTGCCCTTAAGGAAGCTAGAGCCAGAAAAAAATTGAAACTCTTGTTGCTATTTGTTTCTCAATAAAATTAATTAAAGAAATAACTAGAACTCCTAAAAATTGCAGTAACCCAAGACACCACTTCTTTTTCATCATCAAGCAAGAAAAACAGAAGCTGAGGGTGGTGGCACACGGCTGTGAATCCTAATGCTCAGGAAGCTGAGGCAGGAGGATCGCCATGAGTTTGAGGCCAGTCTGGGCTACCTAATAAGTTCAAGGCCAGACTAAACTATAAAACAAGACCTTGTGTCAAAAAACAAACTAAAACAACCAAACAGAAAAGATCCTGCACAAGTAAAAAAAATATATTATTTTTGATATTTACTTAAAAAATTAAATTTATTGTAACTGATACATAAAAACATAAGACTTATACATGTTAATTTGGTGTGATAATTAACTACTGTGTCAACCTGAGTAAGAAACACCCAGCTGTTTGGCTTAGCATAGTTCTGAGTGCATCTGGGTGATGGATTTACTGAAAAGGGAAGCCCTGGGTACAGGTGGCGCCAACCAATCATCTTGTAGCTTGGATGGAATAAGAAGGGAAAGAAGGTAACCTTGGTTTTTTTTTTTCTCCAGAGGAGCTGCAGTCTCTGCCATTGCCTGGGATATCCATCTCCTGGCTTCCAGTACGGGCTGTTCAGCTTTCTGATAGGGGCTCACATAGGACTGTGCAGTGAGCTCCGGCCCTTCAGCCTTTGAGTAGATCCTTTGGATCTCTAGCATACTTCTTGTAGTGGTTGATGCATTGTGTCAACTTGAGAAGTAAAAAGCTTAACTAACTCTGCTCCGCAAGGTCCCTCCCTAGGGAATGGAGGGCCCACCCTAGAGTGATTCAGCACAAAAGGATATAAATGGGAGTTGAGGAAGGAGTATGTGTGCCCCTTCCTCCAAGGACCTCTGGTCTTTGTGGTCAGCATGGAAGGAAGAGAAGCTTGCTAGACAGTGCAGCTACTGCCCCTCCCTCTGCCCTTTGCTGTTTTCTGTCACCCTGAACTGCTGCCCTCTGCCATGTGACACTCTGTCTTGGATCCAGTGGAGTTATGGACTGAAACCTCCACCAAATGTGAGCTAAATAAACCTTTCCTTTCTTAATTTTGGGTGTCAGGTATTTAGTCCCAGCAACAAATGAAAAGTAACTGAGACACTGCTGGCCCTTCTGCGCCTTCCACAGCTGACTGCAGGAAGCTACTGTAAGCCTACCTTGTAAATCCTTACGATGTGTATGCAAGGTCTTATACTAAATCTGTTTCTCCAGTGAGCTCTGATCCATCGAGTGTTGTGATGTTTCCACCCGTTCATACACTGTGTAATGTTTAAAGAGATTAAACACAACTGCCTCCTGACACATTAACATTTCTTGTGAAAAGTTTCAAAATCTTTTCCTCTAGTACTTTGAAATACATAGTACATTATGGTTCATGATAGCAGCCTTCCTGTGCAACAGAACATTGGAGGTTCTTGCTCTGACCTGAAGGTAATTCAGTGTCTATTGATCGACCTTTCTCTATTGCTATGTCCCGCTTGCTCTCTCCAGCCTTGGGTAAACCAGATTCTTCTCTCAATTTCTAGGTGGTCAGTTTTTTTTTTTTTTTGCAGTGTAATTATTATTATCATTATTTTAAAATTTAATTTTTAATGTGTTTTAGTATAGGGTCTACAGGGTCTACAGGGTCTCACTACGTGGGTCAGACTTGTAGTGATCCCGTTTTTCAGCTCCCAAGCGTTGGGATTATGGGCACGCACCCCCATGCCCAATTTCAGTAGCCCATTCAGGGCGCCGAGGGGCCGGGCCGGCCCGGCACGCAGAGGATGGAACCCGGCCCTTGTGACTGTCTAAGCAGGCAGTTTTATACGCTGAGCTCTCTTTTTTTTTTTTTTTTTTTTGGCGGAACCGGGGATTGAACTCAGGCCCTTGTGCTTGCCAGGGAAGTGCTTATTCCACTGAGCCACCTCCCCGGCCCCAGGCTAACCCTTTTTGCAGGGCAAGGTCGAGTGACATCATGAAATACTTGTCTTACGGTAGCAGCTCGTTTCACTCACTGTGTTACTCCCTAGCCATGTTGTTGCCAATGACAGGATTTATCTTTTTTTCACGGTTAACTAGTATTCTCTCGTGAGAACTAAAACTTCATCCTTATGATTGTGTACAATTTTTATGAATTGAAAATTAACACTGTTGAAAAAATGATTTAGGAAAAAATGTGTGAAACAATAAACAAAACCCCGAAGTTCATGAAGGCACAATTTATACAAAACCAAAAATAAACGAACACGTGGAAAGGTGCTGGGTTTCCAGATTAATTAAAGAAATGAGGCGCCCTTTAAACTGTTCACATTATGAAAACGTTTAAAGGGATGCCTCTTGCTAGCAGCCCCTGAGTGCAGGATCACAGGTGTGTGGCCAAGGTAGCTGTCTTTGGAGCAGAAAGAAACACATTTTGGCAGCATGAGAACAGAATGACAAAGACATGTCTGCCTTTTATCCCATAATCTCATTTTGGAGGAAAAGCGGTGTACACGGAAGGGACGTGGAACTTTGAGTGATGAATTCTAGGCTGGCGTACTGCACAGCTAGGTGTTTCGGGAAAATGCTTTCCTTTCTCCCGATGTGTGGTGTCCCGTTGGATAGGCTGGGAGGACCGCCACACCTCAGAGAGCGCGCTAAGGTGGATGCCTAGTGTGGGGGCAGACGGAGAAGCCTTGAGGTTCCAGAGCACTTTGTTCCTTGGTCCAGGGGCCTTTGTTTCTGTCTCAGTAACAGGGTGCTGAGGTCTCTGTCACGATCATTCTGCAATAGCCAACTGAGATACTGTACTCATTCATGTAGGTTCTTTCATTCTCTCTGCCTCTGGGGTCCAGTTGTGACAGGCCCCGACCTCCTCGGGGTTGGCCATTCTGGGAGAAAAGACAAACCCAGCCAGCCATTCACTTTCTCCCTGGAGCGTGGGACCAGGTATGGGTTTGTCCTGTGGCAGCTGCACCTCAGGCTTAATAAACACAAACTTTGCCATTAGCCACTGTCAGGACTGCAGTGCCGAGTTCACTCGGGGTCCCTTTCAGGAGATTCCACATTTGTATTCTTTTTTGTGTGCTTTCCATAGGAAAACAGGGTCAAATTAATATTGCCTCCCTCAGATGGGCAGATGAATGCCTGCATGTTTATAGGAGGGTAATTTGTTTTAATGAACAATCTGAAGCCACCTAAGTGCCCAGCATCAGAGGAGTGGCCAAGCAAATGGCCCTGTAATCATCCTGCGGAAGAGCTCACAGCCACTGAAATGGAAAATTAGGAGGATCAGGAAAGACACAGAAAAATATTTGATATAATGTATGTGGGGAACAAAAGCAGAATACCAACCAGCACGTATTTCACAATTCCAATTATCTGTCCAGAATCAGATGGAATTGAAAAGCAAACATTTTTATTATGGCAAGAATCTTGGGTGCATTTTTAAAATCTCTTTAATGATTTCAAAATATTGTGTTAGCTGCCAAAAAAAAAAAAAAAAAAAAAAAAAAAAAGCCGCCCACAAAAAATCAAGCCAAACCAAACCAAAACCAAAAACCAACCAAGCAAGCAAAACACCCAACAACAGGACCCAAAAGACACACACACAAAAAGCAGCCAGGAAAAAAAAAAAAAAAAAAAAGGCTGTTGTGCAGAGAGAAAAACAGAGGGTGATTCTATTCTGTTGAAATGTGCTGAAAAATTTGATTTTCATTACTACGTATTTACAATACAAAATGATGACAGTCTTCACGCGGTTGTCACATAGCACATCCGAACTCTTTCTAGGGCCGCCTCGGCTCCCTGCGTCTCCCCTCGCTCCGCGTGTCCCGCTCTTTCCCATTTGTAAGAGAAAGCGCACATATGTATACGCTCAATCCGCGTTCACATCTGCTAACCTCCACACAGGTCGATCCATAGAAGGGGTAAAATATGCGGTTTGAAGTGGGGAAAACAGCTTTGGTGCCCACCGTGAGGAGGCCCGGCACATTAACAGACGGTGTCAGCTTGCAGAAGACCTTGCCGTACCACTGGTGCAAACATGGAGCGTTAGCATCCACAATGGTCTGTAGCCGGGTTCCCAAGTTCACCTGGTTTTAAGGCGCGCAGGGGAGGAGCGCCCCACCCCCAACCCCACCTGGTCCAAATGGAGCCAGATCACTTTACAAATGCTTAGACGGAAGCAAGCGAAGGAGCTGTCCAAGAACTGGCTTTGAAGGAGGACACAGGGCTCCGGCCACCTGCCCTGCCTCCCTCCTCGTTCCTGGCTTGTTTTCTGTGAACACGTTTCTGCACTCCTCTCCAGCCACCCTGACCCCCAGCCACAGCCCCTGATGCCTTGTGTGGTCTCAGGCTTCTCCTCAGTGGTGGGTAATTATGTGGAGAGCTGCTTGGCTGCCTTATCTTTGCTCTCTCCAGGGCTCTTAAATTGCTTCAGCAAATCTCTACAGAGACAAGGGGACAGCAAGAGGCTTCAAGTGGGCCCTGCGTGGGTGAAGGTGTCCCTGCGTGGTTCCCTGAGACCAGGGTGAGAGGGCGGAAGAGGCGACAGCGATGAGGCTCACGCAGGTCAGGAGTCATGATGTCAGTCCTGAGCCAGGCTTTAAGCATAATGAAGACCTTCCAACGAATCAGAAGGGTTCTGTGGGACAGGGAGCAAAATAGACCGCGGCCAATTACACGGCCACATCAAAGGAAAAAAGTAATCTATGCTTGACCTCGAGGGGAGCGAAGAGTACAAATCAAAATAGATTCTGATGTGCTTGAGGTATTCCAGAAGACATCCACATTGTTGGACGGAGCTTACCATGTTCCACACAAAAGCTACAGAAAACCAGAGCAGGGAGGGCAGGCCCTGGGTGCTTTGCCCACCTGTAAGGTCTCCTGGCTCTGGGAGGTTACCAGTGTGGCCCTATGATGGGCCCTTCTAGAAATAATCTCAGCTCATTCACCACAGGGTACAGACTACAGTCTATACACCTGGAAGCTGTCCATGTCAATCCCAAAGAAAACGAAATTGAATATGCCTTATGTTTACATAACAGGTCCCAACTTGAAGAACCAGGGTGTTTATTCAGAAAAGCCAGCCTTCCAACTTTGAGCTACCTTGATCAATATCCACTTTAGTTGGTTTCCTTCTCTTGATGGCAAATGGAACAATACTAGTTACCAACTCAAAAATATCCTCCCTTTCCCTAAGATTGTTTTTGTTGGTGAATTCTATATGTGAAGAGGTTGGATTCTTTAGTGAAGTGATTCTACAGTTAGCTCACCACGAAAACAATATCTGAGCAGATTCCAAGTTGGATACACGGTTGACATTTAATACATAGTGGATAACCAGTCTGAACGCATCTGTAGTTTTAAATGCAAAATCAATTCTGCAACATAAAAAAGAATCACCTATGGGAATTAGGGACTTCTACTTTATTTTAGTGATTCACAACCTAATGTTAATAAGAGTAAAAATAGAACTTACCTGCTGGATAAACATGTTCTATTTATAAAAACCATGCAAGGCCAATAATTAAATACATAGATCTTTAAAGCACAGTTTTAAGTTGCAGTCTTCTAGAAATCACTTTTTAAAAATTAGCTCTAATTTTTTTGAAATGATGGAAAGAAAATCAAGAGGTTAGAGACCCTATTTCCTCAAGGAACCTAGCAGTTTATTAATAAAAACAAGTTAATTTTAGTTCTTGTTGTTAGTCTTTATATATCAACATGCTGTGGCCATAAACTGTGAAGCAAAGATGGAAATAGTGATTTTAATGAAGCATGCTTTGATTTTTTCTGGTTCTTTTCATGTGCATTTTATCCCTACAACAAAGCATCGGGACATGATCAGACATCATGCCACAAAGGGATGCAGAAAGCAAACATTATATTTTATCTTTTAGTTTCCTTCCTTGCCTTGACTGCTATCAGCGAGCTTCAAATGAAGGGCAGAGTTACAAGTATCAGTTTTTGCTGTGTGCTACACTTCTGGATGTTTGCATTCATAGAAATTGTTGCACGTAAACCAGGTCCATCTCGACAAGACTGGCACCCGTACATAAAGGAAGCGTAAGCCAGGATTCTTCAGTGGTAGGAGGATAAAAATTAAATACTTCAGGTTGCATTAACATTTTTAAAGAAAATTATGTGGATATGAAGGAAGGTAAAGAATCTGACTGCATCACTAGAAGTTCTGACTCTAATTATCACAAAGTTAATTTATAATGGGATAACAAGATGAGAAAGATAATTGTATCTTCAAGTGAAGTCTCATGATTTCACGGGGGTAAGCCACCTTCTTTGTCACACTGTAGAAAAGACAGGCATTGCCCCTTTCTTCTAAAATGATTCAGAAGCAAAGAACACGTTTATGATAAATAGGCAGCTATTGGATTGAAGCAATTTGGGCTTGCAATGATTTAGAATGGTCTAAAAATGAAATAGTCTTAAGAACAACTGAACATCCTTTCCAAGTTATTCTGCACAACGAAGTCTCTGTATTAGATGAAAAATTTTCAGCTTTTAAAGTTGCTTAAAATGCCAGCTATTTATTGGCTCACAATAAATAACAAGCACCCTGCCTGTGTGACAGTGTTGCATTTCATGATTATAAAATAGTAATCAAGAATATTTTTAAAAAACATGTTTTAGAAGATGACATATTCCAGAAACTCCACAATACATTATGTACAATGTTTGATATAAAATAAAAAAACCCAACTATCCATCATAAGAAGAATAACATGACTGTTAATCAAGAAGACCCGCAAGTCAACAGAAGAATAGGTGACCCAGATACTGGAGTTACCAACCAGAAGTTTCAGAATATAATCCGTACTGTGCTTAACAGCAGAAGAAAATAGTGGTTAACAATGAACAAAATGGTCGAGTGCATGGAAGATTTTTAAATGAGCGAGGATATGTCAAGGAGCTTATCACACTGTTTTTGATGGGAAGTAGTAAAGATGACCACCTCAGCCTTGCTCCTGATTCAGGGATGCTGTTCAGCAATGGTTTTTTTTTTTTTTTTTTTTCTTAGTTGCACCCTTCAAATCCGGGTACTTTCCTATCTGTTAATTATATTTCCAAAAAAAAAAAAAGAAAATAATTTTAGGAGACATTTTTATTTGCATGTTAAACAGTTCCAAAGGGGTGCAACTCACATCTTTTACTTTAAAAATCTTAGAATACTCAATGTGATTTCTTTTCAGCTACCCAGAGATGCCGGTTCAGGACCCTGATGAGTCGCCTAAATTACTACTGACATCCACTGCAAGTACAAGAGGAAAATGATCGGGAACATCGAAACTCTTAGAGTCAAGATATTTTTACTGAGAGATTGTTGTTTCAAAAATTGACAATTGAGTTTTGGTCTCAGCAGGACACCAAATACTGCTCACAGCGAACTACTCAGTGAGCTCTCCAGATGGACCAACTGCCATGCGCATGTGAAAAACCCTACTAAGTGTTCAGCACCTTTCTGTCAGCAGCGCCCCAGTCGTCACGCTGGGTGGTCGTGTCCAGCAGGGCCCAGGCTGGAGTGCCAGCTGCTGGCTCTTGCCTGCTTTCACCTGCGTTTCCTCTCTGCCTCGGCTGGGACCTAACAGAGAGGTAGGAAAACATCTTCCAATCTAGACAGGAAGGTGCCCTCTTCTCTCACCCTCATAAACAAAGAAGCAATGAAACCCTTCATTTATTGTTCTCAGTAGAGACTCAAACACAGTATATCAAACCAGAAGACAATTTTTTTTCACACCAAAGATTTCTGATGTCCATTTCACTTGTTTCCATTTCCTGTTCATTGCAGATACTGCTGTCTGAGAACAGTCTTCAAGTGCAAGATGCCATGCGTTTCTCTCCAAACCTTTTCAGCTACCTGATGTGAGACATTCTTCCAACTTGAGCAGGGTGTTTATTGCCTTGGGTTTCTCCACTGTCTCCAGTGTTTCCATGTATTGAGCAGTCAGAGGCTTCTCCTGACTGATGTCCCTTCTGCATAAATCTCGTCAGCCTGGAGCAGCTCCAGGACTCACCGGCTCAGTACGAATTGTTCTGTGGGCACACAATGGACAAGGATTAGATTATTGCTCTTGGTTTCCCGATGATATATTTTTGAGCCAATATACAGAAACCCAGGGAGAAATATGCTCTGTGACCCCTGAGCAGGTGGACAAAGCATGACAGTTGTGGTACAAGGACCAAATCCAGCCGGTTGCCTGTCTCTGTACAGCCCACAAACTAAGGGTAGCCATGGCATCTTCAAATAGTATGAAAAGATCAAAAAGAGAATATTGTTTTGTGACACTTGAAAATTATATGAAATTCCTATTTCACTCTTCTTAAGTAATCGGAATGGAGCCACACTAATGCATACTGTCTGGTGGCTTCATTCTTCTGTAGGAGAACTGCCAAAGACCCTTTGGCTTGCAAAGCCTAACATACTTATTATTTGGTCTTTTACAGAAGATTGCTTGTTGTTATAGACAGTTATGCCTTCCAAAAGAGGTGCAAGTCCTAATGCCCAGTGTCTGTGAATACGACCTTGTTTGGAAATAAGATCTTCGCAAGTGGTCAAATTAAGGTGATACCATTAAGGCGGGTCCGACTCACTATGTCCTTGCGAAAATGAGAAATTTGGACTCACACAAACACAGACACACACAAGTAAAATGCCACGTGAAGATAAAAGCAGAGATCAGGGAATGCTGAATATTGCCACCAAGGCAACAGAAGCTGGGAGAGGGGCCTGGTCAGATCTTGCTCTGTAGTTCTTAGGAGGAAGCTGGCCCTGCTGACACGCTGGTCTTGCACTTCTGGCTAAGCTGTAGCACAAGCCTTCAGTTAGTAGCCCTTGGTTATAGCTGCTCTTCCAAGCTGAGCTGCTCTCTCCTGGTCTAATCCTGCCCCCCCCCCACCAAAGGATTTGTGTCCTTTTCATTTCACTGGGCTTTGTAGAGCGTCTGATTTCAACAGATGCCACAGGCAGGTTCTCTTCCCTCCCACTAGTGCCTGTGGGCGGGCCAGTGGGAGAGTGACCTGTGTTTGTGCCAAGACCAGGATTCTCAGGGAGTCTGAATCCTGTGCACTCCAGAACTCCTTCCATGTGACACACACCTTATTTTTCTCAATAACAAATGAATCAAGTGCTGTCAGTTAAACGCCTACCTGAATCAACTTCTCATAGCCTCCTATTCAAAAATTATAATTTTTAAGGAGAGGCTTTCTTTTGAAAGATAAAACAAGGATGGTTACATGTGATTTTCTTTCCACCAATATTTTCAAAAACGTGCACCAGAGGAAGTGCCCAGTGGGACTTTCTTTTGAATTCAGGGAAACTTTTAGATTTTTACTTTAATATTCCTAATAATAAAATGAAGAAATTAAACATTTTGGCTCTTTTAAGAACCTTTGAAGGAGCCAAAAATGCTTTCAGAGGAGGACTCAGTTAAAACATTTCATGAAAGCAAATTATCACAGGAGTAAGCAAATGGTCCTGACCTATGGGTTGCATCTAGTTATCTGAAGTATTTGAACATGACTGCCTCACTTGTAGAAGTCACTGTAGTGTACAGGGTGCTGTTAACACAATATAAAAACCTGCATGTGCATGCTAGACAGAGTAGGGAGTGACTCCTCACTTTGATAAGACAGTTTTGGGATTCTTTCATAAATGATTGGGTTTATAAACATTTGTTGGTCGTGTATTATTCTAGACTATGAAAAAACAAAGCTCTTCTTTGTAATCAAGCAAAAGCTGTACTGAGAAACTTCTAGATGCTTAGTTCTGCCTCTGGTGCTAGGGAAACAAAAATATGCTGAGATGAAAACTTTGACCTCAGTAAATCTGTGGAATTCATTTTTTGTCTGCTTGCAAAGACTAGAAGAAAATTATAGAGTCAAAACTTGAACGAATAGAAAGACTTCTAAGGGTAGTTGGTGTTCTGAGCACACAGAAGTCCTCGCAATTGGCATGAAGACCGAAGGACATACAGCACCATGAACTCAGCTGCAGCTTGAAGCAGGCTATGAACAGAGGCAGAGAAGAGCATTTGGTGTGGGTCTATGCGGGCATCCACAGCCCTGGCACTCCAACTCTCAGGGTCCTTGCCAGGCAAACAGCGAGGAGGCTAGGGACTGCCTTTTGTTCACTATTCTCTTACCGGTGTCTACTGCCAGTTTGCACAAAATTGGGGCTCATTACTGATTGCTGATTGAATTCACTATTATGAGAAACCTGGCAAAAGCACATGACACAGCTGGAAGGTGTGGGGCAACGCCCCAGAGGCGTTTATCAAGGGTTTGGACATAGAATACATTTCTTGCACAATGTTTTCTCAGCAGTGGTCAAGCTTCCTACACAAGTCAACCCACAGAACATATTTAATTTTTTTAATAAAAGAGATTATGTATGTATCTATGATTATGAAGGAAGCATTAGAAAAAAATGGACTGCAGTTGATGTTGGGATTAATAACTCAAGTAATTGCTATAGGCCATTCCAAGAATCCTAAGGCCATGGTGGGTAGGGAAAGCCATTTCATCCTTTGGGAAAATGAATGAAATAGAAAGCCCCGCCCAGCTGAGGAAAGCAGGGAAGGTCCAAAGTCATTTAACAGGCGAAGGTTGTCTGAGTTCTTGGGACAGCAGCATCAGGTGCCAGAGTCATTGCCTTTCTATTCAGAAGTAGGTCTTCTAGTCCTTTGCACTGAAACTGGCTTCAGCAGAACAAGAGAATGTGGTCTGGGTTGCCGGAGCCTCAGGGCCTCTCCCACTCTGCAGTGTCATTGTCCATCTTTACATCACAGCGGAAGGGCCTTTGTCACACCAGACTCCAGCCTCAGGGCTCTTGTGACAGGGCTGTGTCCTATTTGACCCAGTGCTAAGACCAGTAAATACTGCTTGTCTTCATTAGAATGATGATATTTTGTTCTTCATATTTAGCATTACTTTTTATTTAAAAATATAGGTTGCATCACAGTGTCATTTGTCCTTGATTCCTAAAGCTTTTGGGCACCTCTTGCAATGCTGTGTCCAGGGCTAGAGGGTGGAGCACCTGCCTAACATGCATAAGGCCTGGGGCTTGATGCTTAGCACCACAAAAATAAGCAAGAAAGCAAAGATACAAGAAAAAAAATTCTGTATAAGGAAATGCTTCACTCTCTTTGGCCAGTCCTGGCTGCCCCGAGGACTCTATCCAACACGCTTCAGTCTCTAGATCCCAAGTTACACACCTTCCCCCCAGGTACCTGTCAGCACTGATTCATACTCTGAACACATGAGCCTTCTCCCCCCAAAGGCGTGCTGAAGTCCTAAGCCTTTGTACCCAGGAAGATGACTTTATTTGGAAATAGAATCTTTGGAAATGAAATCAAGTTAAGATGAAGGCATTAGGATGGGCTGTCATCCAATGACTGGTGCCTTTATAAGAAGAAGAGAATGCCATGTGAAGACTCAGACACATGGAGAGAAGACGTCCATGTGACAATGGGGGCAGAGCTGGCAGTGACGCATCCACCACCAAGGAACATCAGGGACTCCTGACAAACATCAGGAGCTGGAAAAGTCAAGAGAGTTTCTCCCCGGAGGGATTGGAGGGGGCACAATCTTGCCGATGCTTTCATTTCAGACTTCTGGCTCCAGAATGCAGACAGAATGGATTTCTGTTGAAGGTGGCACGATCAGCCACCTTGTTTGTGGCACTTTGCTAGGGAAATCAGTACATTTCTGCTTGGGGCTCTTCTCTGTGGCTTTATTTCTGGGGCCCAGACCCTAGAACTGCATGCTGGTGAACCCTCTGTCCCCCTTTGAAGTCTTTGGGGATTTTCTAGACAATCTCCTTTCCACTAGCCAAGAAAATCTCCAACTCACTCTGTGTACCGACAGTTAAGGGTTTCCTAGCCAGGAGGAAGTGCAGGGCTGGGGTGCTCAGAATGAACTGGGGACATTAACAGGCAGGAATGTGGAGGAAACCCTGGAGGACAGGTGGTGTTGGGGGCCACGTGGGTTTGGAGAAGGCAGAGCATCAGTTAATGAAATGAGCAACTCCAGGCTTACCTTTTGCTCTACCCTGGCTTCTGATCCAGGGGTTCTGTCCTGTCATCCCTCTCACTTGCCACCAGTTACCCAGACTAGAAACTTTGACTTCTGTGATGGACCCTTTCCACTCTTACTCCAACATCTACCCAGTCACTTCCCAAGCCCTCACAGTGCACGGGCCCCTGTGCCGGTTAGAGGCTTTAAGCAAACTGTGCTCAGGGACACACAGCCAGTAACCAGGAGGCCTCCTGGCTCCCCTCTCAGTCCTCCTCCCCCAAGAACAGAGCCCTCTCAATTGGTCTGCCTGTGGCCGACCTTGCACACTGTCAGCAGAGCTATGGTTCATAAATATACCTTGATGGAAAGAGGAACGACACATCTTTCTCTGCTGTCACTTAGCAGCTTCTTCCAAATAGGGTGCTGTTAGACTGCAGCCCTTCCTTCCTTGGTCACGTAGCACTTGATCTTTTGCATTGCTTTAATCACTGCCTTTAAGAAAAACAAGGCATGACTTGAATCTCCCAGCGATCTGTTGAGCACATGGAATTGCCACGAGGGGTTTAGAAGCCTCTCCAGCAGGGGGGTGGAAAAGGTGAGGCAGAGCAAGATGAGCTTAGGGAATAGAATTCTCAGAACAGGAACTAAGCATAGGTTGGCAAAGGGGCCAAGGGCAGAGCCCTCTAATTAATCAGCTACAGCGAGAAGAACGTGAGGAATCTTACCAATTGGTAATAACAATGATGAAAGACACAGGCACTGAATACAAACAAGACAGTAGGTAATTACCAATTAAATGAAAGAAATGCATGTACCGTCCACTTCTTAGAAATAAATGGAGGGCAACTAAAGATCAGTTCAGAAATGTTCTACTGAAAAAATGAATTCCTTTCAAGCACATTTCTGAGAAGTTATTTGCATCTATTAGTATTTCATTTGATGTGTTCTTTAGAAGCAAACAATGAAAGCAAACTGATTTTCAGGGAAATACACACCAGTCAAGCAGCCAAGCACCCTAGAATAGGCACCTTGCAATGCGTTAAGAGGCAGCGTCCTCCAAAATGCTCGTAGCATCTTTTGACACAATCGCATTGTACACTGTGTATATCCCAGCTAATGCAAGTACCCCAAAGTGTGCTTTTATGTTTAAAATTCAATATAGATGTATTCTATATATATTTTATTCTGGACAACTCAGAGGAGATTCTGAGATGGAAAAAGTTGCCAGGTATCCTAATAATCTTTTCCTCCCCAGAAGAAAAATAACTTTCAGAATTACTGTGCTGAACTTTTGCTGCTGCTCCCGGAAAGTTTCTGCTTAATTCTAGATCTCTTATGCAAACTGGGTGGCACACTATTTCATTTCAACTTATTAAGTCAATTACCTGAAAAATAGACACCAAATTACAATGTATACTGTTTTTTTCCCACTCTATAGAGAATCAAAATGTCACAGGTAGGTGGGATACAACAGAATTTAAAAAGTTTTCTGCTTATGAATGATACATAATTTCAAATGACTCATAGCACTTGTTGAAATAAAGTATCCAACCTGGCTGACTCATAAGCACATCGACATGGAGTTTCAGAAGTAGACTTCCTACAATAACAAAATATGACCCAACCATGCACCACACAGAGTTATTCTGACCAACACACATCACAAGCAGCCAGACTGTCCATCGCTCACACACCCGACGCCATCACCCGGCCATGCGCCGGACGACCTGACCCCGTCTGCACATTCCCCAGGATCTACTTTCATAACTTCAACGGAAGCTCTGGGCTACATCTTAGAATCTTTTTAAATGCAGCCTCTATTGTCAAGCTGTAATGAGAAAGTAGGACTCTTTATTCATCTGTAATTTTGAAAATGGCTTCATTTCTTCTCTAAGTACATGCAAGACATTTTGGATAGTTTAAGAATACTGTCTTTTTTTTAAATTGCGGCATGAGAAATGTGAATGTCTGGGAATGAAGCCTGGAAGGTTTTATTTGTTTCATCTCCTTTGGCTAAAGAGATCCCACAATGGATTTTCATTTTGGTGTCTTTTCAATTAGAGGGTATTAGAACAGAAAAATAGAGCGCTAAATAATTAAGACTGACTCACACTTACCAACTTGCAACAATGTTCTACTTAGTAATTTTTAACAGCTCTGTGAAAAGTCAGATCCTTCACATTTCCATTTCCTGTTACAATACAGAAAGTGGACATTTAGCACCAGAACTTCAAAAGGGGACCTTCAGGAGCAGGCTGAGTGCTCTTTGTATTATGCCTCCTTTCTAAAGGAGGATGGACCTCAGTCGGGGAGGCCAGCACTTTTGTTCGCTTTTATTCCAGGCCCACGTCTGTATTACTCAGCGCTGCGGTCACCAAGAACACCTTTCCTATGTATGAGAAGAGTGCATCCGTTCATTATTTTTTTTTCCAAAAAGAAAACGTCAGGGGAGGCATCACCAAGCTCCGAGGAAGTAACGAGGCTCTGCCAAGAAGAACTGATTCTTTTAGTTTCCTAATGCCTGATACAGTGAGCTATTTTCTCCCCAGTACTTCTTGAAAGCCTACTGTGTGCTCCTGGAGAGTGAAACAGCTGATCTCCAGGGTGTTGGGGGAAGAGAGAGAGGAGGGAGGGACGGAAGGAAGGAAGGAAGGAGGGCAGGAGGGAAGGATTGTTGGTAAGCAAATGATGGCAGTGTTACAGGGTGTGAGAGGAGTGTGGCGCAGGCACGGGTAGGTGGGATAGGAGGTGGACAGAGATGCGCATCCTTGTTCCGATTGTGCAGCTACTGGAGGAGGGGATACCTGCCCTGGGGAAGAAAGGGACAGAAAAGGGTGGGAAGGATTCTGTTTTTTGTGAGCGGCGGAAGCAGATTTCAGGGGAGGCCATGGGTTGGTGAGGTGTCAGTGATTGAGTGGGCGGGGACAGTGGCTCCAGCTGGAGGAGCCACAGCACCCCCACTTGTTAGCCTGATGGCTCGTCTTCCTCTACCCCAAAGGTGGGAGCCAGGCCAGGTTCAGAGTCCACTGAGGGCTGGAGAGAGACTCAAAGGCACTGGGGCAGAGCAGGCGCACGCACATGCGCAAGCTTCTTACTGCGTGTGCGGTATGGGCTGCCCAGAAGAGGCCTCCCCTTCGCTGTACCAGAGCTTGTCTGGGAGGCCCAGAGTCCCTGTGCCACCGTGTGTTCTCCTGCCGGTGACCTCATCGTGTGACTCGCATCCCACCCGATGTTCGAGCCCTGCTCGAACAAGGTACAGAGCTGCTGAGAGTGAACGCAGAGCAGAGAGTGCGGTGTGGCCCTAACTTGCGCCGCTGGCAGTACCACCACGGACCGAGGCCGAAGCGGAGGACCAAGTTGGAGGGGAAAGAGGAGGACTGCTGTGCCTCCTTCTCACTATGTGGCTGTCTTTCCCGGTGAGGTCATATGAAGTGTCCCAGGAGCAGTGTCCAGTGCCAACGCAGCCTTTCACTCATCAATGCAAAAACGGGAGCGCAAAATGAAGGCAGGCCCCTGACCATGGCTGACGGGAGAGGAGGGCCGCCCGCGGGGTCCTGGGTGCACTGAGGTTGGTTGCTGCAGGGTCTCTCCCATGCCAGCTGGTAGGTCCTCGACCCTCTCTGCCCTGACTCTGCCATGACGCCCGTGAGGTGGTAGGGTCACACAGAGTAGGAGCCACCCGGGCTGGGCGCCGGTCTCTGACTCTGAGGCCATCGCTCTCTCTCCGGGCACCTCCGAGCATCTTCCACGTCTCCTCTGTGCCTGGATTGGCCTGCTCTTGAAAACCAAGGGCATTCCTTATTATTTTTCTCTTTTTCAGAATAGCAACTGAAAAGTTTAATTTTTCTTTACTTACAATTGTATTTTGAAAACAGATTAAGAAAAACACCATCACAAGATGAGAGAAACCATGGAAGAAAAGAATAAGGCCCTTGTTTTAGTACCTTGAATGACACTTTACCCCTCTCTTAAAATTTTTTTTTTGTTTTAAAGAGAGTAACAATGAAAACATCCAAAATGATACAGAATTTCAAAACAAGTTGATAGGAAATCAACGATTGTTATATAGCATATTGTTATCTTCAAAGCAGTTGTTTAGATCATGAGATGTAAACATACAGAACTGGTCAAAATTTAAAAAAATAAGCAAACTATTCCTTTCAATAAACCAATACAAATTATTAGTGCAATTATCTTAGCTATCATATATATATATATATATATATATATATATATATATATATGCCTTTGTTTCTTTCTTTTCTCCTTTTCCTCATTCCAGTTGTTCTGCCTTTTTTTTTTTTTTTTTTTTTTGCGGAACTGGGGATTGAACTCAGGCCCTTGTGCTTGCCAGGGAAGAACTTATTCCACTGAGCCATCTCCCCAGCCCTGTTCTGCCTTTTTGAGCAGTTTCCTTCCCTTTCAAAATGTCTATTGTGCCTTTCAGATTTTGTTTATTCCTTTAGTTTCTTACACTAAGGAGACAATACAATGTTTGCACATGTGGGTCTGATTTGTTTCACTTATGAGTATGGTCTCTAGTTGCATCCATATCCACCGAGCCAAAGGCCAAAAAAAAAAAAAAAAAAAAAAAATCACATGATCATCTCAATAGATGCAGAAAAAGCTTTTCACAAAGTCCAACACTCATTCATGATAAAAGCCCTGTGGAAAACTGGAATCGATGGTCTTCACCTCAATCTGATAAAAGTTATCTGTTATAAGTCAACAGCCAACATCATACTAAATGCACAACAACTGAAAGCTTTCACTTGAAAATGAGGAGCAAGACAAGGATGTCCACTGTCACCACTCTTTTTCAATATAATTTTGGAAATATTCGCCAAAGCAATTAGCCAAGAGAGAAAAATAAAAGGAATAAGGAAGGATACGAAAGGGAGAAATGAAGTTATCATTCTTCACAGATGAAATGACATTATACACAGAACACTGCAAAAACTCTGCTAACAGATTTCGAGATTTAATAACCAAATTCAGCAGCATAGCTGGATACAAAGTCACTACTCAGACATCAGTAGCTTTCCTGTACACAAACCACTAACTCATTGAGAGAGAAACTACGGAAACCACACCCTTCGCAATAGTATAAAAAAAAAAGAAAAAAAGAAAAAAAAAAGGAAAGAATCAATCTAACAAAGGAAGCAAAAGATCTGCACAATGAAAATTACTGTACTTTGAAAAAGAGATTGAAGACAATTTCAGAAAATGGAAAGATATTTCTTGCTCATTGGTAGGGAGAGCCAACATAGTGCAAATGGCTATCTGCCCAAAGCTGTTATACAGATTCAGAGCAATCCTAATCAAAATATGATCAGCGCACCTCACAGATCTAGAGAAAACATTCCTAAAATTCATTTGGAGCTGGAAGAGACCTGGACTAGCACAAGCAATCCTGGCTAACAAGAGCATTTCTTTAATGTAAACATTTAAAATTTACTTTTTGAAGAGTAATTCAAAAGAAGTCTAAGATTTTAAATGTAAACCTATTTTCATTTTTTGAATTTAGGGCAGGATCTACAGGGTGTACAGGGTCTCACAATGTAGCTCGGACTCATAGTGATCCTCCTGTTTTCACCCTCCCAAGTGGGGGGATTACAGTCACATGCCGCCACACCCAGTCTCCATCACCATCTCAGTGTGCCCCAGGGGTGGGGCCAGCACAGCACATCCTGGGATCGAACCCTGCTCTCCTGAAGCAGGTGCTTTAGTCCGCTGAGCTATCTGGCCAGCCCTTAAATCTAAATCTAAGCAAATAAATTCTCAAGGCTGAATATCAAAATTTTAAGCAGATAACGGTGCATACCTTCTCTTGGTCCATGTACACATGGCAACCATTGGCAAATCGCTCCAAAGGAGTTTCCTTCCTTTGTTATAGGAAATTAGTATCAAGGAATCACTTCATTTTTGTCATGCTTTTAAGTGGTCAGGGGAAATGGGGTGTCCCTGGAGCAGAGGTACAGTGCCACCATAGGACACTTCAGCTGCTCCAGGATTGATTCTGAAACCACCCATTTATGCCTGTAAAATCCAGGGCAACCAATAAAACCTGATAAAAGAGTGCTCAGACTTTTGGGGGTTTTCTGGGAATTGTGGAACTAGTGCTCCTGGAAGATAGGATTTAGTGGCACCTAGAACATCCACTTGACCTTAAACTCATCCTGCCCAAGTTCTTTTACATAATATCTGCTACATGTTTTCATTTTTTTAATTGAGAAAATTTGTGTTGGTGTTAGGGATGTGCTAGGGTCTTGCACATCCTAAGCACATGCTCTTGTCATTATGCAATGTCCCCAGCCCTCTAGAAAAATACTTAAAAATGAAATAGTGATGGTTCCATCATGTTGTTTTGTCTTCCTATGGAAACATAAAACTCTCACACACAGACTCCCTAGCACAGGCCTTGGCCCCTCCACTCCCGCCCAGTTCAGGAAACCTACAGCAGGGCATTGTGGGTACAGTTGGGAAGAGCAGCAGCGGGATGGGGCACTCGGGCCCACTGCATGGCAGTTGCTGTCTTGTTTCTAGAGCATTCCAAGTGAGATGGAGGGGTTAGCCCGTTCATAGGCTGTAATTTCAAGAAAGTATTTCTTTTGAAGATGCCCCTTGAGTTCTTAACACTCACTGTCATAAACAAGATCACAGCACATCTTTTGCCCAAGGAGGGGTCCCTGGCTGGCTCCAGCCTCGTGTCTGCAGGGGATCTCAGGGCCAGCGGGGAGTACTTTCCCTCTTCCATTGCCCTGATGCCTTGGCCTGCTTAGGTGTTGGAGGCTGCATAACTGCCTTTGTGCCGTGATCATATGTGTAGGGGTCTTCACTAGGCTCTGAGACCCTGGGGAAAAGCTCTGGTACTTCTAGCCAGTCCCTCAACAAATATTTATTGAATGTGAATTTCAAATTTCTTCTCTATTAATAGATACCATCAGTGTTTAAGTTCAAACCAAGATATATACTATATCAATCAAGGGTTCTGGACAACAGAAATTGACTTTGAGGAACTTAAGAGGGTGGGGATTTATCAAAAAAGATATCAGCAGTTCACAGAATCAATGAAAAAGCTTGATAAATTGGAAAGGGGACCAGGACTGCAGGGGCCAGGAGTGTCAGGTATCTGGCAGGGTCCTCCCCTGACACCTACTTGTGTGTGCATCTCTACTGCCATAAGGGTAAATAAACTTTAGTGGGTCTTCTTCTTAAAATCTATCCCTAGCACTAGAAGGCCCTGGGCAGGAACATGGGATCGGCGAAGGCTCCGTCCATGCATGGGTCCTGGCTATTTGTAAGTGGGTAAAGTAATATCTGTGAAGCAGGAGCTGCATAATGGAGAGTTTCTCAGGGTACAGGTATCGTAAGGATGGGGAGGAAGGGGGATGGGAGAGAGGAGAGGAGGGAGAGACAGAGGACAGAGGCAGGAAGGAGAAAAAGAAGATGGAGGGGAAAACAGGAGGAGGAGGAAAGAGGAGAAAGTAGAGCAGGAAAGTGAGACTGGGAAGGAAGGAAAGAAGGAAAGGGAAAGGAGGAAGAGAGAAAGGATGCCCACTAGGTTGGAAAAGAAATTCTGATTTTGTTAATTATGCTTTTTTATAAATTAATTTTATTTTATTTTGAAAAGTAAAAAAAAACAAAAGTAAGTACAAAAATCAGAAACAAAGATAGAAGCAGGGTCACATAAAACAATACATATGTTACAAATTTTAAAAACAAGAATAGTTGATTAACAATGGTTGGTATATTACCCATAAAAATAGGTAATTTTTTTTTTTTCTGGACTGGGGATTGAACTCAGGACCTTGCATTTGCCAGGCAAGTGCATATTCTACTGAGCTCTCTTCCTGGCTAATTGTGCTTTTTAAAGGCAAGTTGAACAAACTATTTTCGAACACAAACTTTTTTGAATAAGTTTATCTGAAAAACTACATAGTTTGTGTGACTAGAAATGGGGAAAGTAACTACAGAACCTGAGTGATGGACTCACGGCACCATCACAGAATATTAGAACATTTTGATATTAAAAAAATCCCCCAGGAGGGCAGGCGTGATTGTTCTAAGAATTTCCATCAGTTTTTTGAAGATAGCAGTTAAGGTGTAGAATTTTCACCTTGACTAACTCTCTATGCTGATATATGTGAACTAAGCAACTGCACTGAGGACAGCAATGTATAACACAAAAGCCACGTTAATTCCCGCCATCTTGGCCTTCTAATTGTGTACCTCTGCTTTTTTCTTTCTTTCTTTCTTTCTTTCTTTCTTTCTTTCTTTCTTTCTTTCTTTCTTTCTTTCTTTTTTTCTTTTCTTTTTTTTTTCTGGTATTTTAGGGCAGAGTCTACAGGATCTTCAGGGTCTCATTACTAGATTGGACTTACAGTGACCTGCCTGTTTACAGCGTCCAAGAGTTGGGATTACAGGCGAGTGCCACCATGCCAATCTCAATCCCTTCTCAGCGTGCCCCAGGGGCAGGGCCTACAGGGCAGGTCCTGGGGATCAAACCCTGACCCCTGCACCTGCTTGCAGGCGCTTTATTCAGCTGAGCTATTGGCAGCTGGAATTGTGTGCCTTTTCTAATGTCATATCAATTACTACTATGCTTTCCTTAAAGTAAATTTAAAAAAAAATAAGAAAAAAAAAGAGACAATAACAAAACTTTAAGGTTTTTTCTTTCTTTCTCTTTTTTCCTTTTTTCAATACTGGGGATTGAACTCAGGACCCTGAGCTTGCCAGGCAAATGCTTATTCTACTGAGCCATCTCCCTGGCCCCAAATTTAAGGTTTTTTGAAAGCAAGTGGTAATATTCAATCATATGTCCAATCTTACATAAATATAGCTATTAATCTGAGCAATAGATTTGATAATAAAAATAGACAATATATCAACCATTGTTGAGTTACCAAGCTCTTGTTTTGTAACATATGCATTGTTACACGTTACCCTGTTTCTGTCATTGTTTC
>NW_004524872.1:684821-687944 GCF_000260255.1 Octodon degus | reverse complement strand
TAATAATAATAATAATAATAATAATGAAATCCCACATGTCCCAGCACACTGGAAGGCTGGAGCAGGAGGACCACAAGCATGGGCCCAGTCTGGAAAACTTGGTAACTTAGCAAGACTCCATCTCAAACTTTAAAAATAGAGGTAGGGGGTTGGGGATGTGGTTCAGTTCAAGGCCTTGCCTGGGTTCAATCCCTAGGACCATAAAAACAAACAGACAAAACAAAAGCCAATAAACTCCCACAGAAATAAAATGAACAGCAACTACAGCAACAAGTTCAAAATATAAATGGTGAAATTTGTTCTTTATTTCACAATGATGAAGTTGTTTTAGGACAGATACTAGAAAATTAGGTATAAAGTATAGTATTAAGTCCCAGTAGATGAAACTTGTAAAATTTTAGTTTTGTGTAGTATCTCTACCTGCTTCTTTTCTTTTAAAAAAAGAACTGGGGTTTAAACTCAGACCCTTGAGCTTGCCAGGGAAGCGCTTATTCTACTGAGTCATCTCCCCGGCCCTCTACCTGCTTCTGATTTGGGGATGAGAACAAGTTATGCCTCCAGGAAGCAGGCATGTTAGAATCCTGAGAATATGAATTATAAATCATTTTATTTCCCTACAGAAATAAAAAGTCCTCTTTGTAGGGAGGAAATTATTTGCTCATTATGGTCATGATTATCTGTACTTTGTATCTAAGCTGAAAATTCCCCTGCTAAATACATTCCACTTTCTCTCATTTTTTATGAGTCAATTATTTTATTTTATTATATTTTATTTTTTGAGTCAGTTTTTTTAATGCTTCCAAGCAGCCCAGGTGGCTATGTGCCTTGGCATACTTCTTGGGCTACAATCATGCTTTCTTTTTTAAAAATAAGGCACTGCTTTAAAGGAGGATAATTCGTTGAAAAATGGATGCACCTCGAGACCACAAGGCTAAGTGAAATAAATTAGACCCAGATGGCTAAATATGGCACGGTTTCTCTTACATGAAAAACTCAATAAATAATTTAAAGAGGAGAAAAAGGGAGGGGGGAGGGAGTCGAGGGGTGGAGGGAGGAGGTGGAGGCAGGAAAGGAAGGAGAAGATTATGACGGAGGGTGTGGGCACCAAGTCCCACAGTGAGGACAAGTGTTATGTGTGGCAGACATGGATTAATAAAAACTGATTAGTGAAGATGCTAAGATAGAGTTAGGCTTGGAACTCCACCAGCAAACACGAGGGGGCTTGAAGTCTAGAGTGAAGTAGAACAATCAAATTCTCAAACAATGGTACCAAAAATTGCTTCCTAAATGAAGAACCAATTGACTCTTCAGACAAAAGAATCCTTTTGGTTTATGTGACTAATTAAATAGGGTAAAAAACTGAAAAATAATTATAGGGCCTGGTATTACAAAATAGGGCCTATGTTATATCAACTTATATCGTCCTCTGAAAAAATAAAAACCTATTATTGTAAGTTTTATACTATGTTTTTATGGAAGTAGTTACCTCCAAGTTGCTTCTCTGCAATAGCCTAGAAGTAACAGCAAAAGCACTGAGAAATTTGGCCCATAGAATATTTTGCTCCATTTATTAATATATGCCGGACCACGAGATATATGAAATGATACTTCTTTGGCAAACAGTGGCCCAAGTCATCAATTCCACAGTTTTACTTCAAAGTCCATGGGGGTAACCTGGACCATCACCAAAGAGGTGATTTTTGCAGCCATAATAATTTCACTACATAATCTGTTAATCCCTTAACAAAAAGGGCGTCCGGCACTGCGATGGTCACACAGGGAAGGGAAGAATGGACACCGTGCTGACGAAGTGATGCTGCGTCTCCAAGGGTGCGCCTCATTGTCCTGGTTGACTCTCTAGGTGGAGAGTTGGTGGAACCACCAAGTTACTACTCAAGCCCTGGAGCACTGACACTGAGCAACCCAATGTGTTTATTTGACTATATAAATTGAATGGGTGCAGGGGCTTTTCATATAATATATAGTACATATTATTATCATCAGATTTGTAGTTCTGATTACCAGATGCATGCAAGCTTGTTAAAACTAAAAAAGAAAAGGGCCAGGGAGATAGCTCAGTAGAATAAATGCCTGCCTGGCAAGCATGAGGTCCTGAGTTCAATTCCTGGTTAAAAAAAAAAAAAAAAAGAGATTAAATATGACCAGAAATGAACATTAGATTAATTTTCTTGAAGGCAATTTGATGATATATGTCCAAAGTCTTAATCTTATTTATTTTTTTTTCTTCAACAAATCCACTTACAGGAGAGGCCGGGGAGATGGCTCAATGGAATAAGTGTTTGCCTGGCAAGGGCTGGGGCCTGAGTTCAATCCCTGGTTCTGCCAAAAAAACCCCCCAAAATCCCCAAACAACAACAACAACAACAACAATAACAACAACAAAAAAACCCCAGAATCCACTTCCAGGGATGTGCAGTCATCCCTCGGTATTCATAGGGGATTGGATCCAGGTAGGCCTCCAGCAAATCCTAAAATCTGTGATGCTCAAGTCATTTATGTGATATCCTTTAGTATTCACCTACGCACATCCTCCCATTTTCTTTCTTTTCTTCCTTCCTTCTTTTGACTCTGCAGACAAAGGAATTCTTTTGGTTTATATGACTAATTAAATAAGGTAAAAAACTGAAAAATAATTATAGGGCCTTGTGTTACAAAATTTCTTCCTTTCTTCCTTCATGTGCTACAGGGTCTGGCTACAAAGCTTTGATTCATAGTGATGCTCCTGCCTCAGCCTCCCCAGTGCTGGGATTACAGGCATGCACCACTATGCCCGGTTTTGGTGGCTTGCATGTTGGCATGGCATGTGGTACCAGGGATTGAACCTAGGTCCTCGCACTTGCCAGGCAGGTGCTTAGACTGCCGAGCTATCTCCCTAGGACCCCTCTTGTATACTTTAAATCATCTCTAAAATATTTATAATACCTAGCACAATGCAAATGTTAGATAAATAGTTGTCCTATTGTATGACTTAAGAAATAATAATGAGAACAGACTCGGTACTTGTTCAAGACAGAATTGATCTGTTTGGTAAATATTTTTTTGATAAGAGATTGATCGGACCTGTGACTATGAAGCACATGGGTACAGAAGTCTAACTGCATA
>NW_004524872.1:683415-684331 GCF_000260255.1 Octodon degus | reverse complement strand
GTGGTGCTGGGGGATCGAACCGCGGTCCCTGTGCTTTGAAGCTTGTTCTAAGTAGGTGCTTTAGACCACTGAGCCATCTCACCAGCCCCTAGAATTTGTATAAAGATAACACTAAGTGTATTCACCCCAGCATTGCATGTCAAAATAAAAACTGATTGACTCAAATGTCCATAATCAAAGCACTAGACAAACAGACTATATGCCTGCAAAATGGTATGTTAGGTAGGTGCATAAAGGAGGCTGGAATGGAGGGGACTATCACCTGATTAGATGCCATGTAACACTCACTAGGTGGTTGGTTATAAGAAAAAGGTCAGAAAGTAAGTTTTGTGGAAAGTTGGGGGAATTGGAACCCTCATATATTGTTGCAATTTAAATGGCTAAGCAGCGCTGGAAAACAGGAAATTCTTCAAAAGTTAAGCGCAGAATTACCCTATGACCTAACAGTTCTATCTGCACATAATTGAAAACAGAAGCTTAAATGAGTGTTGGGTTAAGGAAGGCTCATGGCAATGTGATTTCCAGCAGCCAGAAGGTGAAAATCACGCACCTATGTATCAGCGGAGGAGTGGAGACGCAGACCGCGGCTGTGCGTGCAGTGGAGTATGACTTCTCTCCACAGAAATGACGCTCTGATACACGCTGCCTTGTGAACAGACCTTGAAAACACTGTGCTGAGTGAAAGAAACCATCTACAACGCGCCACGTATTTCATGATAAAGACATCCAGAGACCCAGACAGCCAACTGACACTTGCTAGGAGAAGTAGAGGATCAGAAGTGACAGCGTCATGGGTGCGGGTTTTCCTTTTGGGGTGATGGAAATGTCTTGGAGCTGGAGGGGATAGTTGTACCCCGCCGCCCATGGGCTAAATGACATGGGAATGCTCGCTTTAAAATGGTTAACTTTAGGTGAC
>NW_004524872.1:677476-682795 GCF_000260255.1 Octodon degus | reverse complement strand
ACTTAGTCCTTTTCTTACATATATTTCCAAAATCTCATAATGAAGACATAATACTCTGTATTAAGAAAAAATGTACATGTAATATAAAAATAGAAATGAAAAATCGGAGGAGTCATATCTCTGCACTCATAAAGTACCTCTGTACTCTCTCGTAATAGTACGGCCAGCTCTTACATGAGCTCTTACATGAGCTCGTAGTATCAGGTGATTGTGGCCCATGAAACATAATAACATAGTGGAAAGCCAGAATGAACAAGCAGCTCTCCAAAGTAGCTCCACTGTGCTTCTTGTGCTCAAAAACTTAAGCCTCTTAGTTGAGATAGTATTGAGGTAATTACAGCGACACAATGAAGTTATATGACTGGAGTACACAGAAGAAAGAGGCTTACAAGAAATAGCATGTCCAGAAAGTGCACAGAGTGCACTTGAGTACTCCTTTCATAAAATATAATTTGCTTAAAATCATTAATGAAAGCTGATTCTTTTATGTATTGAGTAGGTCAAAATGCGATCAATTTAGTCAGGCTGAAGTAAAATAGGGTATTTTGTTTGCCATTTTCCTCCTACTACTTCAAATTTCTGTTGAAGCCACTCAAACGAAAATATCTATGTTTTCATGTTTCAAGAAAACTTGAAAAAAAAAAAAACTTGGTCGAAACAAACTTATAAAACAGGAGGCCATGTGGCTACCAATTGTATCACTAAAAGAAAGAACGAAACACTTTATCAAAAAATCGAGGTCTTTCAATGTAGTTAAAATGTTTTAGTTTTCCTACTTGTGTACTATGTTTACCAGAAAATGTCATTTTTCCTACTGACAGACTTACTTCAACTGTTTGAGGCACTGTCTGCATTGCAATTGTTTTCCTAGACTTTAATAGCTGTTATTAAGGTTTCCCTCCACCCACATCTCATTTTCCTGCTTCGGAGCAGAGGTTTTGGGTCACTCACCCGACAAGTATTTCAGGAGTGTCCAGAGGACCTGGTTGCACAGGCCCTCACGGGACCCTCTGTGTCTGTAACAGCGGTGTCACAAGACACTCTCTGAACATGTACGGCAGGTCGGCACTAGGAGGAGGAGTCCGAGTAGAGCTAGAAATGCACACCTGCGTGTCTCCCGGGTCAAGGCCGGCTGTGCGGACTCGAGTGTGGTGTCGCGGCAGGTGGACGCAGGTATCCGAGAAGCTGCGGGTAGAACCTTGAGCACCTTGCGCGCACCAGGTGACTCCCACCCCACCGCCTTAGGCGTTACTTCCCTTACTTTCTAGAGGAGGAAACTGAGGCTCCAGGGAATTAAATAACTTGTCTGGTGTCATAGTAAAATTTGAGATTACGTCTTTAAAACAAGGGTAAGGAAGGAGAATCAAGTACGGGCTGCAGGTATTTTTGGGGGACGTGCTTTGTGCAGAAGGGAGATGGGCAGCGCGGCCAGAGAAGGAACCTAAAGGGGCTTTCTGGATGCCCAGTGACCAGGAAGCCGCTGCAAGAAGCGGGAATAAGGCCAGGAGGGGTTTGGGTGGACAAGGAGGAGGTCGGAAGCCCTTAGTGTGCAGGAGTTGGGGTCTCCCGGGGATATCGTCGGCTATCTGAGGGGACGGCTGAGCCACGGAGGAGGTGCGTCTGAGGCCTCTTCCCGGGGACGTGGGCTGCAAGGCTTGGCTGAGCCCGGAAGGGGGTTCTGAGGTGGGCTGAGAGTTCCGGAAGCAGAACCTCAGGGCGCGGGGGAGCAGCAGAGGGGCTGAGGGCGGCGAGGGGAGAGGCGTGGAGGAAGGGCCGGGCAGCATGGGCCGAGCTGGCAGGCAGGGACAGCCGGGCTCCGTAAAGCCGAGTGCGGAGGACCCTTGCTTGTGGCCGGGGAAACGGAGATGCCATCTTCATGGGGCTTGAGGCGGCTGGGTGTGGGCAAGGACGAGAGCTGCAGAGCTGGAGATCGTTGGCCGAGAGCAGTAGGCAGCACCTTTGCCGCTTGACACTGAACGACCTTCTGTCCCCAGCGACTGAAGCCAGGGTTTCCATTTCTTCATTAAAGTTCCCCGTTAAAATAAATCCCTTTAGGTAAAACAATGAAGCCTATCAGAGGAAAAGGAAAGGAAGGAAAGCGTGGTGTGGAGGGTGGCGAGGGCTGGGTGTTGATGGTGGGGGACTGACGGCTCTGTGGCAGGGAGTAGGTACCATAGTGACAGTCATTCAAATTTCAATTAAAAAGAGTACAGTTAATTACTTCCACAGCCCTGCCAGAAATGGTCATGGTGAAGCCACAGCTCAGCCCTGAGCCAGCGGGGGTGGGGCCGGCTCCTGACAAGGGCCTGGCTTGGCTGGGACACATACACTGCAGCTGCCGGCACCCAGCGGTTATCCCAGCACTCTGGCAGGACGATCACGAGTTGGAGCCCATCCTGGGTAACAGTGATTTAGTGAGAACCTACCCTACCCTATGTCCAAAGAAAAAGAGGGTACGGATGTATAGCTTAGTGCAGAGGTCTTGGATTCAAACCCCAGTAAAACACACACACACACACACACACACACACACACACACACACACGCATGCACACACATGTACTCCTGGACATTCAAACAAGGTTCCGAACTATTTAAAATAGAACACATCATCTTCACTCAGTAGTGCCCCATGAATGTGTGTGTGTGTGTGTGTGTGTGTGTGTGTGTGTGTGTGCTGTTGTCCTCCTTTTCAGGCAATAATTCATTCCATTTCACTAGGTATTTATTTATTTATCCCCCCCCACTAGGTATTTATAAGGCACTTCAAAAGAAAGTAGAAATGTCTTTACTCTAATTGCTGGGAGACAGCGAGACAGGCTGGTCAGAGCCAGATCTGTCTTGTGTCTTCTCAGGGAAACATATTTGTTTTTCTTTGCTGCATCCATAGCTTTTGCTGGTTATGAAGTTATTCTGGGCACTGGGGCACAGACTGTACCTGAAGACAAATGGCAACCTGATTATTAGATTTGAACCTTTCCCGGGGAGTCCCCTTGGAATACTTGGTTGACTGATCAATTTCCCGTTTTACTCTAAAATCCCCAATGACACTGGCCTGGAAAGATGGGCGGATATTAAGTTCTGGAACTCCAGTCCTTCTTCCAAGACAGCCTGGGGTGCAGAACCAGCTTTTAAAGTTACAGACATATGCTGAAAATAAGCTTTGAACCTAAAGAGGAAAACATGGAAATGGTCTGTAGAGTTATTTTCTCTTCATTTCTAGCAGTGAAATGTTATAAGCTATAGGCATATTATGAGTAGGTGCAGCTCTGGATTTGCAGGGGGCTGTTACAGTTCCCCCCGAATGTCAGGTCAAAAAGTCATTAAGGTGAACTTTTCTGGGGCAGGATGAGTGCGTCACTGAACTTGAAAATGGATCTGCTTGACACACAGGATTTCCTCCCTGTTCCATCCATGAGATTCATAAAGAAATTAGGTTACTACTCAATAGAACGTAAGTTCAAAACTAACCATTTGAATTATCATGAGAGAAAAGTAGGGTTCTAAACAGAGTCTTTTATATAAATAAAGATTCAACTAAAATTTATTAAACTGAAAACTAAAAGAAGAGAAAAACGTCAAAGGCACAAGTCATGATTTTATTTTGGGGTCTTATCGTCCAGGAAATTTTTAAAATATTAAAATACAGTTATACAAACTGTTTTCAAAGGTAAGAGCATCGATTATTGATGCTGAAATGGATAAGAAGCAAGTGCCAAATGGAATCAGACTCCAAGCCGCCGTAGCCTTCGTTCCAACCTCAGGTTAAATGCAAATAATGCAAATGTGGACCCAACAGAAGGCCCCGGGCTCTTCTAATAAGACTCATACAATTTTTAGAGGATTTTGTATGAAACAATATGGATTTTAAAGTGAAGATATAAAAAAGTATGTGTTTAAGACTTTGAAATAAAATCAGACTATTTGCCTGGAAGAGCAAGAATCAGCAAAAGAGGAAAAGAAAACAGAAAAAAGTAAGAAGGATCACTGCAAGTAGAGAAAGCCATTTTTATTTATTGTCTGGTAGCAGGCTAGCTGGGTCATAATTTTGTAAAAAATGAACTGATAAATTGTGCTACTAATTTATACAGGTGGCTTCTGTACCATGAGAAAGGTATGCAACTGGTATTATTTATTCATATGCAGTCAATTTTCATATTTAATCAATTTCACTTTAAATATTCTTTAATAAAAATCAAGAAACCACCAGATGAATACAAGTATAATAAAAATAAAATTATGAAATCAATATGTGCTAGACAGTCTTGGTGTGTTTATCTCAGAGCTGTTCTCCAAAATGCAAAGCACTAATGGAGAAAAGTTGCTCAGTTCAGTAGGCTATTAACAAGCTGTGGCCTGCAGGTATGTTTTATAAATAAAGCTTTATTGGAATGCAGCCATGCCTACAGTTTACATAGTGCCTATGACTGCTTTTCTGCTGCAACAGCAGATGAAGGCATCTATGGCAGGACTGGGGAGATATCTCAGTGGTCCAAGTGTCTGCCTGGCATGCAATAGGTCCTGAGCTGGATTCCCTGTACCGAATGCCACGCCAGTGGTGGCGCACACCTGTGATCCCAGCGCTGTGGAGGCTGAGACAGGAGAATCACTATGAGTCTGAGCTGCATAGTGAGAACCTCTACCAAATAAATAAATAAGTGTATCTATGGCAGACCCCTTTTAGCCTGAAAATTCTAAAGTGCATATTTTCTGGCTCTTTACCCCCAAATTTGTCAACCCTTAGAGACTTACTCAGAATAGCTATGATTATGCGTATTTAATATACACTGATAATAGTGAGTTGGCAAATTAATTAATTTTATTTCTCTTTGCTTTTCTACACTCAAAATAAATTATGTTTATTTTAGAATTTGTGGCCAATCAGTGCTTAACAGCAAATAAGCAAAATCATTCATCAGAGCTAAATACTCTGCAAGTTATTTTCATAAAAATAAATGAGGTAGAGAATCAATAGGACATATAAAAGACAATATAAATAATAGGATAATAATTCAAAGTTGAAGACAACCCTCAGGCTGCTTACAGGAAACGATTGATTTCCCTTGGAATGTGTTTATCCTCCTTGCTCTGGGTCCCCAGAAAAGCCGTCGTGGTACTATCAAGGCTGGGAAAGTTCTACACTGCGTAGGAGATGGGTATGTATTTTCCTTCCTTTATTTGCCGATAAAAAGATATTAACTCATGGTGGAGAGTTAACATTTCAATTCCACAGGTGAATACTATCATTTTCTTTCTTTCTTTCTTTCTTTCTTTCTTTCTTTCTTTCTTTCTTTCTTTCTTTCTTTCTTTCTTTCTTTC
>NW_004524872.1:673042-677376 GCF_000260255.1 Octodon degus | reverse complement strand
CTTTCTTTCTTTCTTTCTTTCTTTCTTTCTTTCTTTCTTTCTTTCTTTCTTTCTTTCTTTCTTTCTTTCTTTCTTTCTTTCTTTCTTTCTTTCTTTCTCTTTCTTTTTTTTTCGGAACCGGGCATTGAACTCAGGCCCTTGCGCTTGCCAGGGAAGCGCTTATTCCACTGAGCCACCTCCCCGGCCCCAATACTACCATTTTCTAAACTTGGGATACAATTATTAATAATAGTAAATTTGTTCTAAAACCCAAGATATTGGTCATAAGACTAAAAATGAAGACAGCTGACGAAAATATAACTGAAATAGAGAAAAATGAATTGCTTGGACTCTCTCATTAGAGGGCTAGAGTGCCCTAGAGCGGCCCATCGCCCTGTCGTCAAGAGCACCACCAGGGGGCGCCTTGCTTCTAAGATTTCCCTAGGGGTTGTTCTGGTCGGTTGCGATTCCTGGACTGGAAGCATTCCTCAAAATCTTCCTAGAGACCTAAAATGGACTAATAAGGTCCAGAACTCTCAGAACCTTCCCAAGCCTGAGCCTTGAATGACCCAATGGCTCCTCGAAGCACAGAGTTTTATGTCCCCAAAGTCGGGAACTTGAATTTGAGTGAATGTAGCCTTCAACTTGCCCAATCTTTGACAATCTGTAGCCCAATGAAACTCCAGGTCTTTTTCACACACGCTAGGCTTAGGTTAAGATTTATCTGGAAACAACTATTTGTTGAAAACCAAAGAGTGCATTTTCGAGTTCCAAACCAGGAGTAGCTGTGCTCCACACTCACAGTTGGGTGATCTTGAAGAAATTATTGCCCCTCTCTGGGCTTCGATTTTCCTGTTTGTTGCCTTTGTTTTTCATGATTGTTGTGAAGATTAGTTGAGATTGGGCCTATCAAATACCTGGCACTTGGTGGTCACATCATGCCATGTACCAAGCTTCTATTTTTGGTTTCATAAGGAAAGGAAAAAAGAAGTAATGAAACATAAATCTTGGTTGCATTTTTTCCTAATTCTAATTCATCTTTCATCTGTGAAAACCTCTTTGCTTTACTGATCAAAGGACGAGCTCTCCTGCCGGCCAGGGTGACCGTTTTTGGAGTCTTTGTCTCAAGTGGATCTACAGAATCAAGCAGAGCCCGGAGATTCCACTTCCAAGTTGATAGAAATCTGTCTGAGAGATGCATTTTGGGGAAAAGCCTGCCTTTAGTGACATTGATTTCCCTGGACCCCACGGACCTTGGCTTAGCAGTCAAGGTCATGGGCAAAGACGGCATTGGGGATCATTTGGCCCTGGAGTCCACACTTCTCAGGTCCTGTTGTGTTCCTGTTGAGTGCCAGTTAGATCTTTGTCCTTGTGATGCTCTGTTCATGACCAGGTATTGTGTTTCCTTCCTCCGGCTCCCCTTGGACATTCTGATTTTGTAAATCTTTAAAGAGCTTTGTCAACTGCTTGACATAATCATTTTTAGCACTCATTTTCTTCCTTAAATTAGTTTTACTTGAAGCAAAATCAACAAACCATACAATAACCATTTTAAAGTGAACACTTCCGTGACATTTCGTATAGCCGCAATGTTGGACATCTACCTTTATCTGGATCCACAGTTGCTCTACCCACAGAGGAATCTCTACACATGTTAAATAATCATTCCCCATTGGTTCCCGTCCTCCAGGTAACTTGCCGATCTTCACTTATTCCCTATGGATCTGTCTGTTCTGGAAATTTTATATAAGGGAATGTTATTTGACATAAAAGATATTTGAAATAAGGGGATCACACGTGACATTTTGTATCTTTTGTGTGACTTCTTAGCATAATGTTTTTGTGATTCATCCACATTAAACACTTGTCAACACTTGTTCTTCTTATGACAGAATGACCTTCTGCCATATGTAGTATGTACCACACTTTATTCGTGCACTTTTTAGTTGATGGACATTTATTTGGGGTGTTTCTACCTTTTGGCTTTATTTGAAGATCCATTTTTTAATATACATCTTGAATGCAATTACTGTGTCAAATAGTAATTCTATGTTTAATGTAATTAAAAATCAACAACTCTTGTTCATTTAGAAGGATTTTAGAATTAGCATGTATGTGCAATACTTAACAAATTGTACTGCTTTAAAGATGGATGTGAGTGTATCTCTGGAATACAAAGTCTTTAACTCTTTTAGGAAGATACGGTACATAGAAGGGTGAATGCTGGGTCAAATGGAGTTTCTAATTTTAGGCTTTCTTTCTGTTGTCTTTTTTTTTTTTCTTCCCAGGACTGGGGATTGAACTCAGGCCCTCGCGCTTGCCAGGGAAGTGCTTATTCCTTTGAGCCATCTCCCTGGCTCCTCTTTTGTCTTTTTGAGACAGTTTCACTACTCAATTTAGACCGGCTCTGAGCTCACTTTATAGCCCAGGTTAGTCTCAAACTCACAATGATCCTCCTGCCTCAGCCTCCTGAGTGCTGGGATTATAGGCATGTGGCACCATACTTGGCTAGTTTTAGTTTTCTGAGGAATTTTCATACTGATTTCCACAGTGGTTGATCTAGATTACACTCCCATAAGCAATGTAGGTGAGTTCCTTTTTCTCTTGCCAGCCTTTGTTGTTACTTGAACTCTTGATAAAAACCATCCTGTTTGGAGTAAGATGGGATCTTAATTTTGTTTTAATTTGGGTTTCTCCACTGGCCAGAGTGTGTTTTTCATGTGCTTATTGACCACTTGCATATCTTTGAGACATGTCTATTCATTTTAATTGCCCATTTTTTGTTTGGGTCTTTTATCTTGGGGGTATAATTTTTTTCTTTATATATTATAGATATTAGAATTCTGTCTCTTGGGCCAATAATAGCTGGAAGAATTTTTCCTGTTCTATAGGTTGTCTCTTTATTCCTTTTTTTTTCTTTTTTGTTTTGCAAGAGCTTTTTAATTTGATATGACCCAATTTGTTGATTGTTGATGCTTTTCTTGTGCAATTGAGATTCTGTTCAGAGAGTCCTTGTGTATGTCTATGTCCCCAAGAGTTCTTCTTCTTGTATCTTACAGCAGATTAACTGTTTCTGTTTTAACACTTAGAACTTTGATCCATTTTGACTTCAGCTTAATACGTGGTAATAGGTATGGGTCTAGATTCAATTTTCTGTGTGTGGGAAGCCAGTTTTTCCAACACCATTTATTAAAGAGGCTGACTTCCCTCTAGTGAATGTTTTTGGCTCCTTTGTCAAAAAGCATATGGTCTGAATGCACCTGGGTTGTTTGTACATTCTCAGTACTGTTGCATTGGTCCACATATCCGTGTACGTGGCAGTACTGTAGTTTTTATTATTGTGTCTTTGTAATGTACCTTGAGAAAATCTGGGATTCTAGTGCCCTCTGACGTCTTCTTCTTCTTCTTCTTCTTCTTCTTCTTCTTCTTCTTCTTCTTCTTCTTCTTCTTCTTCTTCTTCTTCTTCTTCTTCTTCTCCTCCTTTTTTTGGCTAACTCAGTCTGCCTTAACTGCAGGTCTGGTGGAGCATGTGGTGCTGGGGATCAAACTGCGGTTCCCTGCACCTGACTGAGTTTGCCCGAGCAGGCACTTTAGACAGCTGAGCTATTCTGCCAGCTCCCCCATCCCCCTGAAGAAGTCTTATTTTTCCCCTGCTGGCTCAGGCTGCCTTAAGGGAGGTCTGGTGCAGCATGTGGTGTAGGGGATCGAACCTCAGTCCCTTGCCTCTGATTGATTTTGCCTAAGCAGGTGCTTTAGACAACTGAACTAACCCACCAGACCCCTGACTTATTCTTTTTTGTCCAGTGTGTTGCTCTTCTGAGTCTCTTTTGGTTCTGTATAAATTTTAGGATTCCTTTCTCTAGTTCTGTGAGGAATATTGTTGATATTTGAACTTGTATTGTGTTAAATCTGTGAGTTTTAGAAGTATGGCCATTTTGATTAATAATAATTCTACCCAGGAGTAGGATATTTTTCCATTTTCTGGAACCATCTTCAATCTTTTTCATAGTTCTGTAAGTGTTTTTTACTCTCATGGTTATGTTAATTCCTAAGTAATTAATTTTTCTTGATGCTATTGTGAATGATATTGTTTTCTTTCTTTTTTAAATATTAATTTTATTGAGAAAGAAATATCATTGAGAGTTTCAAAACAGGTTAGTAGGACAGTTACAATAATTAATGCATTGCATATTGTTATCTTCGTAGTGGTTATTCATAGTACAAGATGCAGACATGATATCTTGTCTAAACACTGTTAGTACAAATCTTCCCTCTCATTGAACTAAGAGAAAGTAGCTGTATATCTCTCCCAACTATTTTGTATATACAAATATATATATATATATATATATATT
>NW_004524872.1:664972-665827 GCF_000260255.1 Octodon degus | reverse complement strand
GCTATTGATTTTTGTATATTGATTTTCTTTTATGCTGCTGCATTACTGAATTTGGTTAGTAAAATAATTTGGTGGGGCTTTTAAGGTCTTCTATGTAGAGGCCTGTGTCATCTGCAAATAATGATAATTTGATCTCTTCTTTTCCAAAATGCACATCCCTTTTATTTCTTTCTCTTCTATGATTGCTCTGGTTAATTTTATTTTTTTGTTTTAGGGAACGGTCTATAGGGTGTTCAGGGTCTCACTACTAGATCGGATTCGTAGTGATCTGCCTGTTTTCAGCCTATCAAGAGCTGAGATTATAAGCGTGCTCCCCATGCCCAGTCTCAATTGCCCGTCTCAGCATGCCCTGGAGGTGGGGCTGGCATGGCAGGCCCGGGGATCGAACTCTGGCCACTGCGCCTGCTTGTGGGTGCTTTAATCCGCTGAGCCATTTGGCCACCCCTGATGTTTTTAGAACTATATTGAATGGGAATGGTGATAGTAGACCTACTTGATCATATTTCTGATTTTGGAGGGAAAGCTTTTAGCTTTTCCCCCCTAATACACTACTGGTCATTTGTTTTTCGTAAATGACTTTTATCAGATTTAGGTCCTTCTGTACCTATTTGTTTCTATTTTTTAAAAATTATGAATGGATGATGGATTTTGTTGAAGGAATTTCTTTGTCAATTGAGATGATTATGTGATTTTTGTCCTTGCTTCTGTTTATGTGATGTATTACATTTCCTGCGTCCCAGGGGTGAGTCCTGTTTTGGCATAATGTATGAACTTTTCTATGATTTGTTGGATTCTGTTTGCCAGTATCTTGTCAAGAATTTTTGCACATATATTTGTTAAAGAGATTGGCCTATA
>NW_004524872.1:646340-663954 GCF_000260255.1 Octodon degus | reverse complement strand
ACTGAGCTGTCTCCCAGGCCTCCTTTTTCATTTCTAATTGTGTAGATTTAGGATTTTTCCCCTTGTGTTTTGGTAATATTAGCTAAGTGTTTGTCTGCTTTGTTTATTCATTTGAAGAACCCATTCTTTGTTTCATTTTTTTAAATTAAAAAAAAACCTTCATGGGCTGGCCAGATAGCTCAGCAGATTAAAGTGCCTGCTTAGGCAGATGCAGGGCCCGGGAGTTCAATCCCTGGGCCTGCCGTGCCGGCCCCTCCCCCAGGGTGCTCTGAGACAGTGATTGAGACTGGGTGTGGTGGTGCACATCTGTAATCCCAGGGCTTGGGAGGCTGTAAACAGGAGGATAACTGCGAGTCCGATCTCCACAATGAGACCCTGTAGACCCTGTCCTAAAAAGAATACACACACACAAAAATAAAAAAAATAAAAAAATAGGAAACAACTTTGTTTGAATTTCATTGGGTTTTGCTCTGATTTTACAATTGGCTTTGGTTTGCACTGTTCTTGCTTTGCTAGGTCCTTGAGGCGCTCACTGTGCTATTTACTTGGACTCTCTCTGTTTTCTCGAGGTGGGCATTCACTGACATGAGCTCCCCTCGGAAGCTTGCTTTTACTTTATCCCGTGGGTGTGTTGTGCCGACTTTAGTTCTTCTAGAAACTACTTTCTTCCTTGCTTTCTTCTGTCACCCCATGGTTATTCAAGAGGGTATTTATTAGTTTCCATTGTTTCTGTGGTTTCATTCATCATTGATTTCTAGTTTCATTGTATTATGATCTCATGGGGCAATTTGTTTTTTATTTTATAGAAAAAAGCTAACACAAAATTTCACACAAGATGATAGGAAAAACCCTCAATATTTAATACACTGCATATTATTATCTGTAAAGTAGTTACTCAGAGTACAAGATGGGGATATAAAAATTCTCCAGTTGGTGTAAGTGCAAACCTTCCTTTACTATGAGCTAAGAGATACTGACAGAATAATTAGCTTGCATTTTTCTCTTTTTTAAATTCCTTCCTTTCCCTCATCCTCCCTCCTTTTTCTGTTTTAACAATCTCTGTCCATTTCTCAGTATCTATTTTACCCTTTAGGTCTTTTGCTCTTTAAGTTTCTTATACCATGGAGAACACAACATGATATTTACAAATATGAGTATGATTTCTTTTACTAATGAGTATGGCCTCAAGTTGCACCCACTTTCCTATTAGAGTTTCAAGTTTATCATTCTTTATGGCTCAGTAGTACTCTGCTATATAAAAATCCCACGTCTTTTTATCCATTTTTCAAGATGGTGGGCATTTGGTTGCTTCCAAGATTTAGCTATGACAAATTGTGCTACTGGAAACAGTTGGTGTACATATATTGCTATGTATGATTTAAAAAAAAATTCTTCTGGGAAGATACCCACAGGGGAACAGTTGGGTCAAAAGGGACTTCTAATTGTAGCTTTTTGAGTAATCTTCATATTGAGTTCCACAGTGGTTGTGTCAGTCTGTGCTCCTGCCAACACTGGAGAAGGGTTAATTTTCCACTGCAGTCCTGCCAGCATTTGTTATTAGTTGATTTCTTTTCTTTCTTTCTTTCTTTTTTTTTTTTCTTTTTGCAGTACCAGGGATCGAACTCAGGACATTGCACTTGCCTGGCAGGGGCTTATGCCACTGAGCTATATTCCCAGCCCCTTAGTTGATTTCTTGATGATAACCATTCTTTCTGTAATGAGGTGGAATCTCAATGTCATTTTAACTTGCATTTCTTGAATAATCAGAGATGTTGAACATTTTTTCATGTATTTATTTTCCATTTGTATCTCTTCATCTGAGAAATATATCTATCTCAGGTGCCCATTTTTGGAATGGGTCTTTGAATTTGGGCAGTCTGATTTTTTTCAGTACTCAATATGTTCTAAATAGAAGTCATTTGTTTGAGGGACAATTGGCTAATTTTTTTTTTTTTCAATCTTTGGGTTGTCTTTTTACTCTGTTGGTGATTTCTTTTGATGTGCAAAACTTTTTTTTTTTTTTTTTTTTTTTTTTTTGTGGAACCAGGGATTGAACTCAGGCCCTTCTGTTTGCCAGGGAAGCGCTTATTCTATTGAGCCATCTCCCTGTCCCCGAAAAACTTTTTAAATAAAATGAGGTCTTAGTTGTTGATTCTTTGAAATAATACCTGTGCTGTTTGGGTTTTGGGTGTGGGCCAATTTCAACTCTTCTGCATTTATGTAAGAGTGTTTTATGGGGTAGTGTGTGGTGTATGTGGAGAAAATCTCATGTGCTACTGAGAAGAATGTGTATTTTATTGTTGTTGGGTAAAACACTCTGTAGATATCTATTAAATCCGTTAGCTTGATGTTTTGGTTCAACTCTGATATTTCTTTGTTGAACTTTTTTCTTTCGTTGATCAATTTCTGAGAGTGGGGTACCAAGGTCTGCATTATGATTTTATTGGTATTTAGCACCCACTTTTTAAAAATTAATTAATTAATTTATTTGTGTGTGTGTGTGTGGCCAGCTCAGCCCACCTGAGGGCGGGGCTGGCTGGCATGTGGTGCTGGGGGATTGAACCGTGGTCCCTGTGCTTTGCTAAGCTTGTTCTTAGTAGGTGCTTTAGACCACTGAGCCATCTCACCAGCCCCTTAGCACCCACTTTTAATGTCTTCTTTTTTTTTTTCCTCCTTCTTGAATTGTGAGAGTTCTCCCTATATCCTGGAATCTAGATCCTTATCTCATATGTGATTTAGTGCCCCTGCCCTGTCCTATGGTTAGTATTTGTAATTTCTTAATAATATCCTCATTTGGGGCAGGTGAGATAGCACAGCAGACTAAAGCGCCTGCTTAGGCAAGCTTAGGCAAGTGCAGGGACCACTGTTCGATCCCAGCACCACATGCTGCGCCAGCCCAAACCCCCAGGGCGGGCTGAGCCGATGGCCACAGAGTCTGGGCATAGTGGCACACACCTGTAATCCCTGAGCTGGGGAGGCTGAAAACAGGAGGATTACTATGAGTCTGAGCTGCAGAGTGAGAACCTATAACAATCAAATACATTAAAATAATAATAATAATTAATAATAATATCCTAACTTTTTCTTTTATGAAAGGCAGACTCATGGAGATATAAGCTGCTAAAATTTATCCTCTCACAGTCCTGGTGTCATGACTTTGGCAAATGCATTCAGTTATACCGCCGCCGCCAGCAGCCGCATGCACCACTTACAGCGCCACGGAACGCTTCTCTTGGACCTTACTGCAGTCAATCCCCTCTCAAAGCCAGTTACTTGCTAAACTTTGTCGTTATACTACAAACTTTAGTTTTAAAAAAAAATAATTGTGGAACACTTAACACACAATTGTGGGTAAGTAGTGCATCATTGTGTTATTCGTTCCTATGGTATCATGAGTTTCCTCTTTCTGGGACCAGATGCAAGGGACATACTTGTTTCAGGTGTATAATCCACAGTGCCCACAGAAAGAGGCAGAGGGCAACTCCGCTCCTTTGATTTTGTTTTTCTTTCTTTCTTTCTTTCTTTCTTTCTTTCTTTCTTTCTTTCTTTGTCTGTCTGTCTGTCTGTCTGTCTGTCTGTCTGTCTGTCTTTTTCAGTGTCGAGGATTGAACTCAGGACCCTGCACTTGCCAGGCAAGCGCTTATTCTACTAAGCTATCTCCCTGGCCCCTTCCCCTCCTTTGATGATTTCCTAAGAAGACTCCCACTGGTGGGAATGTAGAGGTGAATTTCACTTTAAAATACATTCCATCTACGTTATTCCACATACATACATGATCTAAAAAGATACAGGCTATGGGCCTAAATGGTTCTTTAGCAATGTTCTGTTCTAAAAATGAAGCAAGACTAATGATTTCTGCTTTCTCAAAAGACAAAGGGAATTTTAAAAGATTCTATTTTATTGGTACAATTTAGATGTACATAGTGATTGCATTCATCATGGGATCTGTATCTGTACATGGTGTATCTTGATTCTTCTTTTCCCTCCAATCCCCTCCAATTCCCTCCCCTCCTTTCAACTCCTATTACTCTTCTTATTTACAAAAAATGGCTTTCATTTTTCCTTCGATTCTTTCTCTTTTTTTTTCTTTTTCAAAGGGACTTACTTTTTAAAAGAGAGAAGGGGAGAAAACATTAGAATTGGCACATGAGTATGTACTTGCTTTGGTCACCTATTTGTATTTGTCTATGGACACTGGTCCTCAGATCTGAAGTTGTATATGTATTTTTTCTTCCTTTTTTTTTTTTTTTTTGTATTTTAGGGGAGGGTCTACAGGGTGTTCAGGTCTCATTATAGATCAGACTCATAGTGATCCACCTGTTTATAGCCTCCCAAGTGCCGGGATTACAGGTGCGCACCACCATGCCCAGTCTCAATTGCCATCTCAGTGCACCCCAGGGTTGGGGTTTGCACGACAGGCCTGGGGATCCCGGCTGCTGTGCCTGCTTGCAGGTGTTTTAATCTGCTGAGCTCTCTCTCTCTCTCTCTCTCTCTCTCTCTATATATATATATATATATATATATATATATATTCCTGTTTTGGACTGGAAATTGAACTCAGACCTCACACTGGCCAGGCAGGTGCTGTGCCTCTGAGCTAACTCCCTGGCCCAAATTGCGTATGCTCACACAGTTGTTCAAGTTGTTGTCCTAGAGATCTTTGTAGACCAAGTGTGCTGAAGGGATTATGTAGACTCTTTATTAGAGCTAGGTTGAACACAACTATAGGATTTTGATATGTAGAGTAAGATTTCATAGGACAGATCTTTCTAAGTCTATTCTCTATTCTATAACAAAACACCGGAGGCCAGGTAATTTATACACAGAAGAAGTTTATTTTGACTCACAGTTGTAAAGGTGGGAAAGTGTAACAGCACGACCCCGGCATCTGCAAGGACACTGGCAGAAGTCTTCGTGTTACATTATAGCGCGATGGAGGGTGTCGTATACAAGACAGAGCACGTTTACCAAGAAAGCCTGCCTTTATGACAAAGCCTTGCCTGTGATAACCCAGTAGTCCATAAGTGGCTTAGCGATGCAGTCATTTTCCAAAGATTCACCCCTCAAATGCCATTAACACATGACTATGGAGATTAAGCTTCCAGCACAGGAAACTTGGGGGACATGCTCAAACCATAGTAAGGCCTACACAGATATGGGATTCCTTCAAGGTTATGAAGACACAGCTAGTATGGGACAGGAGCATAGAGTCTAAGTCTTACAGTGTGAGGCTAGTCATCTGTGTTGGCAACATGGTAACGAGAAATGACACCGTGCAGTTCCAGCAAAGGGCTTTTAAGTCCGAGAGTCCAGAATAGAAGAAGCTGGTAGCATGCTGCAACCCCACAGGCACGCGGGTCTTGGTGTTTATGGAGTTTACCGCCTTGTGTTGAAGTGTTCAGTTTGCATATTTATTATCATCTCCTCAGGAGCTGGGACAGTTTTTTTTTCTTTCTTGTTTCCGTAACATCTTTATGATGCCTAAGCAGAAGGGTCATATCACTTCCTGGGCCCCGAGGTTTGCACATGCAGGCCCACAGTTACACCTTTTGTGAGTGCTTTGTGTCCTTCTAACTTTGCTTAATATCTGGGCCACCTTCAAAGGTGCTTTGATTTCAATGCCTAGTACTGGTGAATGTGGTGAGTGGATACTTAGTGCTGAAGTCCAAAATATTCAGGCATGAAGAGGAAAACTGAGTGATTTCTAGGCAAATGCAAGGCACGGTACTGGACTGGATACCGGACCTGAAAACAATTGTCTGAAAAGACACTGCTTTTCAGTTGGTGAAGCTGTCACAGGGAGGAAGCGACAGCCACGACCCAGCCGGCTTTTCATTCTTTTTCTTCCCCCAGTTCTCACTGTAGACAGCGAAACATTTCCTGAATTAGATAACTGTATTGTCATTATATTAGACACTGTCCTTTTTCTGAGGAACTGTACCCTGAGGTGTTTAGAATACAAGAATGTGATATCTACAACGTAATCTCAAATGGTTCAGACAGAGAATTTGTGATACAGCAACTGCAGTCAAATGGTAGCCGTTGGTCAATTTGAATAAAGCTTATTGGGAGCTCTTGGTAGCATTCTTGTAAATTTTATGTAAGCGAAAGTTATTTCCAAATAAAAAGTTAATAAGAGGTTGTCATTTCTAAGATCACCAAGCCTTTGTTTCAAGGAAAGGGAGATGGTAAATAAACGGTGTCATTAGTAATTAGGTGTGCTAATCCTGCCAGTTGGGGCCGTATTTCATTATTCACCCGTTCCTCTGTTTCTTCTCCTTCTGCTGTTCTACGTTTGGCCCTCTTGTTTTCTGTCTTTGCTGCTGCAGTTTTGGACAGTATTCGTTTTGCTTGTGGCTTCACTGGTCACATTCTCCCAGCTGTTGTCGAATACTGTTGAGTTCAGGATGCTGACTTGAGTTGCAGGATGTTTGATTTTGTAATGGTTTGTGTCTAGTTGTCCCTCAAAGCCTCAGGCAGTCATTTTAGGGTTTGTGATTAATTCATGGTCGAGTGCTGGGTGCGAGTGTCCCAGGGCAGATGCTCTGCAGTACAGCGTAAGCAGGGGAGAGAGCTAGCTGGCTGCCCGAGCTGCTGCCGCTCCTCTCGCTCTGCTGCTCTTCGCCACCACCAGGAACGGCTGTTCTCCACCATGTGCCGCTCTGCCTTGGAGCCAGCTGAGTGTGGACAGAAACCTCCACTGGTGGTGAGCTAAATAAACCTTTCCTTCCTTCATTTTGGGTGTTGGGTATTTTGTCCCAGCAATGAGAGAAAAATAACTGAGACAGTTATGGTCCGGTAGCTAATGCAATGCACAGGGATTTTTGGCTGATCTGGGTTTGAAGAAATTGTATACTTTATTTATTTATTTGCAGAACTGGGGATTGAACTCAGGTCCTTGGGCTTGCCAGGCAAGTGCTCATTCAACTGAGCCATCTCCCTGGGCCCAAAATTGTATACTTTAAATGAACTTATTCCCCTCATTGCCTCTACCCACCTCCCCCAAAACAGACTAGTTTTGACTTCGATCACCTCTCATATCAAGTGGTTCTTGTGGGCTTATCAAGAACTCCTGACTGGAAATCCGATGACCAGTTCTCAGGCTTTGATTCACTGACCCCTTAAGAAACTGTGAGCTTTGCGATAAGATTTAACAGCAACATTTTACATCAGACTTGCTAAGGCAGACGTTGTTCTTGGCACTTTTACGTATAATTGCTCATTTAATTCTCACTGTCACCTCATAGTGGACGTTATCGTTCCTATCTAATAGCAAGAAGTTGAGGTCTAAAGAGGCCGAGCAACTAGCCTAATTTGGCAAGCACTAGAGCTGGGACATTGAGTACCTGTCACTCTGTTAGGTGTGCCATCCAGTGCCTCATCGTGGTGGTTGGTATGCAGGCGATGCTCAATACATGCTAGTGATTATTACTGGCCGTCTGGATTGAGATGAAGGCCTGGAGCTAATGCTCTGTAGCTGTGCTATCCAGTACAGCAGCTTCTAAGTGCTTCTGGCTGCTGGTCACTTGCTAGATCGTTAGTTCAAACTGAGATAACGTTTTGTGCATAAAATACACCCTGGCTTTTGAAGATTTAACATGTAAGTAGAAACTATTTTGATACTTAAATGATCTGGGCTATAGTAGGTTAAATACAATATGTCATTAAAGTTAATTTTACATTTTAATCTTTACCTTTAAAATTGTGCTTACTAAAACATTTAAATATGGTTTACATTGAATTTCTGTTGTTAAGTGTTGGCCTGGAAACTGGGAAAAAAAAAATCACACTGCCGGGAAGTTCCACTGGCAAACCAAGGTAGGCCCAAAGGGCCACCAGCTCAGGGGTGAGGGACGTGGGAAGCTGTGGGATTGGGTCTGGACAACGATAGCACGATCACCACACACTGCCTCCCTCATCCAGATGGTGAGGGCCACAGGCCTAGGCCCTTCCACAGGCCTACTTCATTCCCGGTATAATTGTTTCAAATTCTAGGTGAGCAGGCAGGAGTCATGGGCCTCCTGCCGTTAGCAATGAAGAGGTACAGCACTGGCTGGGGCACCATACTGCCCAGCTTCACTTTTGGGGGAGCTTCCTTAGGCCTCACAGAAAGCCCCACACCTCAGAGTGCCCCCACTCTCACTATAGGCCTGCAACCACTGCTTTCCCATTTTGTTTCTGGCAGCTCTTTGCAGAGGGCTGCTTTAAGCTCTTCAGAGGTTGCTTGTATAACAGTTGATCCTCTTCTGTCAGGGCCAAGGGATAGTTTCGTCCATCACTGCAAAGCTGATTCCCTGGAAGGTTCCTGAACCTTCTTTACGTGTGTGCTTGAGAAGTCCTTCATCATCCAAGGCCAAGTGATTGTTCCTCACCTGGACAACCAGAAGAGACTCCTTCAGTGGTCTTCAGGGGTCAACTTTACCTGCACCCATCATCCAAATTGCACTTTACTGGAGGTGTTCAGCAGGGGACATCTGATGAGGTCACATGGCAACACTGCCATACAGCCCGACTCCTACAGGCAGCTGAGGTACAGGCTTCATATCACATGGCTCATAGTAGCTGTCCAGGATGTATTTTTTACATCAATTGCGATTTCGACGTAGCATTTTTTTATTTCTCTCTCTTTTTTTTCTTGTCCTTTTAAATTTCTTATATCATTTCTCCCCCAATTTTGCATGCTTATATCTGGTAATCTGACAATTAATTTGAAGACAACATGCAATACAACAACCACTGTTGAATTTTTATTTGTTTGGTAAAGTTCTGTATCATTTCTCATATTTTTTTCTTTCTTTCCTTTTTTATTGTTTTGTATCCTGCTTAATAATAATAATAATAAAAATTAAAAAAACAAAATCACAGCTTCTCTTGTCTGAGGGCAGCTTCTTTCAAATCAAGAAGATGTTTGAAGCCTTGGTAGATGCTGACCCTGAGATCTGTCTGATTTCCAGTCTCTCATAAAAAAAGCAAAACTTTCAATGTCTAGGGCAATAGCTCTCTAAAGTCCAAAGTGCTTCCTTTTTGGCCAGTGTAAAAGATTTCTTTCTCTGGCACAAAAGAGAAGCGGTAGAGAAGTAAAGAAAACCGTTGTTGCTCAGCACTGGAGGCCTATGGAGGTCAGCAAGGACCCTCAGGGAGCAGGCGGGGAGACAAAGGCTGCACCCGGCTTGCCTGGGGGTGGAGCTTGCACGGGTGGTCTGATACAGTCTCAGGAGCTGATTGGCGCACCTGTGAAAAGCAAAAGAGGAAGTCTGAGGTTAACGAGGGGTAAGAAGAAGGAAGTTAGGTTAGGAGCGGCTCATCCTTGGCCTTGGATCCCCTTTCCACGCTGACTTGCCACCGCGGTGACCCGTGTGACCTTTGAGTGGGTGCAGACTCTTGAGCCAGCTGGTGAAATGTTCATCTTTTCAAGTCCCACGGCCACAGCTTGCTTTCTTTTTACTGGTATTTTTTAAAGGATGGTTGTCTAAGACAGTGGTGGTGAACCCATGAAGTGCACGCTGCAGGGTGCACACAGAGCCCTCTCTGTAGGTCCCGAGCCAGGTCGCCCCAGCGTCACCCCAGCAGCAGGGCAAAGGATGACCGCACAGGGGTGGCATGTTGCAGTAAATCAATTTGTTTTGAACTGCAGTCTAGACACTTGATCCCTTAAAGGTTCACCATCGCTAGACTAAGACGTGTGTTAAGGAAGGTGAGACTGGGTAGGAACTGTGTCGGGCGATTTCTGCTTAGCTGAAAGAGAGAGTAAAGTAACTTTTCAAAACTGTTAGCTACTTAGTACTTTTGACCAGCTTATTCTTTTCAAGTATCATTCCCAAATTAAATTTGAGTCATTTTGGGAACCCAAAAATATCCTTCTAAATTATTGGATGTGGTTGTAAAATATGTTCTGGAGAAGCCCCTTGTAAATTTCCATGAGCTGCCTACCCTAAGTCATATGAAGGCGGTAATCCATCAAAGCTACCCCATGTGCACAAGGAAGGACTGTCTAGAATCTAATTTTATCTCTAACTCTATAAACAGCCAAGTGGCACCATTTATTATTTTACATAAATCAGTCCAGAGACCAAGTTCTCCCTTAAATGTGTCCTTCAGCCTTTTCCAGTGCTGCCTTCACAGCCTCAGTAGCTTGAAACAGTTCTATGGCCTCGGCCTTAGGGGAGAGAGAGAGCTCTGGGAGGGAAAACGAAACCCTTGCCCAGAACAACTGTCCAGCGAGCTTCTGGCCTCATGAGCCAGAACATCTGGACGAAACGCAAAGGACGAAGTCAATGGTGGGCCTGTTCTCAACTTGGCCTGATGCCTTTTGCTATTCTCATTTAAAATGGCTTTTGGAAAGTAAGAAATTAGAGGTCTCCATTAATCACTGTTAGGAAAACTTGTACAGGAATTTGCTCTCTAGTGACTTGACTCGGACAGGGGCTGGGTCTGTGGTCCTTAATGAATGCTAGCAAGAGACAAGGCAGCGGTGCAGACTGATCTAAATGGGCCGTGTGCTTCCTGTGGCTCGAATGGCAATAACGTGGCACTTAGCAAAATGGCACTATGGAAAGGCCACTTCCTTCCCAGCCACATTTTTACTAATATAATATTATGATATAATTCGCTCTTGCTTATCCCCTTATTTTTTATAGCTAAAATTTTAATTTAGTGTTTAAATGTAATTTGAATACTGCCTAGAGCTCTCCACCCAAGGTGTGATATCAGTTTTGCAGAAGGAATAAGTGTAGTTTTCACATGGTGTTGGCCGGCATCTGGGGACGTCTGTGCCTCATGACTGGGTGTCTATAAGATCCTACCATCAGCTTCAAAAGCTCCAGCATGAGCAAGTAAGAAACCAATAAAAACAAATGTTTCTTTACTTCCAAAGTCAGTCACCAGAGTGGAAAATAAACTTGTTATCTTTTCTTGCCACACTTTATAGGATGAAAACTTAGCCTTTAAAAATATTTAGGAGTAAATAGGCCAGTATCTTTCTATTCAGCTCTGGGCTGGGTGTTTGGGCAGGTAAGTCAACTGTAAAATTTAATCCTTTCCTGTCTGGCTGCTGTGCTTGGGGACAGATTATATCCGCGTTGTTTTTGCTTGTTTGTCATTCTCAGTCCAGTGAGTTCTCCTCGCTGACTTCAGTCCGCAGTTAATTTAGATTCCCAGCATTTGACGTCCTTGGATGACATCAGAGATGCTGAGCAACTCTGAGAAGTTTGTGCTCGTTTGGTTATAAATGTTTGCCTGTTGGATGTTCTCAGTTTCGGTTCATTTATAAGCTGATAATTGGTTTTTACCAAAATTAACTTTATTTTTTGGAGCAGCTTTAGGTTCTCTGCAAAATTGAGCAGAACGTACAGGGACTTCTCTGATTCCTCCTGTTCCTCAGCCACTCACTATTGACATTCCCCGCCCACCCCAAGAGAGTCATAGTTTTGTGTCTATTGAGGAAAGACGGCAGATCATCATCATCATCATCATCATCATCATCATCATCATCATCATCATCATCACCATCATCATCATCATCATCATCTCAGCTCCTTCTCACTTACACTGGGGTTCACTCTCTGTGCATGTCCAGTGGGGTCACACATATTTCTGATGATACATACCCATCACTGTAACACCTAGGGACCAGTTTCACTGCCCTAACATTCTTGGGCAATATCTGTTCATCCTTCCTGAACACCTGGAAAGCACTGATTATTTTTTTAATGTCTTCCAGTTTGCTCTTCCCAGAACAACCTTTTTTGTATGTAGTATGTAGCCTTTTCACGTTGACTTCTTTCATGCCTTTTCATGGCTTGATAGCTTATTTCTTTTTAGTACTCCACAACATTCCATTAGATCTGGATGTATCACGGTTTTTTTGTTTTATTGATTCACTTTCTGAAGGATGTCTTGATTGCTTCTAAGTTTTGGCAGTTGTGATGAAAGCTACCGTAAACACCCGTGTGCAGAGTTTTGTGTAGACAGAAGATTTGAGCTAGTGGGTAAACACCAAGTGGTATGATTGCTGGATTATGTGGTGTGTTTAGTTTTGACAGAAGTTGCCAACTATCTTCCAAAGGGCTGGACCATTTTTTTCCCCCCAGCAGTGAACGAGCGGTCCTACTGCCATGCGCCCTGGCCAGCCCATGGTGTTGCCGGGCTTCTGGGCTTTGATTGTTCTAGTAGGTGTGCGGTATACATCACAAGGTTGTATGAATTTGTGCTTCCTTAGTGACTTTTGGTGGGAAGCATATTTTAAATTTAACTTTAAAAAAAATATACAAAATAGTCACAGAAAAAAACAGCATTAGAAATGATACACCATTTCACTAAACAAAACAATAGGAATTCAACAATGGTGGTTGCATTGCATGATGCTATCGTCAAATTAGTTGTTGAGATTACCAGATATAAATGTGCAATATTGGTTTAAGAAAAAAATAAAGCAAACAATAACAAAAAAGTTACAAGAAGTTCAAAAGAAAAAATGAATAAAAAGAAAAAAAATATTTAATTGCTGCTTTCAAAAGACTATCAGAGGGGCTGGGGAGATAGCTCAGTAGAATAAGCACTTCCTTGGCTTCCCTGGCAAGCACAAGGGCCTGAGTTCAATCTCCAGTTCTGCAAAAAACCAAACCAAAACAAAACAAGAAATCAGAAATCAGCAGTACAATTATTCAAAACATTCTGCATATATATCTAAATAAATCTTTTTTCATTTGTTCTTTTCTCATCCCAGTTTTTTTCCTTCCCATTGAGCAAATCCTTTCCCTTTCCCAGTATCTATTGTTCCTTTCAGGTTTTAATTACTCTTTCAGGTTCTCACAGTAGCGAGATAGTATGATATCTGCAAATGTTAATCTTATTTATTTCACTTATCAATATAGTCTTTAGTGGCATCCATTTATCTACAAAAACCTCACATTTATCTTTCTTTAAATAGCTGAATAATATCCCATTGTGTAAAAATACCGTATCTTTTTTTTATCCATTTCTCAGTTGATGGGCATTTGGGTTATTTCTAGATTTAGCTATGACAAATTGGGCTGTTATGAACATGGGTGCACATATATTGCTGTGGTGTGATGATTTCGGTTCTTCTGGAAAAATACGCAGGGGGAATAGCTGGCCTGAATGGGTCGTCCAACTCTAACATCTTGAGGAATCCCCATACTGGTTTCAATTATGGTTGTACCAGCCTGCACTGGTACCAACAGTTGAGGAGGGTTCCTTTCTCCCCACAACCCCTCCAGTATTTGTTATTGGCTGACTTCTTGATGACAGCCATCCTTGCTGGCATAAGATGGTACTCAGCAGTGTTTTAATTTGCATCTCTTGAATGCCCAATGATGTTAAACATTTTTTCATATATTTATCTGCCATTTGTATCTCCTCATTTGTGAGGTGTATATTCATCTCAGATGCCCATTTTTGGATTGGGTCTTTGAATTTTGGAGGCCTGATATTTAAAAAAATTCTGTATATGTTCTAGATAAGAGTGCTTTGTCCGATGGACAGTCCAATATAATTTTTTCCCAATTCATGGGTTTTCTTTTTACTCTGTTAATGATTTCTTTTGATGTGAAGAAACTTTTTAAAAAGATGAGATCCCAATTGTTGATTCTTTGAAATATTTCCCATGCAGTTTGATTTTTGTTCATGAACCCTCTACCTACCCCTATGTCCTTAAGATTTCTACCTACTTTCTTTTTCCAGAAGATTTAGTGTTTCAGTTTTAATATTTAAATCTTTGCTCCATTTTGATTGTAGTTTTGTACATATTGGTAGGCATGGGCCTATTTTAAGCCTTTGCCATGTGGAAAGCTAGTTTTTCCAGCATCATTTATTAAAGAGGCTGCCTTTCTTCCAGTGAGCATGTTTGGCCCCTTTGTCAAAGATAAGGTGGCTTGAGTGTGTTTGTAGTTGTACCTGCATCTTCCAATCTGTTCCACTGATCCTCAGGTGTGCCTTGATGCCAGTCCCATGCTGATCTTATCACAGTAGCTGTGTAGTATAATTTCAAGTCAGGGATTGTGAGGTCTCCTGCTTTTCCTTTGTTACCTGGGATTATTGCTTTTACTATTCTAGGTCTCTCCTTGTTCCTGATGAATTTTAGGAATGTTTTCTCTAGCTCTGTGAGGTATACTAATGGTATTTTAATCGGGATTGCATTGAATCTTTATAATAATTTTGGGAGTATGGCCATTTTCACAAAGTTGGTTCTTCCTATCCAGTGGCAAGAAACATTTTTCCATTTTCCAAAATCCTCATTGATCTGTTTTTTCCAGAGTACTATAATTTTTGCTGCGTAAATCTTTTACTTCCTTTGTGAGACTGAGACTGACTCATAAGCATTTCATTTTGGGAGATGTTCTTGTGAAAGGCATGGTTTCCATAATTTCTCTCTCAGTGTGTTTGTTGTGTATAGAAATGTTATTGATTTTTGAGTGTTAACTTTGTATCCTGCTATGCTACTGAATTTGGTTATTAAATCTACAAGTCTCTTAGTCAATTTTTTTGAGTTTTCTATGTACAGTATCATGTCATCTGCAAATAATGAGGATAGTTTTACTGTTTCCTGTCCAACCATTATTCTTTTTATTTCTTTCTCTCAGAATTGCTCTGGCTAATGTTTCCAGAGCTATGCTGAACAGGAGTGATGACAGTGGACATTCTTGTCTTGTTTGTGATTTTAAAGTGAAGGCTTTCACTTTTTGTCTATTTAGTATAATGTTGGCTGTTGGTTTGTTATAGATGACTTTTTATCAAGTTGAAGTAAAGATCATCTATTCCAAGTTTTTGTAGTTTTTTCTTATGAATGAGTGTTGGACTTTGTCGAAAGCTTTTTCTGCATTGAGATGATCATTTGATTTTTGTGTGTGGCTCTGTTGATGTGGTGTATTACATTTATAGATTTGCATATATTGAACCATCCCTGCATTCCTGGGATGAATCCCACTTGGTCATGATGTATAATCTTCATGATTCTCTGCTTTCTATTTGATAGTATTTTATTGAAGAATTTTGCATCTGTGTTACTTAGGGAGATTGACTTATAGTTCTCTTTTTTGGTTGGGTCCTTCTCTGGTTTTGGTATCAGAGTAGTACTAGCCTCTGGGAATGAGTCTGGGAGAATTGCTTCATTTTCAATTTCATTGAAGAGTTTGAGAAGAGTTGGCTTTAGGTCTCTCTAAATTTCTTGTAGAATTCAGCTGTGAATCCATCAGGTCCTGGGCTTTTACTTGTTGGTAGGGTTTTTTTTTTTTTTTTTTTTTTTTTTTAAATTTTAGTATAGCGTCTACAGGGTCTCACTATATAGACCAGACTCATAGTGATCCTTCTGTTTTCAGCTTTCCAAGTGCTGGGATTACAGGTGCATGCCACCACACCCAGTTTCAGTCACTGTCTCAGCATGCCCCAGGGGTGGGGCTGGCACAGCATGCTGGGGATTGAACCCCAGTTGTTGTACCTGCCTAAGCAGGAACTTTAGTCTGCTGAGCTATCTGGTTTGTCCTCTTGGTAGGTTGTTGATTATATTTTCAATTTCATTAACTGATATTATATTATTCAAAATTTTTATATCTTCTTGATTCAGCTTTGGTAGATCATATGTATATAGGAATTTGCATGTTTCTTTTGTGTTTTCCATCCTGTGAGAGTAAAGATTTTTTTTTTTCGGAACCGGGGAGTGAACTCAGGCCCTTGTGCTTGCCAGGGAAGCACTTATTCCACTGAGCCATCTCCCCAGTCCTGAGAGTAAAGATTTTTGACATAAATATTGATGATCTTCTGAATTTCTGTCGGATCTGTAGTGATTTCACCTTTTTTGTTCCTCATTGCATGAACTTCAATTATTTCTTTCCTTTTATTGGTGAGGTTGGTTAGGGGGTTATCAATTTCATTTATTCTTTGAAAGAACCTCCTCTTTGACTTGTTAATTCTTTGTATTGTTTTCTTCATCTCTATGACATTTATTTCTGCTCTGATTTTTATAATTTCCTGCCTTCTTTGGGCTTTGGGCTTGACCTACTCTTCTTTTTCTAGGAATTTGAGGTGCAGCATAAGATTATTTACTTGGGCTTGTTCTATTTTCCTGATGTGAGAACTTACCACTATAAATTTCCCTCTTAAGATAGATTTCATTGCATCCCAGAGGTTCTGGTAAGTTGCATCTGAATTTTCTTTTGATTGTAAATATTGTTTAATTTCATCTGTGACCCAGTGATTGTTCGGAAGTGTATTATTTAATTTTCATGTGTTAACAGAGTTTTTGCCGTTTCTTTTGTCAGTAATTTCCAGTTCCATTGCAGTATGGTCAGAGAAAATGCATGGGCTATTTCAATTCCTTTGCATTTCCTTAAGCCATGTTCTGTGTGCTAGCACATGATCTATTATGGAGAAGGTCCCATGCACAACTGAACAGAATGTGTATTCCGATGCTGTTGGGTGGAGCACTCTGTAATGGTCTAGTGAGCCCATTTCTTCACAAGTTTGGTCTAGTTCTGCTATTTCTTTGCTTATTTTTTACATAGTTGATCTATCTCTTTGTGTCAATGGGGTGTTAAAGTCCCCCAGTCAGTTATGTTATTGCTAATTAGATTTTTGTGTCTGTTAAATTTTGTCTTATGTAGTTGGTTGCTTGTACATTGGATGCATTTATATTTATAATTGTTATCTCTTCTTCTTGCTCTTTTTCCCTAACAAGTATGTCGTGACCTTCTTTATGTCTTTTATTTTTATTTTTATTTTTTTTCTTTATATCTTTTAATAATGCTTGGTTTGAAGTTGATATTGTCAGCAACCAGCATAGTTTCCCCTATCTTTTTCAGGGTAACTGTCGCATGGAGTGTTTTCTTTTCTTTGATGCTCAATCTATCAATTTCTTTTTGAGTTTAATGTGTTTCTTGCATGCGGCATATTGTTGTTTTTTTGTTTCTCAATCCACTCTGCCATTTTGCTTCTTTTGATTGGTGAATTGAGGCCTCTTACATTGCTGGTTATAACTGCTATATGTTGGCTTATCTCTGTCATGTTGTTTTCCTACTGTAGGATCCCTTCTTTTCCCCTTTGCTTAACTACTTGCTCTCCTTGGTGGTTCTATTCCACTGTTTTTGAAGTTGTGGTCATCTTTGTCTCTTTCTAAAATATCTGTCAGTACTTTTTGTAGGGTTGATTTGGTTGTCATGAATTTCTTCAGTTGTTCTTTATCATGGATGTATCTAATCGCTCCATTAAATTTGATAGATAGTTTTTCAGTATATATTAATCTGGGTTGAAAATTATTTTCTTTCAGGACCTCAAATATCTCACTCCAAGCTCTTCTTGATTTGATGGTCTGTGTTGAGAAATCTGCCATGATTCCAATAGGTGATCTACCTCTCTCTAACAGCTTTTGATATTCTATTCTTTTGCTCAACTTATGGGATTTTGATTATTATGTGTTTGGGTGAAGATTTATTTTGATTATGGCTAGCTGGAGTTCTATATGCCTCAGTCATGTGTATGTCAGATTCTTTTCCCATGCTTGGGAAATTTTCTGCAACTACTTCTGCAAGCAATTTTTTTTTTGACATTTGTGTTATCTCCAGCTGTTTTGTTGATGTATATTATTCTTTTTTTTTTTTTTTTT
>NW_004524872.1:623106-646240 GCF_000260255.1 Octodon degus | reverse complement strand
GCAGAACTGGGGATTGAACTCAGGCCCTTGTGCTTGCCAGGGAAGCACTTATTGTACTAAGCCATCTCCCTGGCCCCTTGCATATTATTCTTATATTATTTTTCTTTGCATCATTTTGCAGCTGTTGTATTGTTATTTCTTGATTCCTTGTTATTTTTAAGTGATATTTCTTTTCTTATTCAATGGCTGCGATGTTTTCTTTAAGGTCTGAAATTTTATCTTCTGTTTCATTAAAGCAGTTTTACCAGGTTTCAATGGAATTTTTAATTCCTGTATATCTGCTTGAATCTGTTTAATGCATTCTAGTTCTTTCCCGTATTGTTCATTCAATGTTTCCATTATTTTCCTATTTCCTTCTATTTGTTATCTATGTTCTCCTTAGATGTATTGAGCAGTTGTTTTGTGGTTGTTGTCATTTACTTTTTTTTAACCTGAGAAATTATTTCTGATCTGATTTCCTTCATAGCCTGATGGAGTTGTTTCTATACTTCAGTTGCTCTCATCTCAGAAATTTCAGGTGTGTGACATCCAAGTTCTTCTATGACTTTGTCTCCTGGACTTTTTGGATAGGCTAGAGGCCTGAGATTGCCTTTTGTTTCTTCCTTTTGTCAGTTTTTGAAGCCCTCAACCTGACCCTGCAGCAATGGTAGAGGAGCAGGGTGCAGGTGAGCAAGGCTGTTAGGAGAGTGGGAAGGTAGGGTAGGCTCACCAGTGCTCTGGATGTTTGGGGTTCAATGTGGCTTCCACCTCACTGAGGGGAGGGGTCAAGTCACAGTTCAACAAGGATCTGATGATGATGTGTGCAGGTTGAAGTTGTACAAGGCTCTCTTGATGGTTATTGGGCACAGGCTTGGGCTTCCCAAGGCTCCCAGACATCCCTGCAGCAGTCTCCAAGGTCTCCCCAGCAGTATTCAGGGCAAAGATGATGACGAGGATAGGTGGCCAGGGCTCAGCAGAACTCTGGTGAGAAGGTTGTGGGGGTGAGGCTAACCTACCAGGTCTCCCTGGTAATCTTCAGGGTGAAGAGAGTCAGCCAGGGCTCAGCAGAACTATGGCAGTATGGATGGTGGGGCAGGGCTAGGGCTGCACAGTTTCCCTGGCAGTCTTCAGGATGAGGATGCATGGCTCAGGTTTAGTGGACCCCCAGTGGAAAGGCTGAGGGGTGGGGTAGGGCTCTAATTTTATCTTTAAAAAACCCCAAATTCCATTATGTTTTTAACAATTAATGATAACTGATAATGATAATGCCCTAATACAGTTAAATATCTATTTATAGTTCAATTTCCTATTGCCTAAAAAGTTAAAGTTTTTCTCCCTGTGTTGTTGAGGATCAAATGAAGGGATTAATGCATAATAGATAAGAGCTCTACTACCTACATACCCAGCGCTAAGAAGTGTTTTTAGCAAAAATGCTGGCACATTGCTGTAATCTCAGCATTGAAAAGGATCACTATGAGTCTGAGGCCAACCTGGGCTATATACTGAGGTCTTGTCTTAAAAACAAACAAACCCCCCAATGGTGTTTTTAATTGCAAGGTTTTTTTTGTTCATAGTGTTTGGGAAAGTAACTTTCATATATTTATCCTGTATCCTGCAACATTGTTGTAATCATGTATTAATTCTAGGAGATTATTTTCAATATTTTTTATTTTCTATATAGACAGTCAATTCATTAGTGACAAGACAACTTTTATTTGGTCTTTCCTGTTATTCTTTTCTCGTCTTGTGTTAGCTGAGCCTTCAAGTTTGACATTGAAAAACAGTCATAAGCGGTGACATCTTTGCTTTGTTCTTGGTCTTAGTGGGAAAGTTTCTGTTTTTCCCCATTAAATAGCATGTTAATTGTAGGTTTTTATAGGTATTACTTTCATGGCAAAAGATATCCCTCCACTTTGAGTTTACTGAGAACGTTTATTCATTTATTTCCTTAATGAATGGGTGTTGGATTCTGTTGGATTTCCTTGACTCTATCCATATGAACATGTGATCTTCTCTAACTTGCTAATATAGTGGGTTGCACCATCTGCCTTTTGAATGTTGAACCAGCCTTGCACATTTGGGCTAAGTCCCACTCAGTCATGGTGTAAAATCCTTTTTATGCATTACTGAGTTTGATTTGCTAGTGCACTCTCTGGTCATGGTGAGTTCTGTTAAGGAAAGTTACCAGTTAATGATTCATTTGGTAACTTACTTTCTTCTTTCTTTCTTTCTTTCTTTCTTTCTTTCTTTCTTTCTTTCTTTCTTCTTTCTTCTTTCTCTCTCTCTCTCTCTCTCTCTCTCTCTCTCTCTTTCTTCTTTCTTTCTTTCTTTCTTTCTTTCTTTCTTTCTTTCTTTCTTTCTTTCTTTCTTTCTCAGTACTGGGGATCAAACTCAGGACCTTGAGCATATGCCGCTGAGCTATCTACCTGGCCCTCAATTTCTTTAATAGACATAGGCATGTAAAAATATTCTCTTCAATTGCAAGAGTTGGTGAATTGAACCTTTCAAGAAATTGGTCCATTTTATTTTATTATTATTTTTTTTGGTCCATTTTAACATATGCTACCAAAGTTCCATTTAAATCTATGTATCTTTTTCATAAGATTTCTTTTTATCTTTGTAATGTCATGGAAATGTCTTGCATCCCCTATTTCATTTCTGATATTGGAAATATGTGTTCTTCCTTTTGTACAATCTAGCTAGAGGCTTATTAATTTTATCAATTAGTTCAAATAACCAGTTTTTGGTTTTGTTGATTTTCCCTACTGATTTCTTCTTTCCATTAATTTTGGAACTAATCTTTCTATTGTCTTCAGCTTATTTTATGCTTAATCTAATTTCCTTTTCTAGTTTCGTAAGCTGGAAATTAGATATTCTTGAGCTTAGCAATTTTTCCTCAGCTTTGGCCTATCCATAAACCCACCAAAGTCATTCCTCACTTCTGTTAGTGTTTCTTTTCTTTGTCGTTAGCATTTCTTTTAATCCTCTCTTTGCATTTCCTTTCTCTGCTTATGTTGCCCATCTTGCATGTTGTATACATTAGTTTTTAAAGTCTTTAGCATGTTAATCATAATTGTTTTAAATTCTCAGACCAGTAAATCCATCATCTCTGCCATATCTGAGACTAGCTTTGGTATTTACTCCATCTCTTTAGGGTGTGCATTTTGCCTTTTGATATATCTATTAGTTGTCTTTCTTGGTAGCTGAGTAAGAGGAAATACTGTTAACTGCCTGTAGAGACGTGGACACACAGAGGAGGGGAAGCTTTCCACAGTCCTTTGATTAGGTCTTATTTTTGTGTGTGTGAGCCTGCATTTCTGGACTGTGAACATCTCAGGGGCTTCTGAACTAGCTTACCCTCTCTCATGTGGAGAGGGATGACCGGCGCTAGCTGGAACTGGACATTCCATTTACTTTAGGTCACTTGCACTCTGTTAAAACGCCAACCTGTTGGGCTCTGGTTAGCTACTTGCTTTTAAGAAGTTGTTAAGAAGAATGGAATGTTCTAGGGCACTTTAAATGGTTACTTCCCCTGCTGGAAGTAAATGGAATTTTTTTTTTTCTCCCATTATGAGAAACATCCAGTTTCTGGAGGTAAAAAATCCCAACAGTAGACCCCCACGGCTGGGTTTCTCTGGAGTGTTTTGCTGTCAGACTTTCTCACACTGAACAATTCATAAATTATAATTCAGGATTTTCTACACTGGCACTGGTTCCTGTAGAGGTTCTGCTCATGGGTATTTGCTTTGATAAAGTGTGATTTTTCTGTGCCTTAGCACTGGGTTGAACAGGTTACAGTTTACAGTTCTCAAAGTACAGTTGGAACTATGGGTATCATTATTTTACAAATAATGAATTTAAGGCTCAGAAGGTGAAATCACAGGCCTACGGAAACATACAGATGATCAGCAGGGCCAACAGAATTTGAATGTATTAGAGTCAGCGTCTGGGGCCGAGAGGTCACCAGTTCTCCAGGCCTCTGGCCATAGTCACTGGTTTACTGTTCTGGATTCTCTATATGGTAGTAGACTCTCCCCTGAGTTTTAAACACACAGCCTCATACCGCTCCATTCCATAACTTTACTGTCCAAGGTAGACACGTGTGCACAGGAGGTGCACAATAATGTGTGTAGAACAATTGATTTTTATGTTGCTGACATCTCTTTGGGGTATCTTTCTCCATTTCAAAAAAATTGAATATTGAATTTTGAGTTCTGATCCAGCATAGGAAGAACTTGAAAGTTGCTGTTCCAGCTTAACACCAAAGAAAAAGCCCCTCAAATTGAAAAACTGACAGTTCTACTTAGATCCATAAAAGGTGAGGCCAAGGGGCCAACTGCTGCCTTCAGGCCTGGAGGGCTATCAGCTCCGAGGCTGCTCACTTTTTCTTGGACTGCTGTGACCATGGAGAAGAAGTTCAACATTGATTTTTTGAGAAATAATAAGAAAACCAACCCAAAGAGATGTCAGCAGCACAAAAATCAATTACTTCACAAACATTCATTGAGCCCTTCTGTGTATCAAGTCTTGTCATGGGCAGAAAGGCTACAGAACAGAGTGACATGCCGTATTTACCACTCTTGGGAGGGGCTGTTTATTGTCATGGATGGAGTCCACATTAGTAAACCAGTGTTTATCCCCAATAATATAGGATATTATTGAAACTCTTTTTTTTTTTTCAAATAAAAATGTATTTAGGACAGGGTCTACAGGGCCTCACTACACAGAATGGACTTGTAGTGATCCTCCTGTTTTCAGCCTCCCATAACAGGCACATGCCACCACACCAAGTCTAATGTAGAATATTAAAAGGGGTATGGAAAACTGCCTACCTCTGTGGATACTGGAACCTGATTATATAGAGTTAAATCCTGCTTGTGTTACTTAACATCTTTATGGCTCTGGGCATGAAAATAATCAAATACAGTACTTAAAATTTCAGCTAGTGATACCCAGTGTTTGCATAAGCTCCCTTCTGAGGCCCATTCTAATAAAATAAGGAAGTAGAGAGCTTACTGGCCAGAGGAATCCCTGTTTTCTCCTTGGAAGTGGAAAGTATGAGAGGAGGTGGCAGTGGTGGCTGGGGGAGAGTGGCGGGGTAAAGTCAGAGGGGAAGAAAGGCTGTACATCATGCAGGATCTGCCCCTGAGCTGTAGTGAGCCCCAAACTTCAGCCTCTCATACATGTTGTAGTATTTCCAGTGATTATGCAATTACTTATTTAAAACTTCTATTTAAATAAACACACCTGTGTATTTTTATTAGTACATGTTTGTAATTACAGAATAATTACATCCTTCATGGGGGAATTGCTACATGTACATTATACATCGTGATTCCTTTAACCAGGCATTTTAACACTTAGAAAGTAAGCATGCTCCTTTTCAAAGGGAAGTCTCTGGGTTCAGCTGCAAGTGGCAGACGATGTTTGCCTGCCACAAGAGGAGCAGCTGAAAAGTAAACGATGACTATTTCATTTCTTTTTAAAACTTGTGCACCTGTAGGCCACCTAAAACCGCCCCGCCCGCATGTGCTGGCTCAGCATCGGTGACAGGAGTTGGGAGTTGGGAGTCGGGAGTCACAGAACACTGAATAGAGGGAAGACACGCTCATTTACGGCTGATGTTCCTTAAGGCCGGAGGAATGCCAGCATGATACCAAGGACACTGTTGCAGCTGGGACAGAGGAGAAGGTTTGGGCCCTGACTAAGGAAGTCTCTGGTGTCAAAGTGGGATAGACAGATATGGAACTTACTTGTCTTTTGACCCTGCTTTTGATGACTTGTCACATTATGTTTTGCTAAAAGAACTCTTAATTCAGATTTTTACTACACTGTAGTATCATCCCAAGGGCCAGCCATTTGTGGAGGACCATGTCTTTAATTTTACCATTTTGGGTAATTAGAACTTCCAGGTCTTCGGCGAAGATGCTCAACTTGTAGAAGAGGGACCTCATTTGGTTTTAATTCTGACGAAGATTTTTCAGGGAAGTTTTGGAGGACCAACTTTGTATGAAAATCCTCTGTACCAATTGCCAAATGTGCATGGCTGGATCATGTGCTCCATCACAGATGCAAAGGACAAGAGGAACAGCAAGGAAAAGATGTTCAGAGACAGAACGAAAGCCGAAGACTACTCTTTTGCATGATCCTACTGAGGATGTTTTCGTTATGCGAGCTGAGGAATAAACAGTAGAAACACAGGCGGTAAAACCAGAGCCACGAGTTGATTAGAAAGCAAGAACAAAAGGACTTACAAAAGGTGAAGAAAACTGAAACAAGATGGACAGTGGAAGTGCAACATGAATAAGTGATAGGTGTTTTCCAATTAATATATATTTGTTTCCTATTCTGTGCGTAAATATGTCTACTATCCTGGACTGCCTTATATCTAACTAGTGTGTCATTAAAAAGAGAAACTATCAGAATCAATGGTATCTCCCCTTTTCTGAATAAAGCACTGGGGGCTGGGGCGATAGCTTGGTGGTCTAAGCACCTGCTTGGCAAGCACAAGGCCTTAGGTGCCATCCTGGTACCGCATGCCAAGCTGGACCCTGAAGCCACGCTGACGGCCAAAACCGGGCAGTGTGGCTCACACCTGTACTCTCAGCATTGGGGAGGCTGAGACGGGAGGATCACGATGAGTCTGAGCCGTGTAGGGAGACCCTGTACAAAATCAATCAATCAATCAATCAACCAATCAATCAATCAATCAAGCACTATCATAAAAAACAAACACACAAAACAAAAAACTCCAACCAAACAAAACCCCCAAAACAAAAACAAAAGCAAACAAACAAAAAAAGAAACTTGCTTTATTTATTTATTTTGTGGAGTGGCGCCAGGATTATTGGCCTGCCTCTAGAAGAAGGTGTCGGGCCTCTCGGTGGTGGAGCGGGGCTTGTGCTGGAGATGCAGGACCGGGTGGGGCAGCGGGAACTTGATCTTGGAGTCGTGGAACTGCTTGACAGCCGCTGGCGGCGCTTGCTGGCTGCGATCTCCTCCACCTTCGTGATCTGGATGGAGTGGGCGCGGGCTCGGTGCCAGGCGCCCATGTCCGGGTAGCACTGGGTGGCGGCGCCTGCTGCGGTCAGGTCCCGGTACTCCCGGTACGTGCTGTGGGTGCCACTGCGGGAGCCCTAGCGCAGCCAGATGCCAAAGTCCTTCACCCGCGGCGGAGACTTCTCAAACCCCTGCCCGCAGTAGACGGTCTCCCCTGAAGATTTCTTCATTGTCTTCAGCTGGGACACTAAGCACCAGCAACGCGACTTGGCGACGACATGGTTGGGTGCAAAAATCCGCATGTGGTGGAGCGGCAGCGTGCGGCACTTTGGGGTGGGTAGGCAGGGCCCCACACCTCGCATTCCCGAGTGAAAAGGAAACTCGCTTTAGTGTAGAGCAGAAAGGGGTGGGATTAGACAGAGGAGGAGGGGGCCCAGGTGTTTGCTGTGGGTGCTGTAGAAACACGAATATTTGCACACTTCTGTGTAGTTAGGAAGGTATTCTGAATAACTTAACCTCATTTATGGTCTCAGTTAATCTTCCTTCCTTCCTTTTTTTTTGTGATACCAGGAATCAAACTTGGGACCTTAAGCTTCCCAGGCAGGTGTTTATACCACAGAGCTATATCCCCTGCCCCCATTTTTCGTTCTTGTTTTCCCTCTTTTTGAAGATCTGCTTGCCTTATTTATTTCTAGGGTGATTTTTTTCTCACCCTAGAAATAAAATAAAATAAAAAAGATCTGTGCAATACAGATTTGAGGTGAAACTTTGTGATTTTTTTTCTGATAAATGAGAGCATTTAATTGACTATTACCCATATTGATTCTTGAATATTTTCTAAAGACTAGTTCTTTAAGCTATGACATACAATAAATCCCAAGTGGCAGGACCTCATTGTGTCCTTAGCTTTTGTGCTTATACTGTGCAGAGGAAAAGATATACTGTAAATTGTAAATAGCAAATAAAAGCTGTACTGTACGTGAATCAGTGATTGTTTACGATGCCATCGGTGAGGAATATATACTCTCATTCTTGGGCAGGGCTCTTCCCCATCCTCTTTGGAGGAAAAGGCTCCCTTTTTCTTAGGCTGTGGGTCATTGTCGTAGTGTAGCCTCTCCGTTTAAACTACACACAGGAGAGCCGGCCAGATAGCTCAGCAGATTAAAGCACCTGCTTAGGCAGATGCAGGAGTCAGGGGTTCGATCCCCAGCACACTGTGCTGGCCCTGCCCCTTGGGTGTGCTGAGACTGGGTGTGGTGGCACGCCTGTAATCCCAGCACTTGGGAGGCTGAAAACAGGGGGATTACTATGTGTCCAATCTGTGTAGTAAGACCTTGCAGACCCTGTAGTAAAGACAAAAGTAAAGCAAAATGAACTACACGCAGGAACGCATCTTATTCCTGTTAGATCCCTGTGGGCACGGGGACCAGGAAGTTAGCCCCATTATTACAGTAATAACTTGCATTTCTGCTTTGAAACTTGTTTGCTTTCAGGACAAAAATGAATAATGATAGTTACTAACAACTTCCCAAGCTGCGGGTGACAGATGTTCCATAACCTGTCCGGACTGGGATTTTCAGAAGTTGAAAAGAAATGTTTCACCATGACCTTGTTTGACTTCGAAAGCCTAGAGCTGGCAGGCGGCTGTGAGGCCCTTCTCTAAGGCAGGAGAGAGAGATTCTTTGGGGTGAGTGGGTTTGCCAACGGCAGGCTGCTGTGAGGTAACAGCTGGCTTCTCAGTCGTTGGCTCATCGCTAGGTGACGCTACCCTCCAGGAACATTTGGGCTTGCTGCAGGTCTGGCAGGGCATGTAGGGCCTCTAGTGAATGGGGGTCAGGAGCGCTCCTCAGCCCTCCACGGTGCCCAGCGACTGGGAACTCACATCAGCGTGGCCAAGACCGAGAGCCCTGGAGCTCGGCGCTAGTCAGCACCAGGCACCTCTCTGCTGTAGCTTCCATTCCATCTTGATTGAAAGTGAAAGCCAAGTCCCCAATCATGTCCTAGGGACAGTACCTGGGGCTGTGAATGTTACCTTTCTGAAGTTTTCCTTCACATATAAATAATGCCTGCCTTTATGTTCTGCAGGATAATGTCTAACTCCGTCCTTACGGAGAATGCTACTTTTGTATGTGTTTTCTTCAGAAGCCTGCTATAGTAAAATAAAAAGGTGGTGAAGCTTACTGGGAGAACGGCAGGCTGGGCTGCTCATGCTTTCGAAGGTGTTCGGAGGAGGAGGGCTCACCCTGCGCCTGCTCCTGCCTCCCCTCCTGCTGACACACATGTGTCGAAAGTGAGTTCTTCTCTATGATTGTCCGCAGAGCACAGGGCACTGGCTAACCTGTGGCCTGTGTCCCCGAGGCCCAGTTTTTTGGCCAGCATCCTCCACAGAGCCTCGTGATCCCAGCTGGCCGAAGGTGGACGACCTTTGACTCCAACTCCCGGCTGCCAGGCCCAGGGTCTGACGCAACGGTTAGGTCTGTGGTGAGCAGAGAGCTCTGAGCTGGTGGAGGGTCAAGTGCGGGGACGGCTGTGGAAAGGGGGTGCTTTAGGACGTGTGTGGGCTGCTTGGCTCTGTCTCCGCCTCAGCTTCTCTCGGGCATCACAGACCTTCTGTTACAGTTTGGACTTTCTTTCTTCTTCATTTTTGGCTGCTATTTTCTTGGGGTTCTGAGGCCTAGAAAGGAGTCAGGGAGCTAGGCAGTGGCTTGGAAATCTCATGGTGGGACATGTCTGGGTGGCCTCAGGTAGGCACAGCTCCTACGCACCAGCTGCTACCTCTACTTCCCCGTGCAGTCTATTTGCTTTTAATCTACAGGTGAGGGAGCCAGTGCAGGACTTCATTGGTCTTCTGACGGGATAGGATTCCATGCCTGTTCCAGATTTGGAAGAGGAGGTTGCTCTCCTCACCCCAGATCCTACACCCTCCGCTTGCCCTTCCGTCCGCCCCGATTCCAATGCAGCTCCCAGGAACGGTCCACCTGTGCTCTGATGGTCTCCATGGTGACCGTGAAAGGTCAAAGCCACAGTGGACAAGAGTGGTGGCTCTGTCTGGACCCTCTCTACTGGAGGATGAAGAGACACAGAGGCAGGGGCTGCAAGCTCGGCTCAGGCCCCTCAGCCATCCAGGTGAAGACCCAGGGTCCCACTGGGGACAGCTGCCATCTTCCTTGGTCCTGGCCTTCCACCCTTCTCTGTCTTCATCTCTCCTTTTCACCTTTCCATTCCATTTTAGCGTCTACATTCCACGGTCAGGTTGATCATGCTCTTCTTCTGAGTGGGACTCTGCTCGGCAGGCCACGCTTTCCTCTCTGCTCTCGGCCCCAGGACACGCCTCCTTTCTGGGAGCTTTGGTGAGGGGTTGCGATGGCTCCAGGCACAAGAAGCTCCAAATCGGAGCAGCTTCCACAAGGGAGGAGTTGACTTTCCCTCCTGCGCCAAGCAGCCCAAGGGGAGGTAGTTCAGGATGGAGCAGCCCCTCAAGGGCATCGGGCCCAAGATCTTGGCGATGCTTCTGACCTTTCCCTCCTGGTGTGCTGCAAGTCAGCTGTCGCAGTCCCAGTTGCTGTTATCGATGCAGGCAGTAAGGAGGGGGAAAGGTGGATGGCAAGAGCACGAGGGTCAGACGCGTGGGCATCCGTGAGCCACCTGGGGGAGAGCTCCCCACAACTCCTGTGAATACTGAAATCTAAGAATGCTAGGACCCTTGTATAAAATACAGTTTTTGTATATTCCCTCTATACCTCTCCTATATGCTTTAAATCATCTCTGGATTACTGAAAATACCTAATAAAATTCAAATGCTATTTAAACAGATGTGCTGGAACGTTTAGGGAATCATAACAGGAAAAGAAAGTCTGTACACGTTCCGTACAGACACGATACTTTGCAAAAGTATTTTCCAATTACTCTTGGTTGAATCTACAGATGCAGATGCCCCTATGATAGAGAGACATTTGCATTTTTTTAAAAAAATTAATTTTTATTAGTACATGTTTGTAGTTCCTAATGATTACATTCATCAAGGGCGCAGAGGCATAACACATCTTTTGCAAATGGGAATGCAATCCAGAGAAGGAGAGGCAGGAGAGGAGGAGGGGGAAGGCTGTAAAAGGAATTGGGATATGTAGAGGTGCTGGTGGCATCTCCTCAGGAGTTTTCCTGCGAGGTCTTCAGCCACTGCTGCTCACAGCTCTGGTGATGTGTGGCCACTTCTTTCAGCAGGTAAACTGGGGAACAGGTTTTTTCAAAAAATGTTTCTTCACGCTTCTGTTAAATAAGAATAAATTGCACTGATGTCCTTGGGCAGCTGTAATTAGCTACCGCAAACTGGATGGCGTAAGCCAGTAGCAATGTGCTTTCTCGGACCTCTGAAATCAAGGTGTTGGCAGGACCCTGTTCCTTGGGAAAGCAATCAGAAGGATCTGCCCCAGGCTCATCCCCCAGTGTCACGAGGTCACCACCATCCCTGGTGAATTCTGAGTATGTCCTGCTGCCTCTGTGTTTATTGTCATATCCTCCTCCTCGTGTGTGTCTCTTTTTAACAGTTATTTATTTATTTATTTATTTATTTGGTATAAAAATACATTATGCAGCTCAGACTCGTAGTGGTCCTCTTGTTTTCAGCCTCCGCAGTGCTGGGATTGCAGGCATAAGCCACCATGCCTGGTTTTGGTGGCTGGCTGCACGTGGAGCTGGCATGGCATGTGGTACTGGGGATCAAATCCGAGTCCTGGCGCTTACCAGGCAGGCACTCAGACCGCCGAGCTATCTCCCCAGCCAGGTGTGTGTCTCTTTCATTAGGAAATCAGTTGTATTGAATTTAGGGCCTACCCTGCTTCTACATGGTTTTTCCTCATGAATTGCATCTTCCAGTGACTCTGGTTCTAAACAAGTTCACATTTTTTTAAGTTTATGGATTTCGTACAGGGTCTCACTAAGCAGCGTGGACTCGTAGCGATCCTCCTGTTTTTAGCCTCCCCAGTGCTGGGATTATGGGTGGCCACCACCACACTGGGTCTCAGTGGCTGGCTCAATGTGCTGGGGGTGGGGCGTGGCATGTGGTGCTGGGATCGAACCCTGGTCCCTGTGCTTGTTTAAGCAGCCACTTAGTCTGCTGAGCTATCTCACCAGCTCTAAGCTCACATTCTAAGGTCCCCCAAAGCACATACATTTTGAAGTGACAATACCCAACCACACATAGGGACCAAGGTTTTGGTTAGGAAATTTGCCATCTCTCCCCAGGTTTTGGCTGAGTTGACCCTTTCTCTGAGCTCAAAACCGCACTCCCACCCCTCTTAGACCTCGCAAAGCATCCTAGCCTTCCCAGCACAGCCTCAGAACTGTAACAGCCCATTTGCTCTTCGGAGTTCCTCCCGGGTCAGGGGTAATTCTATTCTGCTCCTGTCCTTCCTCCCGAACCTCTGATGGTAACCTCAGCGAATATTGCTTGTGTGTCATTTCTAACTAGCATTTACTGTCCAACTTCACGCTGGACTGTGAAACAGCCTACAGTGCTAAGGAATCTCTTTTTGTGCCCCAAAAGAGGAAGTGCAGAGGTGTGTAGACTTGTCCATGCTCAGGAAGTCAGGGCTGGAGTGTGGCCGCTGCCTCCTCTGGGTGTGAGCCTCAGGGTCCAGGGAGGAGCTGGACGGGGGCCGCATTCCAGTGAGCGTGTCCAGAGGGCTCGCCGTCCAAGCCTTCCCTGCTGGGTCAGGATGGTTCCCATCTTTCTGTCAGTGAACCTCAGCAAGGCCTGGTTCAGATTAGTCATCAAAGGGCTGTAGGGACTGAAGAAACGCGCCTTTCTGTACAAGTGAGTGTAATCTTGCTGCCTTCCTGAGCCCAGGATGGTGCTCTGCCCACACCATGGTGTGGCGACCTGGAAAACTCCCCGGCCCCAGCTCAAGGCCCCAGAGGCCTTCTGCAGGATCAGGAGATGCAGCAGAAACCCACTTGCTGCTGGCGTGGGCCCGCCTTTCCCTCATGACCGCTGCTCCATGCCAGCACTCATGGAGGTCAGCTCAGGGGGAGGCTTGGTGTCCTTTCTTGGCAGAAGCCCACTTTCTTTCTTGGAAAGTTACATGTTCCTGAGCTGGAACGGGACAGCTGCTCTGAGGTCAGGGCTGTGGGTGAACAGGCTCCTCTGAGGTCTGAATGAATTTGGTGTGGCCTGGAAGCCGTTCAGGAGACAGACAGCTGCCCTCACTGACCCGGGATTTTGGCTTTGACTGGCCAGCAAAAGAAGGAGCAGAGGGCTGGAGGTGGCTGGTGCCTTGTGCAAGCCAAGAAACTGCAGGCCAGAGTCTTTATTTAGATAGATGACTGCAGCAATGAAGAAGGTGTTAATGTTTCTGCCTCCCAAATAAGAACCGAATGAAGAAACCCTGTGCAGGGAACCCTTGCCGCTGATCTACATTTCCCCTGCTTGGATCTTTGTAGGCAGCTGAAGGAATGAGGTGGCACCCTGACTGAAGCCTGGGGTGCCTGCCCTTCCTGGCATAGATAGAGAAGCTTTCTTAGGGAAGGGTCTACAGGGTGTTCAGGGTCTTGCTACTCGATTGGATTTGTAGTGATCCACCTGTTTACAGCCTCCCAAGTGCTGGAATTGCAGGCACACACCACCACACCCAGCCTCACTTGCAGTCTCCGTGAGCCCTGGGGGCAGGGCCGGCCCTGCAGACCTGGGGATAGAACCCCAGGCCCCTGGGCTTGCTTGTAGGTGCTTTAATCCGCTGAGCTATTTAGCCGGCCCTCCTTGTTTTGTGATAAAAGATCGGAAAGTTAGAAACAGATGATCTGATATTAATAGGCAAATTTACTCAAAACTGCCTATACAGGAAAGGGTATGTGCGGATATCTTCTCAACAGAAAATATGTCGCAATGAGGCACGTGGACTGATTGTACTCTGTCTTACAGTTGCTGCCCCTGAGGCTGAGAAAGTGAAGGTAACCTGCTCAGAGGCCCCCAGCAGGGGCGTGGTGGGGTCCAGACCCACACGCAAGTCTAGCTGCTGACAAATTTGAGCTCTTGCCTCTTGAAGGGCTGGTGCTGCTCCTTTGTTATCTCTCTTATTTGCTGACATAGTAGTGTTTGCGTGGTAAAAGCTTGCATAACTGTTGCCGTTGACATCTTCCAGTTCAATAAAGACGTTCATTTTTAGGCCAAGAGTTGTGGCATCTTGTCTATAATCTCAGCACTCTGCGATGTTGAGGCTGGAGAATTGTACATTCAAGCCTCGCTTGGGCAATTTGGAGACTTAGCGAGGCCTTGTCTCCAAATAAAAAATAAAAAGGCTTGGGATGTAGCTCATCACAATGACACTGGGTTCAACCCCAGGACTGCCAAGAAAATATAAAAGTTCAACATAATAATTTTAATGTGTTATTTGTAATAGAAAAAAATGTGGAAAGTGACCACATATCTATTCATAGTTTCTCCTTATAGTGGACAAAGTGAGTAGATTACAGTTTAAATTCAAATACTAGCGAACTAGAGTGCTATGCAGTTGCAGAAGAAAGTGGCGAATATCTTCATACACTGATATACAGTGGTGTCTAGTATATATTGCTAAGTGGAAAAAACACAAAGAACAGTACAACACTACTATTTATAACATAAGAGAGGGAAGTGTGTGTATGCATGTGATTTTTTTTTAAATAAAAAAAATGCAAAGATTAAGGAAAACCCCAACTTATTGTGGGTAACTAGGGAGGGAACAGGCTGACAGTGGTGGATGGTCCTTATTTTATAGACTTGAGTTTGAAACCCTTGCACATATTTTATGTAATTTGAACAAAAATTAAAAAATAGTGACTTCTAAAAAACTGTAATAGCAGAGTACATCTAAAAGGATGTCAGATCGGCATCCAGCCACGCAAGTCCGGACACATGCGTGCACACGCACGCGCACATGCACACGCACCGTTGTTTCAAGTGATTTTCAAATGTAGTCTTTGGATATTCTTCCCTTAGTGGGAAAATATCCCAGAGACAAAGAAAGTGTAAGGAAATCTTAACTTTTACTCAAATGTCTTATTTTCAGTAATAATATTGATAGTGTCAGTTTGAAATTATTACATGACAGTGTAGGCTAAAGTGAATGGAAATTGTGTTGATATCTTTAGGATTCAAAATCATCAGTATGGAAGTAAAGGCTATGCGTGTATGCATGTATATGCATATTTCATTAAATATATGTGTATTTATAGCTTTTGCACATATTTTGTTCATATGTACATATAGACTCAAAATAGTTAATAGAACTGTAATCTTAAAATTGGAATAAAAATAGTGAGATGAACTCGTGAATTATATTTTCCCGTAAAAACCTCCGTCCCATATTACTTAACTCTGTTCTTGGCACAGTGCTGGAAATATTAATCCAGTAGCACTGAGCCCTTCACATATCCAGGCTGTGTCTCTAAATACATTTCCCATTAAGATGAACTCAGGGCCCGTAGCCCGGTCCTGTATCCAAACTGAACACAGGAGCTTTTGTTCTACCAGAAAGCTAGAAAGTTATAAAAGGAGGTAATGGGAGGCTAAAGGTCAGAACTTAGTGAGACCTGAAAGAAAAAAAAAATTAAAAAGGCCTGGAGATGTCAAGGGCTTATTTAACATGCCTAAATGTCTGTGTTCCAGTCTCAGAACTAGAAAGAAAAAAAAGGAGCTGGGGATATGTCTCAATAGAATAAGCACTTGCTTGGCAAGTGCAAGGGCCTGAGTTCAATCCCCGGTTCTGGGAAAAAGAAAGAATAAAATTACAGAACTGGGCCTGGTGGCACATGTCTATAATCCCAGTACTTGGGAGGTTGAGGCAGCAGGATTGCTGCGAGTTCGAGACCAGCCTACGAGTGCAAATGTGAGTACAAGGCCAGCCTGAACTGCATAGCAAGACCCTGTCTCAAAAAGACAGAAAAAAAAAAAATCATGTCAAAGGAGATAGGAGCCAACACCACGAGGGGCTTCCGCTGGCTGGAGACAGGCCAACTGGAAAAGCAAAACAGTAACTGCAACCCACGGGAAGAAATCAATTCCTGTCAAAGTGATACCAACAAAAAGAGAAAAGCTCATTGATGGTTCTGGAAAAGGGAGGGGACACCAACTTTAGTAGATAAAGGAGCATCAGCATGTCACGGTGAAAGGGTAAGGAAAGCTATCTACTGGTGAATTCTCGGTAACGAATGCCCAAGAAATGGTAGAATTAGAATGTTGCTCTTTTGCCACCCTCTATGGGATAACACATTTTGGGAAGAGCCTTTAAAAGGAAGCTATTAAAAAACAAAGGAGAGGCCAAGGAGATGGCCTAGTTCAATAAGCGCTTCCCTGGCAAGCACGAAGGCCTGAGTTCAATCCCTGGTTCTGAAAAGAAAAAAAAAAAAAGAAAAAAGAAGGAGCTATCACAAGCATCAGCTAAGCCTAGAGTGGAGGACATGGCTTTCATCCCTGTACTCTGGGAGACCAAGGCAGAGAGACTGCAAGTCTGACTGAGCCCCAACTGAGCAATTTAGTGAGACCTTGTTTCAAAAGAATAATAATAAAAAGATAAACTTAAAAAGGCTGTGGAAGTGGCTCAGTGTGAAAGCTCTGGGTTCAATCCCCAGGCCTGCCCAACAAAACCATATGAAGTTAATAGGGGGATGGATCTCCATAGCATGAACTAGGCCGACAGTGGCTTAAGCCACCAGGCAATGCGAGTTTCACAGGACGTGGCAGCGCTGTGTAGCCCCCACATGATGCACCACTAAGTGTGCAGCACCATCCACATTCTGGTTAGAAGAACAATGAACCTGAACGCAGCCATGCTCACCACTATCCCACCAACGCCACACACACAAAATGAACTGGAATTGAGTCCTTCCTCTACCACCAGTCTTCAGGGATATGAGGAGCGGGGAACAAGGGAAACGGCACCGAAAGGAAACCAGCTGCTTGCTGGGTCCAAAATACAGGGCTCCCATGGATGGCCCTGATTGACAGACAGTGAAGAAAAACACAAGGTGGCAAAGAGGCCTTCCTCTGACTTTAAGAAACGTCAGAGGCCTAGTGGAGAAGTGCAATACATGGACTGCGGCCACAATGCAGCTCAAGGGTGTGGACAGTAGCGGGCTGTTGAGACCATCGGGGAAACGCTCCTCTGCCTGCCTGTCAGGTGATATTCTTGGTAATTTCATTAGGCAAAAGCAGCTTGGTGGTTATATAATAAGTATCTTCAATGACAGAGATGTAATCTAACAGCACTGAGGGAGAAGATTATATGTGAGCTGTGATTTGCTTTGAAACAGTCCGGAAACAAAAGGGGAAGGATAAAACAGATTGGCCAAATACTGAAAATCACTGAAGCTGGGTGTCGGATAGGTGGGCACTTATGATATTGTCTTCTCTACTGTACTCTCTTCTTGACCATTTCTAGAATCAAAATTGAAAATGGTGAAATAGCGCTTTTGTACTTAAAACACTGTCTAGCTCATAGTTTGTATTTCCTTGATTTCATTCTGCAATATAAATACATTTGGTTTACCTTGCTCTAAGGGTGGTTCAGATCTCAGTCTTTTGGGCCAGTGTTTTCTGCTTCCCCTCCCCAGAGGTGGCCTCTCTCTGAGGACATCTGGGGACATTCTAGTCTTTGTTTCATGCCAGTGTGTATTCAGCATGCTTTGGTACTATCCACAGTTTGGTATTTATTTAGACCCCGAAGTTGGGATTTTGAAATCAAATCATGTGCTGTTTGATGCCTGCCTCTGCTGCTTATTACCTTTGTTTGGAAAATTACTGTGGCCCAGGGGGTCTTTTGTAAAAGGAGGAGGGATGGTGGGAGCTGTCAAGGGCATGGTTCAGCCCCTGGCATGTGGGCTGAGCACAGCCAATGCTGCTGGTCATCAGCTCCGAGGGTCAAGTTGTTGGGTGAATGGATTACCACATAGCCTGATGTTGCTGACCTAACCTGAGTCCCTCAAAATGCAACCTTCTTTGGAAATAGGGTCATTGCAGAGATGTCCTTAGTTAAGACAAGGCCGTATAGAGCAAGATGGGCCCTCCCCCATATGGTTGGTGTCTCTACAGAAGGGAGAGATTTCCACGCAGATGGCACTACAGGGAGACCATGTATGAATAGGAAGCTGGCTGTGTGTGAGCACATGGAGCCTGGAACAGGTTACCTCTTGAAAACTTGGAAGGAACTAGTCCTGCCAACACCTGACTTTGTAATGTCTGGTCTCAAGAGCCACGAGATAATGTCTTCCTACTGTTCAAGCCACCCAGCGGGTGGTACTCAGCAGCTTCGGCCAGCAGGTACCAGGGGGCCCTGTCTCTACGTCTCCTATATCGCTATCTGGCTCCTCCTTCCCATCTCAAGTGGAGACCACCAGTTCTTGTTGAGAGTATCTAGTTGATACTCTCAGTTACAAGGAAGAGTTTCAAAACTGGGCTGTGAACCCGGAATTCAGTGTCTCTTGGGGTGTCTCACTTTGGCGGTGACCTTACTTGTTTTATACACTTATGGGTTCATCGAGTCAGTTCCCTCCCACCTCCACCACATACACAGACATTCACATATGTATATATACTTGTACTTACCTGCTAAACAGAGACGTGCATTTACATATATGTGGACACATGCACACATATACACACATGCCTGTGTGATATACATCTATAACTCCAGACCAACAGTATTCAGCTATTTACAAGGATATTCCCATTGTAAAATCTCAGAGAAGGCAGAAAAGCCTTTAGAAAGAAGTAAAGGATACAGGACAAACAATGTGCTTTTTAAACGTGTGTGTCCCATTTATTTTAGTATGTTCTCAGCGTGCATCTGTTTTCCTGTAAATGATTCAAATTTATCCCTTTTTATGTCAGAGTAGTACTCCATGGTTCATAAATACAACATTTTCTATATCTGCTCACCTCTTGATGGGTATGTGAGCTGTTTCCAAGATTTAGCTATAAATTGTGTTGCTAAAACATGGGTATGCACTTGTCGCTGTAATATGATGGTTTTAACTCTTTGGGAAAGTACCAAGGAGGAGTACAGCTGGGTCCAATAGAACCTGTAGTCCTAGTGTTTTGAGGAATGCCTGTATTGACCCCCGCAGTGGTTGTACCAGCCTGCACTCCCACCAACAGGGGAGAAGGGTTCCTTTGGCCCCACAGCCTCCAGCATGTTTTATTGGTTGATTTCTTGATGACAGCCATTTTTTCTGGTGCTAAGATGGGATCTCAGTGTTGTTTTAATTTGCATCTGTCAAGTGACAAATGATGTTGAGCTTTTTCTCATATATTTATTTGCTGTTTGTACTTTATCATCTGAGAAATGTCTTCATTTCAGATGCTCATTTTTGGATTGGGTCTTGAAATTAGAGGATCTGATTTTTTTTTTTTTTTTTGAACTCTTTGTATATCCTAGGTATTAGTCTTTTGTCTGAGGAATCACTGGTTAAATTTTTTTCCCTTCCCATGTATTGTCTGCCACAAAGCTTGTGTAAATGGCAAAGGAGGGGAGGGGAGTAAGGAAGAAAGAGGAACTGAGATAGATCATGTACAGGGACAAATTGCTGATGATGAATGTGGCCAATATGTATGAAAAAGAAGTTCTAATAAAGAGAATAAAGTTTTAAGAGAAGGAGTGAAGGAGTGATTTATCAGGCAAGTGGTTTAAACAAACCCTCTGAGTACATTTGTTTATGTGTCTAGAAGGTCAGGTTCCTGTGAGCTGACCCCAGGGAGAAAAAGGCCTGGACTCTGGATGTGTGCTGCAAAGCTTGCTGGGATGTGTCTGGTGCCTGCTCCTGTGTCACTGTTGTGCCACACTCCAAATGGGGTATTGCTTTGCAGAGTTGTTCATGGTGGTGTAAGCATCAGGCTGTCTAACAAGTCCAGTCTGGTGGTTTGAGGGGGCTCCATTTTCCAAGTTCTTTTTAACTTCCTAACCTCCTCGCTGCCTAGAGTGGCCCAGGAGGTAACCACAAAGGCTTCTGCTGGCTAATAAGGAGGCTTCAGGACAGGAAGTGCTGGAGGGGGCCCTGGAGTAGGAGCAGGTGGGTCTGACTGTCTGCAGAGCATGGGGTACCAGTTTGGCCAGCAGTTACGATCCTATCCCTAAAAGTTTTGGCAAAGCCATTGTGTTACCTTGAAGAACTAGAGATTTTTCGTAGCTATGGAAACATAAATCTAGGCATTAAGGAACCAGAGAGAGACTGCAGTTGTTGCCTTGACAACCGATAAAACCCTAAGTCTTTGTTGTGAGGAGTAGAGATAATGCAGCTTCCATCTTCTAAATTAATTTACTAATGGGAAGGAGAAGTCAAAAGGGCTTAGGCACCTTCCAGAAGCAGGCGATGGGTGAAGCCCTTGCCTGGGAGGAACGGGAGGGGGGTTCTTCCCAAGGTTTATCTTGCTAAGTGGTGGGGGTCAGGTTCTACTTTATAAATGGCTGGGCCCACCTGAGAGTCTGTGTCATGTCACATGTTCCCCCCAAACTCCTTGTCTCTTGATCTGGAGGTCCTTACAGGGAACTACCTCCACTCTTGCAGATGTCTGTCTGGACCCCATTTGGGAGAGGATGTGGCTGTCAGAGGGAGTGGAGATCTCACTGTTATGGGGACATATATGCCAATGTCCTTTCCCCCTCCAAGTGTCTGCCCCTGAGTGCTTGTGAGCCAGGCTGCGAAAAGTCAAGATGTGCTGCTTCCGGTGGAACAAACTGCTCTGAACGCGTCCCACAGCTTGTGCCAGCGGGGACTGATCACCGTCGAGCCTGCTGATAAGTGCTCATAAACAGCCAGAGCTCTCTGGGCCACATATAGGTTTAATTTCCATGTTCCACTGAGAAATTGTTTTTCTTTCTTAATATCCTCAGAGGATATTGTCCCCTGATGTGGCATGAAGCTTTCTGAATTGATGTCCAGATAAAATCTGCAGGAGCCTGTCCCTAAGCCAACTCCAGGGGACGGGTGACAGGCTTGCTGCTGCACTGGGAAGAGTGATAGAGTGTTTTCTTGGTGCTGAATGGCCAGCTCTGTTTTTGCAAGGAAGTTAGCACCGAGGAATGAAAGGAAAATGGAAAGAAACTTTTTTGGGGAAAATCGTTAGGTTGCTAAATGTGAGATTCTAGACTTCATTTAGGGGTAGGGAGCATTGAGTAAAATGAGAAAGAATTAAACACAGAGGTATTTATACTGTGGCTGCTGAGAAAACTCGGGAGAGTTCTTGCTGCTGCACAGGGTCTTGCCTCTACTTCCAACAGATGTAGCCCCCAAAGTTTCTTTAATACAGCACGTTGGTCTGTAGACAGTGATGTGTCCAGAAGTGGAACCCCATGAGCAGCACCCCTTTGTGTGTCAAGGGGTGCTTTCCTGCCCCTCTCCCCGGCCTGGCTTTCCCTGTCCTCTTAAGAGACTGGCTACCTCTCTGGTAGGGTAGCCTCAACTCAGAGAACTTAGAGTTTCACAGACTTTTCAGTTTGAAAACAACTTTTTGTGATATCCAAGGAGCCTTTTGAGAAATATATAATTGAGGTTGCACCTTCTTTTTTTTTTTAATATTTATTTATTTTTATTTATTACATTTATTTATTGTGTGTGTGTGTGGCCAGCTCAGCCCACCAGGGGGCGGGGCTGGCTGGCATGTGGTGCTGGGGATCGAACCGCGGTCCCTGTGCTTCGCCAAGCTTGATTCAAGTAGGTGCCTTAGACCACTGAGCCATCTCTCCAGCCCCCCAGGTTGCACCTTCTGACGAAGACATCCCCTACCCTGGAGCCACATTGCTGGGGTGTGACAGGCATGTGTGGGGACAGCTGGACACTTGGCCAGTAAACCATGCAACAACCATTACTAAGAGTTGATGAAGTGTGAGGTGTATCTATGTTACAAAACAACAACAACAAAAGCAAACGAAACCCAGAGAGATGAAAATACTTTAGGCTATCAGAAACTATTTACCGAAACTGCCAATCATATCCTCCCTGACCCAAGAAGTGCCCAGGTCTCTGACTTTCTTTGTTGGTTCAATTTCCTCATATTAAACTTAGACAAAAATGGAACATCGTCATGGAAAGTCAGCAGGTTTGTGAACTAGAAGGTGATCCGAGAGCATTAAAAAAGCAAGCGATGAATCAATTCTGACATATTGCTTTTTTGTCGACTTTGCAGCCATTGAACTTGTGCTGATCTGAAGGAAGTTTCATAAAAAGCTCCTTTATTAATACAGATCAGATGAGGATTTCTCTTATTAAGTCTTAGATAAGAAGCGAAGCCTTTGGGGGGTCACCCTGGGTAATGGTGCCTCACCACTGTTCTCACACATGAGCAAGAGCACGTAAATTAATTGTCCCTGCCCGTGGATGCATTTTACAAGTTACCTTAAAAACTAATAAAAAGAAAGCATGCGGACGGCCTCATCAATCATCCATCATCCGGGTCTTTACCGGCCTCCATCCACAGACTGTCAGGACTTCACACTGGGAGATTCTTTTATGCTTTAGTTTAAAACAGCCACCTTTAAAAAAACCAGATTTTCAAACTGGAGATTAGGGGCTTGATTATGTGGTACCGCGGTGCTCCTGACATTTCAAGAAGTGGGAGGAAAGCGGGAATTTTAAAGTGGATGAATCATGGGGGGGATTAGAGACTGAGCCCCAGCAGCTGGAGGTCTAGGTTCACGGGCGGAGCGCAGCATTTATTCTGAAACCTGACACTGCTTCTGCTCTGCGGAGAAGGCCGGATGGCGAGAACAAGCTCTTGGGCTGATCACAGAGAGCAGGGAGTGGGATGGTGGGTGGCAGGGTGCAGAGTGGGAAGAGCGGGCGGATCCAGCACTGAGAAGTGGGTTAACCCTCTCCTTGCCTCCCAGGACACTGCCAAGGAGCTGCGTCAGCCTCCCCTGGCGTGGCTTGGCCTCAGAGAACACAGAGGATGGGTCTCAGATTCTTACATGGAAACGCCATGCAGACCACAGTCTCAGGTGGACAGGAAGTCTCTTTTTCATGTCTTTCATTGCCTAGTTCTTTGTTTTCCGAGCACCCATGAGGTCCTAGGCACCATTACAAATGTGGTGGGGCTCAGGCAGTCCACCAGTGAGCCGGTGTTAGGAATGTTGTAATGGGGGGGGGAGGAGAGAGAGAGAGAGAGAGAGAGAGAGAGAGAGAGAGAGAGAGA
>NW_004524872.1:599310-623006 GCF_000260255.1 Octodon degus | reverse complement strand
AGAGACAGAGAGAGAGAGAGAGACAGAAAGACAGAGAGAGACAGAGACAGAGACAGAGAGACAGATAGAGACAGAGAGAGAGAGACAGACAGAGACAGAGACAGACAGACCTGAACTATCCTGCTGGACTCTGACCTCATGTCCCTGAGATGATGAGTCTCTCTAGGAAATAAGCCAGTTTAGGCTGGAGCTCTGTCACTTTCCACCAGAGCTACCTCGAGTCCTAGGGAGCTAGAGCTAAGTGAGGGCAGAGGTTGGCTCTGCGGAGGGTGGTGGCTGGGCTTTCCACCGCTGACACCGGGCTGCTGGTAAGTCGCACACAGGTTGTGACCCTCTGCTCAGGCCTTGAGGACACAGCAGCCCTGTGAGCTGTGGGGGGAGAGGTGGGACTCTGTGCCCAGGCAGAAGCCATTTCTGCTTTTCTTGTTTAGGACTAGGACAGCTGAGATTTCTAGAGTTTTCGTTTTCAAAATAGTTCTGTTAGAAATCTGAACTTTGAGGCTTTACTTGATGATAAACCCTCCAGGAGCCCCACCGCAGGGCTGGTGGTGGACGGGGGCGGACTACCATGTCATCTGCTGTTTGGGGCTATCCAGTGCTCGTGCCCCTTTTCCTGGTGACAACATCTCTGCTTCTCCCCAGGGCCCACTGTGTTCTGAGTCTGTGTGGTTCAAGTGGACCAGCGAGGTAGAAGTAACAGCTGCGTGCTCCCGAGGAGGGGAGATCTGAGACCCTGAGACCTCCCTCGCCTCTGGGCCAGGACTGCTTGGTGACTATGGCATTCCATGTCCCACGAGACCGGGGTCTGCATGCTTCTGTAGCACCTGGAGAGAGAACATAGGCTGGATTGCTTGAGCAAACGACCTCAACTTTCTCGCCTCGCTGCCACACCACACTCTGTGGCGTGACTTCAGCGCTGCTCCCTGCCAGCCTGGGTGTGGACTCACCTGGACCAGCTCTTCTCCCAGGTCTCCACAGGCCTGGGTTTCTGTTTGTTCACACTTCTCCCGACTCAGCCCTCAGAAACCTTCCACTCCATGTGAGAAGCCTGGGGATGCTTGCTGAACGATGGGAAGCCGATGGAGGACAGCCTGGCTGTCCCAGAAGAGGCCAGCCTGATCTGATCTTCAGTGAGATCTGGCCATAAACATGGGAGAGCGTAGGCAGACAGGAAGCTCACTGCTGATGCAGGAGTGAGGCCAGTGGACACTGGAAGAGCCACCAAGCTGACCTGCAGAGCCATGAAATATGCTTACTGTTTGAAGCCTCCAAGTTTTGAGGTTACTTGTTACTCAGCAAAAGCTAACTGTTACAGACGTTGCCAGATAGGCATATTGGGAAGTGAACTGGTTGCCGTGGTAAAAAGTTGTCTAAACATAATTTAACTTCACAAGTCCCAGAGCTCTGGGAGGTCACTGACTTTGAAAGTGTGAGGTATTCTTGTTGCCATGGATACCCCCATTGAGACATTAGAGTGCAAAGAGAGAAACCTAGTGTTGCCTTGACAACAGGCTTGCAAATCCAAGTCTGGGAAGGCAAAGGAGTATAAAAAATAGGAAGAATCAGGAGGAGGGGGGATATTAGCCTCACCGCCGGCCCCTCAACAACAGCTTGCCTCCATGCAGTTGGTAGTCTGTTAGAAGCAAGCCTCGTCTGAATTGGGAGCTATAAAGTGAGTGACAGAAAGTGCTTCCTTTTGCATGGCCCAGCCCACAGCAGGGGCAAGTTGCCCAGCAGGAGCAGCGTGAAGCAGGTCACCAAGGGCTCCCCCTAAGTCTGCCATTTGCTCCCACCGGGTCTCATCCCAAGGATCAGAGCTTGGCCCAGCCAGAGCGGCCTCGCTGGCTTGCAGACCCTGGCTCTTGCTCCCTTTCCTTAGTGGGGAAAGCGAGGCCTAACGAGGGGAGGGGCTGCTGGAAGTCACGTTAGTGACTGGTCCAGTGGGTAGGCATTCAGGCTGGAGTTGGGCCCGCCTGGATGTGAGTGAGCGACACCATTTACCAGCTGTGTGACGCTAAGCAAGCTCCCTGACCTTGTAGATTTTCTAGAAGACGGCGTTGGCACAGCAGTCGGCCTCACTGTTGGTGGGAACTCCAAAAGCCGGGGCGCGGGAGGCGGGCAGCACATGACGCTGCATTTAACTGTCGAAAAACCACTCAGCGCTGTCTCTGCTGGTGTCACGTCCTCCCGCCCGCTCTGCTCCTGGAGTCACTGAAGTAGCACCCAGGAGACCCACGGGGCCCAGGGTCTGCTTCAGGAGGTTTGATGTGCTTTTTAAGCTGCCAGTTGTACCTTAGGTTTGGGTGTGGCAGTTGCAGCTCCCTTCTCCTCCTCTCAGCAGCCTTGCTGGGCTGGGCTGGGGGTCAGGCTGGCCTTGTGCTTTTCACCTTGTCAAGGGGAGAACTGAACTGGGGAAGGCCGACAATCTGCCCAATGTCTCTGGGATGTTTCTAGGGCCTGGAGGGCCAGAGCTCAGCTCCCTGGGCTGAATCTCTGTCCCTGACACTCAGCTCCCATGGAATAGTGCATCTGCACCGATGACCACATGTTGAGTTCAAAAACGTGGGGTGGGGGGCAGAGAGGAAGAGAGACAGAGAGAGAGAGAGAGAGAGACAGAGACAGAGAGACAGAGAGACAGAGAGGGAGACAGAGGGAAAGAGAGACAGAGAGAGAGAGAGAGACAGAGGGAAAGAGAAAGACAGAGAGAGACAGGGAAAGAGACAGAGAGACAGAGTCAGAAATAGAGAGACAGAGCCAATCAGAGATAGAAAGAGAGTCAGAGACAAAGAGAGACAGAGAAAAAAGAGAGACAGAGACAGAAAAAGAGAGAGACAAAGAGACAGAGAGACGGAAAGACAGAGCCAGAGAGACAGAGAGACAGAGACAGAGAGAGGCAGAGACAGAGAGAGACAGAGAAAAAAAAGAGAAACATAGTCAGAGACAGACAGAGACAGAGACAGAGAGACAGAGAGACAGTGAGAGAGAGAAAAGAGCGAAAGAGTGACAGAGATAGAGGCAGAGAAAGACAGAGACAAAGAGACGGACACAGAAAGACAGAGACAGAGACAGAGTCAGAGATAGAGAGAGAGAGAGAGATAAAAAGAGAGACAGAGACAGAGAGAGACAGAAAGATTTTAAGAGACAAGAAGTTTGGGGCATCTGTTTATGAGAGAAAATCCTCAGCCATGCGTGGAGATCTTATGCATAGCAAATAAATGATGGGCCAGTGCCCACTCGCATATCCAGAGACACATTTCGCATGTGAATGTCCTATCTCTCCAGAACAATTCCAGCTAGGAAGTGTGTTGGGGGGTTGTGAGAGGGGAGGGGGTTTTCAGAGCCTTCCCTTTGGTGGAGAGTCTGTGCTAGGCCTGGTGTGAGGAGAAGGGAGAGGAAAAGGGCCCGAGGCCTACCGAGCCACACTCTGACCCAGCAACCAAGCTGGGCCAGGCGGTCATGATTTGCGGGAGGAAGTCAGCAGCTCCTGTGTTTAAGCACAGTAAGGAGGACAGAGGCCCAAGGACTGTAGCGTGAGGGGGCTCGGGGCCACAGCCAAGCTAGCGAGGGCCTTGAGCACGGAGTCTCATTCTGCATCCTCGAGGCAGCCGGGGACCCTGCCCTCTGCGGAGCGCCTCTGGCCTGCCCCTTGCCTCAGAGCAGTGCTGCTGGGCTTCGTCAGACTTCCTGTCCACAGAACAGAACAGAAACCTGATTAGGGTGCTCTGTAGCGCTTTGTGAAGTGGCTGCCAGCTGAAAGAATATTGAGGTTTTGCTTTGTAACTAGCTTAGCCAGGGCCCAGCGCGGGCAGTGCAGACCTCCCTCCTGCCTGGGAGGGGACTGCTGGGCTATTCCTCATGAAGGCCAGTGCTGCTGGTTCAGGTGGGGGGGGGGCGTGGGCAGGAGCGAGGCCATCTGATGCAAAATAATCTGTGTTGGTGGCAACATCAGGTGACCTTCCAGCAGCTCAGGAAAAATAAACTTTCTTCCTATGGTCGCTTCTCTTGCTAAGTTTCTGAGGGGGAGGAAGACACTGGGCTGTCTGTGTTCTGGAACTTTAGTCTCCAGGGTCATTACTCAGGCCCATTGGCAAAGAAAAATGGTTGCTGTGTTGGTGGCCTTGTCTGGCCTCGGGTTAGTACGGGCTGGCTGGAAGCACAGCTGGGTACAGATTCCGATTTTGAATAACATTGTCGCCTCTTTTGTCCCTTGGCATCATCCCCCAATGCCACGTAGGGTTTGTTTTTGTGTACCCAACTCGCCATCTGTCTCAGGGTTAGCAATCCAAGTTCTGTGATAATTCAGCCTCCACAACCGTGATTAGCTGTTGAGCTGGCTTTTACTGACTCTAAACCCTCAGTTGGGGATTTTGAATACACCTAAGCAGACCCTGCAGTGGGGTCAGCTGCCTTCTCCAGGCTCAGAAGCCTCTGTCCCCTTCTGCCACTGGGTGTGTCATCCTAAAGAAGAGGAGGACAAGGAGGAGGAGGAGGAGGGGGAGGAGGAGGAGAAGGAGGAGGAGGCCACACACAGGGGCCCAGAGCTGGGAGTTACAGAAACACTTGATTTGAATCATCACCCTCTGTACCTCAGCCCAGTCTGCGGAAGGGACTGTCCCCTCGAGTGGTGCAACAGGAAGTAATGACACTTTCCTAGCAGACTTCACTGGCTGTTACTCAGCACCCTTGCTGGTGGACTCTCAAGCTGGTGAGCTGAGCAGCGTCTTGTACCTTAAGCAGCTGGCGAGGGGTGGTGATACCATCCCCAGGTCAGGGCAAACTTGGTTTCGAGGCAGTCAATCCCCACCACTGCATCCTTCGGCTAGTACTGAGTTTGGGATGAATAGATGTCTCATGTCTGCCCTAAATGACCCCAACATGAAGTCTACTGAAAGTTGCTGGAGAAGATAATTCTTATAAAGAGACTCAAAGAAGTGATGGCCTTCTCCTTTGACTGGATATAGTTAGGACTGCACATGATGCTCTGGTAGTGGTGACCATCTTGTGCCTGGGACAACCCTGGGGCAGGGCCTACAGGCTGGAGATGCAGGACCAGAGACATAGAAAGGTCCTTGGACCTTACACTTGTCATCTGTGGCCCAGCCCTGCTGCAGGATCTCACAGTAGGTGATTATTAGAAGAACCTTATTGTTTTGGCCTTTTTTAAAAAATGTATTTGGAACAGGGTCTCACTACGCAGCTCGGATCCTTTGGCTGGTTCAGCGTGCCTGGGGGCGGGGCCAGCATGTCATGTGGCACTGGGGATTGAATTCTGGACCCTGAGCTTGCCTAAGCAGGTGTTTAGTCCACTGAGATATCTTGCTGGCCCTGTTTTGGCCATTTTAAAGTGTTGGTTTCTTTTACTTCCAGGCCAGAGTGTCCAGAAGGCCTTTTTCTCTCACGTGGTCTCAGACTTTTGGCTCTGGCACCCTGGGAGCTTCTTAGAAGTGCAGATCCTGGGTTTCAACCTAAACCTGTGGCATCAGGCTACTCTTTCCTGAAATTCCCAGGTCTGAAAAGCCCTCCTTCGTGAGTATACTTTTTGTTCATCCAGTCCTATTTAGGTGGATGGTAATGGTTGAATCCCCGCCCCCCCAAAACAGACTGCTAGTAGGTTATTGGCTGTGTAGGTTCTGAAATTTCAGCCACACCAAAGAACCAGGGAAAAACCTCAGGAAGATGGAGGACCTAGCTGGTCTTGCGAAGAAAAATATGAGAGTTGTTTATTAGTTTTTGCTGTCTCCAACCATTTTTCATTGAGTCCCATTTGGGTACCGCATTGATTTCATCTAGAGCTGGGAGTGCGGGGAAATCTTATTAATTCAGGCCTCACCAATTTTGAGGTGATAATCGAAACTGAGACTGAGGGATGGCTGGCATGAGAGAAGGCTGGAGAGCAAATGGTTTTGGAGGACTCGGTCTCTCCAGGTGGATGCGACGAGATGTGTCCAATTATAGGCGAGCCTGGGTGTGTTGCTGTTCAGTGGGAACTGCGCTCAAAAATCAATCCATCAACAAATATTTATAGAGTGTCCCTTATGTTCGTGTCTCTGGCTGGCAGAACTTGCTTTATGAGTAGCTACTTTTAATCAAGGCCCATGCTGGAAACTAATGGATTTTTTTAGGAAAGGCAATTTCTTACACAGCCTGTGTTCCTGTCCTCCAACTTCTCCGTGTGTGCGAGTTGCCTCTTGTAGTGGCGCTCTGTGCTCACTGTGGACCCTCCACCCCAAGGTGTTTACACCCACTGTCGGCTCCGTCATCTTACGAAGCTCTCTCTAATCTTAATCCCTATCTCTTCCAGCCACCCCCATATTCCGCTGATCTCATCGAAGGGCTGTTTGTTCCCTGTCTCTAGCAGGCCCCCATTTACATCCAAGCCCATCGCAGTGCAACTCTCATCCTGTGGATAAAGATGTCCTTTTCTGTGGGCCCACGAAGGTCAGACAGCACCATGTCTCTTGGTTAGGCCCTCATTTACTGATGGTGTTTGACCCTTCTCTTTCTGCACACACCTTCGTCTGTGATTCAGGCTCTCTTGATTTGCTGCCTGCCTCTCTGGTCACTTTGGCTAGTGCCTTCTGGCTTCCTCCGTTTCCATGGCAGCATGTTCAGTTTATTTCACTTGTGATTATAGTCCTAAGGTCCATCCATTTAGCTATAAATGTCTCAATTCCCTCTTTACGGCTGAGTAATACTCCATTATATCAAAAAAACCCCCACATCTTTCTTATTCATTCATTGGTTGATGGGCATTTGGGCTGCTTCCAAGATTTAGTTATTCCAAATGGTACTGCTGTAAACATGGGTGTACATGTATTGCTGAAACATGATGCTTTTAATTTTTCTGGGAAGATGCCCAGAAGGGGAATAACTGGGTGAAATGAGACCACTAATTCTAGCTTTTTTGAGGAATCTTCACACTGATTTCCATAGCAGTAGCATCAGGCTAAGCTCCCACCGACAGTGGAGAAGGGCTCCTTTCACCCGACAGCCCCACCAGCATTTGTTATTGGTTGACTTCTTGATGACAGCTGCTCTTTCTGCAGTGAAATGGCTTCTCAGCATTGTTTGAGCTTGCACTTCTTGAGCTACCAGTGATGTTGCAAAGTTTTTAATATATTTATTTGCTATTTGTACTTCTTCTGACAAATGTCTGTTCATCTCAGATGCCCAATTTTGTACTGGATCTTTGAATTTGTAGGGTCTGATATTTTTCCTTTCTTTGCCTGTTCTAGATATTAGTTCCTTGTCTGAAGAACAACTGGCTTAAATTTATTACCACTCTGTGGTTTGTCTTTTCATTCTGTTGGTGCTTTCTTTCAATGTGAAAAAGCTTTTTAATAAGATGAGATCCTAGTTGTTCATTCTTTTTGTTACTTCCTGTGCAATTGGGGTTTTGCTCATAAAGTCTTTGCCTACATCTATGTCTTCCAGAGCTCTACCTATTCTATCTTCCAGTGGATTTAGTTTTTCTGTCTTAATCTTTAGATCTTGGATCCATTTTGATTTTAGTTAATGCATGGTGATAGACATGGGTCTATTTTTAGTCTCTGGCATGTAGAAAGCCAGTTTTCCCTGCACTATTTATTAAAGAGTCTATCTTTCATTTTTCTTTTTCCTGTGAAGGTATTTGCCCCCTTGTCAAAGACCAAGTGGTTGAGTACACTTCAAGTTGCGCCTGGATTTTCTAGTCCATTCCATTGATCCTCAGGTCTGTTTTGTAACTAGGACCATAATCTTTTTTTTTTTTTTTTTTAAATCACAGTAGCTCTGTAATATAATTTCAAGTCAGGGATTGTGATACCTTCCTGCCTTGCCTTTGTCGCCTAGAATTGCTTTTGCTATTCTAGGTCTCTTTTGGTTCCAAATGAATTTTAGGAATTTTCCAAAAGCAAGGGATAGCTTTCCATTTTTTGAGTCATCTTCTATCTTTTTTAAAGAGTACTGTAGTTTTCGATGTATAGAGCTTTTACTTCCTTTGTTAGCTTTATTCCTAAGTGATTTTTTTTTTGATGCTACTGTGAAAGGTATTGTTTCCCTAATTTCTCTTTCAGTAAGTTTGTTATTTGTATACAGGAAGGCTATTGATTTTTGAGTATTGACTCAGTATCCAGCTACTGTACTGAGTATGATTATTAAATCTAAAAGTCTTTTGCTGGAGTTTTTGAGATCTTCTATGTAGAAGATCTTTCTTTCTTTCTTTCTTTCTTTCTTTTTTTTTTTAGGAACTGGGGCTTGAACTCAGACCCTCGTGCTTGCCAGGGAAGCGCTTATTCTACTGAGCCATCTCCCCAGCCCCCTAGAAGATCTTTCTTATGTCTAATTGCTCTGGCCAATGTTTGCAGAATTATATTGAATAAGAGTGGTGATAGTGGACATACTTGTCTTGTTCCTGATTTGAGAATGAAAGCTTTCAGCTTTTGTTCATTTAGTATGATATTGGCTGTCAGTCTCTCATAAATGGGTTTTGTCAGATTGTGATAAAGACCTTTTATTCTAATTTTTGTAGGTTTTTAATAATCATGAGTGGGCGTTGGACTTTGTTCAGTGATTTTTCTATTGAGATAATCATATGACTTTTTGTCTTTTCGTCTGTTGATATGGTGTTGTTAAATTTATAGGTTTGCACATGTTGAACCATCTCTGCATCCCTGTGATGCATCCTATTTGGTCATGGTGTATAATCTTCTTGATGACTTGTCTTCTATTTGCAGTATCTCATTAAGGATTTTTGCATCTGTGTTCATTAGGGAGATTGGTCTGTAGTTCCCTTTTTTGGATGGATCTTTAGAGAAAGATGTCTTTGCTATCAGTGTAATGCTTACTTCCGGAAATGAGTTTGGGAGTACCGCTTCCCTTCCTACTTCGAAGAGTTAGAGAAACAATAGTCTAGATTCTCTCTAAATTTCTTGTAGAACTCAGCTGTGTATCCATGAGGGTCTGGACTTTTCTTTTTTGAAAGAAAACATTTATTGAATCAAAATCAATACTTTATTTTTAATATCCACGAGCCGACCCTGAATTTGCTTTATTCAAGAATGAACGCAACGTACAAAAAAGTATGCTTATATTATAAAAATATGTCAACTTTATCTGCTGGGTGCTGAGCAGAAGTCTTTTTAAATAAAATCAAGGCAAACTTGTTCTTGCTGATGAAATCATCCTCATTTCCTACCAGAACAGAAAGCGAGTGTGAACCCTGCTGCACCTCCCTGGCTCTTGGTAGCACTTCCTGACTGCCTTTCTTTGTTGGTTTTTAATTACATTTTTAATTTCATTGACTGATATTGGGTTATTTAGAAGTTTTATATCTTCTTGATTCAGCTTGGGAAGTTCATATGTATCTAGGAATCTGTCCATTTCATCTGTGTTTTCCATTTTGTTAGAATAAATGCTCTTGAAGTAGGTATTGACGATCTGGCTTTCTGCAGGATCAACTGTGATTTTATGCTTTTTGTTCCTGACTGCATGAGTTTGAGTCTTTCCTTTTGTTTTCATAAGGTTGGCTAAGGGCTTATCAATTTTATTTAATCTTTTAGAGAACCAACTCTTCCATTCATTGATTCTTTGTGTTGTTTTCTTAGTCTGGATTGCTTTGATTTCTGCTCTGACCTTGTGAAGTTTCTCCCTTATATGAGCTTTGGGTTCAATTTGCTTGTCTTTTTAGGAGTTTGACATTCAATATTAGGTTGTTTACTTGAGCTTGTTCTATCTTGACATGGGTATTTGTGAGCTCATTCTTGTCTGATACAGGTCTTCACTGCTATAAATTTCCCTCTTAGGACTGTTTTCATTGTATCCCATAAATTCCAGTATGTTGCACCAGCATTGTCATTTAGTTGTATATACTGTTTAATTTCACCTGTGACCTATTTGTTATTCAGGAGAGTGTTATTTAATTTTCACACATTTGTGGAATTTTTCTGGTTTCTATGCCTTTTGACTTCCAAACTCATTGCTCTATGGTCAGATAATATGCATAGGATAATTTCTTTCCTTTTTTTTTTTTTTTTTTGTGCAAGGAATCGAACTCAAGGCCTTGTGCTTGCCAGGTGATTTGTTGCATTCTGTTTGCCAGCACCAGGTGGCAGGTGCTGTGCCACTGAACTATATCTCTAGTCTGCATGTGATAATTTAAATTCCTTTGCATTTAGTTAAACAGTTATATGGGCTAGTATGTGGTCTATTCTGTACTCTATTGCCAGCCCTTACTTCCTCTTTAGATTGATTCCTAAGTGTTCAATTTTTCTTGATGCAGGGCTGGGGAGATAACTTAGTGGTCTAAATGCTTGCCTGGCAAGCTCAAGGACTCGAGTTCAATTCCTGATACTGCATGCCACGCTGGCCTGAAATCAGGAGTGGTGGTGCATACCTGTCATGCTAGTGCTGGGGAGGCTGAGACAGGAAGATCACTATGAGTCTGAAAGGTGTAGTGAGACCCTGTCATCAAATAAATAAATAAAATAAAAAAAATTTTGATGTTATTGTGAATGGTGTATTTCCTTAATTTCTTTCTTGGTGGGTTTGTTATTGGTGTACAAAAGTACTATTGATTTTATATGTTGATTTTTGTGTCCTAATGGGCTGCTGAAATGGAAATCTGTTGGTGGACTCTTTGGGTCCTCTGGTCATGTCATATGCAAATGATTGTTCAGCTTCTTCATGTTCTGTACATATCCCATTTATTTATTTATTTTTCTCTTGCCTGATTTCTATCACACAGCACCGGAGTGCTCTGGCTAATGTTTTGAGAACTGTATTGAACAGGAGTGATGATATTGGCCTCCTTTTGTCATGTTCCTTATTTTGTAGGTAAACCTTTCAGCTTTTCCTCATTTAATATATTAGCTACTTGTTTATTATAGGGCCAGCGGATAGCTCAGAGGACTGAGCACCTACTTTGGCAAGCACAAGGACCAGGGTTCAATCCCTGGTCCTGCGTGCCATGCTGGCCCCACCCCCGGGGTGCGCTGAGCTGTGACAGGTGACAGAGCCTGGGCGTGGTGGCGCATGCCTGTAATCCCAGCACTGACGAAGCTGAAAACAGGAGGATCACCAAGAGCCCAATCTGCATAGTGAGACCCTGTACCAAAACACATAAATGAAAAAAAAAAATACAAATCATTTCTGTCAAATTGAGCTGAGACCCTTGTATTTCTATTTGCTTCTTTTTTTAAAATCGTAAATGGATGTTGGATTTTGTCCAAGGCTTTTTGTTTTTCAATTCAGATGATTATGTGATATTTGTTCTTGATCATTGATATATTTTGCTCTTGTTTACTGATACATTACCTTTATTGACTTGCATATGTTGGGCAATCCCTGTGCTCCTGGGGTGAGTCCTGCGTAGACATGATGTATGATCTTTTTGATGATTTGTTGCATTCTGTTTGCCAATGTCTTGATGAGGATTTTTGCATCTATGTTTATTAAAAATATTGGTCTCTAGCTTGCTCTTTTGCTTGGCTCATTTTCTGGTTTCGGAATGAGGGTGACACTAGCTGCTAGAATAACTCTGGGAGTACTCCTTCCCTTTAAATTTCAGTGAAGAGTTTGAGGAATATTGGTAATAGAGCCTTGGTAAAGTTCCTACAGCATTCAGTGGTGAAACCATCAGAACTTGGGATTTTTTTCAATAGTTTATTTTATTACTACTTCAATTTGATTGTCTGTTATTAGATCATTCACAGTTTTTGGACTTTTTTGGTTCAGTTTTATTGATGTCTATGTACCCTAAGAACCTAACCATTTCTTTTTTTTTGTTTGTTTACTTTTTTCACTTTTACATTTACTTATTTTTATTGTATTTTTCTTTTATTTTAAAGAGTAAAAACAAAAGCAAGAAAAACAAAAACAAACACAGAATCCAGGTAACATACAATACATATGTTACAGATTTTCAAAACAAGAATAGCTGGTTAACAATGATTGATGTATTATCTCTTATCATGAAATCTGTTGATCAAACTAACAGATAAAGTTATGCAAGATTGGACATATGATTGAATATTACTGCATGCTTTTAAGAAATCTTAAATTTTTGATCTCTCTTTTTTATTACCTTTTTCAAAAAATTATTTTAAAGAGAGTATAGTAATAATTGATATGGCATTAGAAACAGCATACATTTAGAAGAACAAGATGACAAGTATTTGAAGCATGTTTTTTGTATTACACATTGCTATCCTCAATGTAGTTGCTTAGTTCACAGATAACAGCTTAGAGAGTTAGTCAAGGTTAGGATTCTACACATTAAGTGCTATTTTCAAAAAAGCTGATGCAAATTTTTAGTGCAATCACCTCAACCTTCTTCTAACTTCTCCAGTTTACTGGAGTCTAGGCTTTCAAAGTAGTTATTAATAATCTTCTGTTTCTGTGTAAAAATGTGTGATAGTTTTTTTTCACATTCTATAAGGATATAAAGTTTAGAATATCTATGGTTGTTGGAAAATAGCAGTTCCATGTTATGACTAAGGTGTTTGACATTCAGACAGAGTGAGGTTAAGCCCAACTGTCTCTGTTAGAGGGCAATAATATTAAGCTTCTCTTCTGGACGTTTAACAACTAAAGTTTACAGGCCAAAAATTAGATAAATAGCAGGGCTCCAAGGATAACCTATATTTTGGCCCTAGCCCTTTAAGGTCACTGAGGGTTCAGGATGGAAGAGAACCTGTGCTGTGATATCTTGTAACTCAGTGGTATGCCAAATTTTTCTGATCAAGGAGATGACGGGGCCACAGAGGAAAGTGATCGACGATGTAGAGTGGGCCTAAGGAGAGTCATCGAGAGAGAAATACTCTCTCAGGCTTTCACAGAGAGCAAATTGGTCAAGCAATGGCCGTGACTCATCCACATGGCTGGTGCTGGCAAAAGACCCACAAGGCGCTGTACGTGCTTCCAGGGTAAATCCTGAGGGGATTTGACTGACCTTGTCTGATAGCAGAAGTTAGATTTTTAATTATATAGGTCTTGCTTTAACTTGATGTTAATCATCCAGCAGAAAAGTGTAATCATGAGGTATAAAAGGAAAGCTATATTATACGCTGAGCTAGAAAAGGCCCACGTCCACAGCTTGTAACAATTGCCAGTTCTGCTGCTAACCCACTACTAGTATGGACTGTTGGACTCTATTGGGTTATTTTGCTGAATTCAAGTACTTACAATCTTTGGTCTGGCATCAGGTATGAAAAGGCTCCTTTAAAGACTTCTCCAAATACAGGTTCTCTAACTGCAATGGAGCACCCATCTCTGACAAAACAAAAAAGGGGGATATAAATAAAGGACCATTTTTTTTGTGTGTGTATATGAAAAAATTGATTTCTTCTGTGATCCATTCATCATTCAAGAGTATTGTGTAATTTCCATAATATTGTGGTTTCCTTTGCCCCTGGCTTCCAGTTTCATTGCATTACGGTCTGGTATGTATGTATACTTGTAATTCTTTTACATTACTTATGCATGTATTATGGGCTAACATGTATTTTTGGAGGAGGTCCTATGTGCTGCTCATAAGAATGTTTATTTTGTGGTTGTTGATGACACACTCTGTAGATGTCTATTAAATTCATTGGTTTGACAGTTTGGTTCAATGTTAATATTTGTTGAATTTTTTTTGTCCAGTTGATCTGTTTTCATCATTTAGGGTAAGATCAGTTTTGACTTGAAGTCTAATTTACCTGAAAATAGGACAGATTTTCCTGCCTTTTTGGGGTGGAATTCCTGTTATAAGGAGTATTATTTTCTATCATATAATTTTTAATATGCTAATTTGTTTTTAGCTCCAATGTCTTTCTTTCTTTCTTTCTTTCTTTCTTTCTTTCTTCCTTTCTTTCTTTCTTTCTTTCTTCCTTTCTTTCTTTCTTTCTTTCTTTCTTTCTTTCTTTCTTTCTTTCTTTCTTTCTTTTTTTTTTTTTTTGGTAGTACCAAGGATCGGACTCAGGACCTTGCACTTGCCAGGCAAGCACTTATTCCACTGAGCTGTTTCCCGGCCCCTCCAATGCGTTTCTTGTATGCAATGTATTGTTAGATTTTGTTTCTTGAGCCCTTCTGCCAGTCTTCATCTTTTCCTGAGAAGTGGAGACCATTCACTTTGAGAATTGTTATTGAATGGTATTGGCTTATTCCTTTTACATTATTTTTCAGTGTCTGGTTTCCTTTTCTTTCTTTCTTTCCCCCTTTTACTTAACTATTTACTCTGCCTAGTGTATTTATTCTACTAGGCATTTTGGCATTGTAGACTTAATTATCTCCTTTTAGAATATCCTAGAGAATTAAAAAATATTTTTATTAATACATATTGAAATAATGTTCACATTCATCCCACGGGGAATTTGTTTCTATACATAATACATCTTAATTCTTTTTTTCTTATTCTCCTCCCTTCCCCTCAACTCTGATTCCATTTCCTACCTCCAAAAGGTTGGTTTCCATTTTTACTCTTCCATTTTCTTTTCAATAAGCCTTCCCTTCCTTTCTTTCCCCCTCACTCTCCTTTGTTCCTCTTCTCACTTGAATATATCCCTCGTGTTTCCCAATATCTGTTCCTGTGTTTTAGTATTTATTTTTGCTTCGGATTTCTTGCACAAGGCACACTGTGATATTTAAACTTCTGTGTCAGATTTATGTCTCTTAATACGATGGTCTGGAGGTGCATTTACTTACCTAAAAATAACACATTTTTCCTTCCTAGTGGCAGAGTAGTACGCCCTTGTGTAGAAATGGCACATTTGCCGTATTCATCGTTGATGGGCGTTGGGCTGCTTCGGAGCTGTACCTATTATAGATTGTGCTTCTGGAAACAGGCATGTGCGTACACCACCGGGGCATGACGCTTTTCACTTCTTGGGAAGATGCCAAGAAGGAGCATATCTGGATCAAGTGGAACCTCTAGTTTTAGTTTTCTCAGGAATCTCCATTCTGATTTTCACAGTGATTGTACCAATATACATTTTTAAAAAATGCATCTGATTCAGGGTCTCACTCTGCAGCTTGGACTGACAGTGATCCTCCTGTTTTCAGCCTTCCCACTGCCGGGACTGCAGGTGTGCGCCGCCACGCCCCGTCTTGGTGACCCACTCAGCACACCTAGGGTTGGAGTCAGTGTGGCAAGTGGTGCCGGGGATTGAACCCTGGTCCCTGAGCTTGCCTATGCAGCTGCTTAGTCTGCTGAACTATTTTGCCAGCCCTTAATATACATTCTCATCAACAATGGGGAAGGGTTCCTTTTACCCAAAGTCTCACCAATATTCACTATTGGTTGGTTTATTGATGATAGCCGTTTTATCTAGAGTGAGGCAGATTGTCAGTGTTACTTTAATCGCATTTCTCTAGTGGCCAGAGTTGTCAAGCATTATTTATATACTTATTTGTTGTTTGTACTTATTCATTTAAGAAGTGTCTGTTCATTTCAGTTGCCCATTTTTGGATTGGGCTTTTCAATTTGTGGAGCCTAATTTTTAAGAGTTCTTTATGTGTTCTAGGTGTTAGTCCTTTGTCTGAAGAGTGGCTGGTAAAAATATTTTCCTCTTGGTGGGTTGTCTGTACTCTGTTGGTGGTTTCTCTAGCTGTGAAAAAGCTTTTTAGTTCAGTGCAGTCCTGTCTTCCAGCGGATTGTTTTTGTTTTTATATTTTGATCTTTGATCCATTTTGATGTTAAATTAGTGCAGAGATATTAATGCAGGTACAGTCTTCAGCATGTGCAAAATCATTTTTCTTAGCAGCATTTATCAGAGGTTGTCTTTTCTTCAGTGCAGGTGCTCAGCCCCTTTATCAAAGTTAAGGTAGCCGAGTGCGTTTGGAGTTGTTTCTATATCTATTTCATTCCACTGATCCTGGCGTCAGTTTCCTTGCCAGTACTGTGCTGTTTTTACCATGACAGATCTGTAGTATAACTTTAAGTCAGTTTGATGTCCCCTGCCCTTCCCTTGCTGCCAAGAATTTCTTTTGCTATGGTAGGTCTCTTCTGGATCCAGATGAATTTTAAGATTATTTTCTCTGATGCCGTGAGGGACGCTGCTGTGTGTTTTGGGTAGTGTAATAGCTATCACGTATTGCTCTGTGCCAGCCACGGCGCTGTTATACTTGTTACATATTCCTCTAATCTTTGAAAAAATCCTTTGAAGAAGGTAGCATGGTTGTCATTTATACTTTATTTGGGATAAGATGTAGGTGCTACGGGATTAAATGTCACCGGACAGTCATATGCCAGTCAATGGCTGATGTGGAATTTTTCTTCAGTTCGGGGTACAGGATTCCTGGTCCATGTACCGCAAGCCCAACTACCATATGCAAAACAGTCTCCTTGGAAATAGAAAAGCATAAAATTCGAACAACACCTGGGCTGGGTTTTAAAAAATGAAAGGAACATTTTCAGGCAAATTGAACATTTGGAGCATTTAAGTCAAAAACATGAAACAAAATTATAGGTTCCAGGAATTAATAAACCACCTACCTTTGCAACGTAGTACTATCTCCTTACAGCTTCTGTTCATCGAAAACACATAGTTGTGCATGCAGGAGAGGAAGTCAGATAAATATTCTAGTTTAGAAGTCAACTTGGGAAATAAATCTTATTATTCAACCAAATCTACCAGTTAAATAGATATTTTTGGATTTTTTGTGGAGGCTTATTATCATGACAATAATGTTTTATGGGAAAACAAATACTGACCAATTAATTTGAAAATTTTTTGAAATAAAAATGTGTTTCCACTTATTTTTACTGATAATTTGATGTTTCTAGCACTGTGGGTATTCTAGGAATAAATTTATTCCAGGTGAAGGCTAATTCACTAATACTAAAAATTGAAGTCAGGCTTGGTCATGGAACTCTCAGTCCAGGAGGATGAGGCAGGAGGATCACTGGGCTAATAGTGTGTTCAAGGCCAACCTGGATGACACAGCAAGACTCTATCACAGAAAAACAAAACCAAGGAAGAAAGAAAGAAGGAGAACAGAGGGAGAGAGAAAGAGAGAGGCAATTTATCCATTAAACAACTTGAGTTTTCCTTAATAAAATAGTGTTAAAGGGTTTTATGTGCACGCAAATGTATAAAAGTGTTGTAATTCCCTTTGTTGGGCAGATTTCATATTGTCTAAAGCAAGTTGTGTTCTGTTCAACAAAAGCCCTAATTTATCCCACAAAAGGAAATTTTCTATATTTTTATTGTTTTCTGTGTGGCAGCTACTAAGACAGGTGTGGATCATTTAGATAATTATTTTAATCTTCATAATTATCAAATAATTATTAGTCACTCCCACTTGACAGGCTAAGAGAGACTAAATTACTTACCTAAAGTCACATAATTAGTAGTTAGCAGAGGCAGGAATTCAGGACCAGGACTTGTGCTCACATTATAATGCATTAGGTTAGGATGAAGTAAAGGCAAATCTATGCATTGTTGTTTGTTTGTTGCTGCTGATGTTTTAATTTTTTTCTTTTTTATGTTAAAGAGAATAAAAAATCCATAAGATGCCAGAAATGACACAGAATTTCAAGAAGAAAAAACAAGATAGATAGGTGCTCAATAATAGCTGTTGTAATGTCATTGTTGTCTTCAATTTGGTTGCTTAGATTATCGGATATATTCATGCAAAATTGATAAAAATAAAAATTTTAAGCATTACCTTAAAAGCCAATAGAAATTCATAGTACAGCCATCTTAGTAATACTGTGTATATCCATTCATTTTCCTTTCCCCCTTCTTTTTTTTCTTTCTCTCATCCCAATTGCTTATTCCTTTGCTTAGTTTATTTCCCTCCTACTATATCATTGTTCCCTTCATATTTTATTTACTCTATCAGGTTCTTATACTAGGGAGACAATATGATGTTTACACATGTGGGTCTGACTTATTTCACTTATGAGTATGGAATCTAGTTGCATCCATTTACTTATAAAAGCCTCAAGCTTGTCTTTATAGGTGAATAATACTTCACTGTATAAAAGTACCGCATCTTTTTTATCCATTCCTCAGCAGATGGGTATTTGGATTGTTGTCCAAGATTTAGCTGTGAAAAATAGTACTGCTATAAACATGGGAGCACATAGGTCACTGTGGTATGATGTTTTCAATTATTCTGGAAAAATACCTAGAAGGGGAAAACCTGGGTCAAATCTGTCTTCTAATTCTAGTTTTCTGAGGAATCTCCAAACTGATTTCCCCAGAAGTTGTATCAGTCTATACTCCCACCAACAGTGGAGAAGTTCCAGTGATCCTTTTCCCCCACAGCTGTACCATCATTTGTTATTAGTTGATGTCTTAATGATAGACATTTTTTCTGGGGTGAGATGGAATCTCAGCATTGTTTTAATTTGCATTTTTTGAATGACCAATGCTGTTGAACTTTGTTTCATATATTTATTTGCCATGTGTATTTCTTTTTCAGAAGTGTGTATTCATCTCAGATGCCCATTTTTCAATGGTGTCTTTGAATTTGGGGGGGGTGATTTTAAAAAAAATTCTTTATATATTCTAGATAGAAGTCCTTTGTCTGAGTGACTGTTGCTTAAGATTTTCCCCCCAATTTGTAGGATTACTCTGTTGCTGATTTCTTTTGATGTGCAGAAACTTTTCAATAAGATGAGATCCCAGTTGTTGATTCATCAGAGTATTTCCCATGCAGTTTGGTTTTTGTTCATGAACTCTCTGTCTACCCCTATGTCTTCAAGAAACCTACTTACTCTCTCTTCCAGTGTATTTAGTGTTTCTGTTTTAATATTTAGGCATTTAATTCATTTTTACTCTAGCCTAATGTATGGTGATAGACCTGGATGTAGTTTTAGTTTTCAGCATGTGGAAAGCCAGTTTTTTCCAGCACCATTTGTTAAAGAGGCTGTTTTTCTTCCAGTGAACCTGTTTGGCCCCCTTTGCCAAAGATAAGGTAGATGAATGTACGTGTAGTTGTGTTTGCATCTTCTGATCTGTTCCAGTGATCCTTGTGTCTGTTTTTTTTTTTTTTTTCTTCCAGTATCACTCTCATTTAATCATAGCAGCCTCGTAGTATAATTTCAACTCAGGGTCTGTAATGCCTCCTGTCTTGCCTTTATCAGCCAGGATTGTCTTTGCTAGTCTAGATCTCTTCTGGTTTCAAATGAATTTTAGGAATGTGTCCTCTGTGAGGTGTGCTGATGGTATTTTGTTCAGGACTGAATTAAATCTGCATAACAGTTTTGGGAGTATAGTCATTTTCACGATGGTGGTTCTTTTTATCCACAAGCAAGGAATATCTTTCTATTTTCTGAAATTGTCTTGGATCTCTTTTTACAGAATATTATCATTTTCATTTTATAGACCTTTTATTTCCTTTATTAGATGAATTCCTAAATATTTCACTTTTTTTGCATTCCTTTGTGAAAGGTGTTGTTTTCCTAACTTCACTTTCAGTAAGTTTGTTATTTGTGTACAGGAATGCTATTGTTTTTTGGGTGTTGACTTTGTATCTTGCTATGATACTGAATTTGTTTACTAATTCCAGGAGTCTCTTGGTGAAGTCTTTTTGCATCTTCCACGTAGAGTATCATGTCATCTGAGAATATTGATAATTTAACTTCTTTTCCAATTCTTATTCCCTTTACTTCTCCCTCGTCTAATTACTCTGGCTAATTTTTTCAGAACTATATTGAATAGGAATAGTGATAGCATACTTCCTTGTCTTGTAACTGATTTTAGGGTGAAAAATTTTAGTTTTTGTCCATTTAGGATGTTGTTGATTGGTCATATGGCTTTTATCAGGTAGCGATATAGACTAGCTATTCCAATCTTCTGTTAGGTTTTATTTTATTTATTTATTTATTTATTTAGCGGAACCGGGGATTGAACTCAGGCCCTTGCGCTTGCCAGGGAAGTGCTTATTCCACTGAGCCATCTCCCCAACCCTTTCTGTTAGGTTTTATCATGAATGAGTGTTGGACTTTGTCAAAGGCTTTTTCTGCATCTATTGAGATGATCATATGGTTTTTACCTTTAGCTCTGTTGATATAGTGTATTACATTTATGGATAATGAAAAAATTGCTGAGCATATCTAAAGAAGACATAGATAAAAATAAAGGAGTATAGGATCATGATAGAAATCTTGAATGAACACTGTAGGAAAAATTAGAATGCATGAAACAGATTCAAAGGGACATCCAGGAAATTAAAAATTCCATTAAAACTTGGCAAAACCATTTGAATGCAACTGAAGATAGACATTCAGACCTTAAGGACATTGCTGTAGCTAATGACCATGAAAGGAAAGATCTATTTAAAAAAACAAGGGATCAGAAAATAATAATTCAACAGCTACAAGGTGACACAAAAATGAACAATGTAAGACAGATAGGTGTCAATGATATAGAAGGAATCAATACAAAATGCATAAAAGACTGTTTTTAGAAGTAATAGCAGAAAACCTCCCAAGCATGGGAAAATAATCTAATAAGCAGTCAAGCGAGACATAAAGAGCTCCAGTTAATATCAAACAAAATAAATCTACATCCAGACATATAAAAATCAAGATTTCAGAAATTCAGCACCGCGTATTAAAAGCTGTACGAGAAAAGAAACATCAGGTGAATTGGGTTTTGGACTACATCTTGCATCTGTGTTTTCTCATTTTCTATTTTTTTGTTTATCTTCTGTGTTGATGCTTGTCATTGCTTATGGTAGGTAGTTTTATTCCTCATATTGCGACCTCCTAAGGAAAAATTGCTTCCCAGAGGTGTCTTCTATGCATAACTGGCTTTTGGCCTTCAAGTCTGTCCTTGGATTTTGACTGTATTGTTTATTAGGGAATGGAGGTTTCAACCTGCTTTGTCTAGCACCTCGCTCTTCAGTTCTGGGCCGTAGTGTTGCTCATGACCCTCACACACTGGCATACAAGGAAGACCGATCGATCCCAACTCTGTTGCCTTGGCTGAAATAGTACAATAAGTAATAGCATCACATCAAATACAGACTGTGAAATGATACACTCTGATAGCTAATAATTTGCAAACTTTAACTCTAGGTACAACACTTATATAAACAAAATCTATGACAGTTTCATACAGTCAATATCCACTCAATACAGCACTTTTACCTTAAGGGGAGAAAATTTAGAAAGGGAAAGAAGAAAAATAGAGAAATGAAAGAAAAGGAGAATAGAAGTAAGGCTGAATGGCAAAGGAAGATTCCCTCAAGTCTCAAGAAACTCGCAAAGAAAACAGGATGGAAAGAAAGAAGGAGAAAACAAACACAGGAGTAGAACAGAACAAACAAACAAACAAATATGAAAATGAAAAACAATGCTTTTGCTCACAAGAAACAAATGAACAGCAGGAATGACAAAAAGACCAAAAGCAAAGGAAAAAAGAAAAAAAAAAAAAGAGAAATTTCTCTGTGATTTCAGTCCTGTGGTTATCTTCTGGGTCTGTAGTTGTGTGGCAGTGTCCAGTTCGAGGCAGGACATAGGCAGCAGTGAGCACTTAGGTGTGCTGGATAATTCCAGGATACTCAGTAGGAGGAGGGCAAGGACTCATTCTGGACATTCAAATCCACAGAAATTCTGGTTGAACTTCACTTCTGGTCATGAGATTTGGGCCTGTGTCTTTCAGCTTATACCATCCTACATGTCTCATCCTCATCTGGCCATGGGTCCCTGACCATGAAGATCTCCTGTGGTTGTCCCTTACCTTGTTGCTGTGGTAGTTTAACACTGGAACCCTGAGAGGAAGCCAACCTGTGGCTGCTATGGCTCTCAGGCTGAGTTAGTCCCTCCATAAAAATGGAGTCTTCTCTCCCTGGGATATGGCAGATGCTTGGATTGAAATCCCAGGTGTTTACCCCACTTTTTCCACTTCTCCATCCACATTTTTTCTCCTTAAAGGGCTCTGGGGTTGCCCACTTTTATCATTGTATCTCTGGAGATTCAGTCTTCCTTTCTCTTTCCATGAGCTGGCAGCTTGGGAGAAGGTGTAGATTGCCCCTTCCTTTTTCTGCATTGTGCTCTGTCTCTTCCAGTTCTCTGTAGCCTCCAATTTTTCCTTCAGGTTCTTCCCAGGGCCATCCCTCCCTCTTTCTTTTCTTCCCCAAATTATTTCCCAGTGTGTGGATTCTGACTCTCAAACAGGCTGATTTATTGATGTTTACTATTCTGCCATCTTCCTAGATGCCTGAGAATTTTTTTATACTGCTGTTCTTAGGGTGCTCCTTGTCATGGAAGTACCTTATTTCTCCATAAATTCTGAAAGATAGTTTTGTAGGATAAATGTCTCAGTTGGAATTTGTTTTCTTCTAGGGCTTGAAATGTGTTACTCCAAGATCTGGCCTTTAAACTTTGTGTTTAGAAATATGCTGTAATTCTAATGGGTTTACTTTTATAAGTGGTTAATTGCTGTTCTCTAGCAGATTTTAAGATTCTTTCTTTATGTTCAACTTCTGAGATTTTTGACTAGGTTATCTTGTGAACAGATTCTTTTTTTCATTTTTACTATTTGGCCTCACCTCTCTGCATGTTTAATTCTTTATCTATATTTGGAACATTTTCTTCTATTGTTTCAATAAAAAGCTTTTTTTATCCCCCTTGTGCTGTATTCAATTTATCACTAATTCCAATTAATTTTAGACTAGTCTACTTTACACTATCTAGCAGCTGTTGGATCCACTTTTCATGTTCTCTTGTGTCTAAGGCATCTCTAAATAATTGGTCCAAGCAGTCCTAGCTTCTGGTACAGTCACTGTCCCCACATTGGCCACTTCTGGTCCCCATACTTTTAATAGAAAGTTTAATCTCCTGGTTCTTCTTATAAATTTTTCATGGACTCTCTTGTTTCAAAATTTATTTCAAAGAGAATAGAGATATACTAAATAAGATATTAGAAATGATACACAATTAAAAAACTAAGATAATAGGTATTCAACAGTGGTTGTTCTATTGCACTTTGTTGTCTTCAATACCGTTGCTCAGATTATAGATACAAGCATGTAAAATTGCTCAAAGTAAAAATTGTAAGCATTAACTGCTAACTTCAAAAAAACCAATAGAAATTAGTACAAGCATCTCAGCTCTCTGGGGTATACACATACATGATTTTTCCTCTTCCTTTTCTTTCCTTTCCTTCATCCCAATTGTTTATTTCTTTGACTAGTTTCTTTTCCTTTTGCTATATGTATTTCACATTTCAGATTTTATTTACTCCTTCAGGTTCTTACACTAGGGAGACAATATGATGTTACACATGTGCATCTGATTTATTTCACTTACGAGCATAACCTCTAGTTGTATCCATTTACCTATAAAAGCCTCAAGCTTATCTTTAAAAAAAAAACTGGCTTCAATTTTATTTTAATATATACATTTCAAGTAGCTTGTAAAACATTTCCCTTGCAATTCATCAGAAGTTTCCCTTTTTGTCTTCCTCTGTATCATTTGATCAATCATATATGTTTTTAATTCTCAAATCCATCCTAATAATCAGCTGTGTATCTTTTTTATGGTTTAATGTTATTTTAGTTTAAAGAGTAAAAATGAAAACAATAGCAAAAACAAAGACAGAAACAGAGTAGCATACAACAATACATATGGTACACATTTTCAAAACAAAAATAGCAAATTAACAATGGTTGTTATATTACATATTTTTATTGTGAAATCTGTTGTTCAGATTAATAGATATAGGTTTTGCAAGGTTGGAGAAATAGCAAATAAGGTTAACACTTGCTTTTATTAAACCTTG
>NW_004524872.1:594332-598670 GCF_000260255.1 Octodon degus | reverse complement strand
CTTGCCAGGGAAGCGCTTATTCTACTGAGCTATCTCCCCGGCCCCTATTTTTCTTTATAGCTGCATAATACTCCATTGTACAAAAATGCCACATATTTTTCATCCATTCCTCAGTTGACAGACATTTGGGTTGTTTGCAAGAGTTGGGTATGAGAAATTGTGCTGATATAAACATGGATACACATATATCATTGTGGTATTATGTTTTCAGTTCTGGAAAAATACCCAGAAGGGAAATGACTGGATTAAAAGGGACTTCTAATCCTAGCTTTTTGAGGAATTTCCACACTAGTTTCCATAGTCATTGTACCAGTCTCCATTCCCTCCAACTGTGGAGAAGTATTCCTGTTTCCCCAAAGCCTCTGTAGCATTTGTTATTGGTTAACTTCTTGATGATGGCTATTCTTTCTGGGGTGAGGTGGAATCTCCATGTTTTTTAAAATTTGTATTTTCAAATGACCTGTGTGGTTGCACATCTTTTTGTGTATTTGTTTACCATTTGTAGTTCTTCCTCAGAAGTGTGTATTCATCTCAGATGCCTACTTTTCCTCTCTCTCTCTCTCTCTCTCTCTCTCTCTCTCTCTCTCTCTCTCTCTCTCTCTTCTTTTTTGCGTTACCAGGGATCAAACTCGGGACATTGCACGTGGGTGCTTATGCCATCGAGCTATATTTCTGACCCTCATTTTTTGATGACATCTTTGAATTTTGGGGGCAAGATTTTTTTTTTTAGTTCTTTATAGGTTCTAGATAGAAGTCCTTCATCTAAGTGACTGTTGGTTAAGATTATTTTCCCCCAATTTGTGAGTTTTCTTTTTATTCTATTGGTGACTTCCTTTGATGTGCAGAAACTTTTCAATAAGATGAGATCCTAGTTGTTGATTCATTGGAGTACTTCCCATGCAGTTTGGTTTTTGTTCATGAATTCCCTGTTTATCCCTATGTCTTCAAGAAATCTGTCTACTTTCTTTACAGTATATTTAGATTTGGTGTTTCTGTTTTGATATTTAGATATTTAATCCATTTTCACTTTAGTGTATGATGATAGACTTGGATGTAGTTTTAGTTTTCAGCCTGTGGAAAGCCAGTTTTTCCCATGCCATTTGTTAAAGAGGCTGTCTTTCTTCTAGTGAATGTGTGTGGCCCCTTTGTGCAAGATAAGATGGCTGAGTGTGTTTGTAGTTGTGTTTGCATCTTCTAATCTGTTCCATTGATCCTCAGGTCTGTTTTTCTGTCAGTACTATGCTGATTTTGTCACAGTAGCTCTGTAGTATAATTTCAAGCAAGAATTGTGATTCCTCTTGCCTTGCCTTTGTTGGCCAGGATTGTCTTTGCTAGTCTAGATCTCTTCTGGATCAAAATGAATTTTGTGGCTGTGTCCTCTGTGAGGTATGCTGATGGTATTTTGTTTAGGACTGCATTAAATCTGCATAACAGTTTTGGGGGTATAGTCATTTTTGCATGTTGAGTCTTCCTATCCATAAGCAAGGAATATCTTTCCATTTTTTGAAATTGTTTTTTTTATCTCTTTTTACAGAGTACTGTAATATTAATTGCATAGATCTTTTAATTCCTTTGTTAGACTAATTCATAAGTATTTTATTTTTTGTACACTATGGTGAAGGGTGTTGCTTCCCTAATTTCACTTTTAGTGAAGTTGCTATTTGTATACAGGAATGCTATTGATTTTTGAGTGTTGACTTTGTATCCTACTATGCTACTGAATTGGTTTATTAATTCTAAGAGTCTTTTGGTGGAGTTTTTTGAGGTCTTCCACATAGAGTATCATGTCATCTGTAAATAATGATAATTTAACTTCTTCCTTTCCATTTCTTATTTGTTTTATTTCTCTCTGTTGTCTACTGGTTCTGGTTAATGTATCCAGGACTATATTGAATTGGAGTGGCAAGAGTGTATTTCTTTGACTTGTATGTAATTTTTGGGTGAAAAATTTCAGATTTTGTCTATTTAGGATGATGTTGGCTGTTGGTTGTCATAGGTAGCTTTTATTAGGTTGAGATAAATACTGTATACTCCAGTGTTCTGCAGCTTTCATCATGAATGAGTGCTGGACTTTGTCAAAAGCTTTTTATGCATCTATTGAGATGATCATGTGGTTTTTATCTTTGGCTATCTTGATATGGTGTATTACATTTAGAGACTTGCTTATGTTTATCCATCCATGCATCCCTGGAATGAATGCTATATTGTCACGGTTTATAATCTTCCTGATTGTTCGCTGCATTATATTTGATAGTATTTTATTGAGTATTTTTGAATTTATGCCCATGAGGGAGATGGGCCTGTACTTCTCCTTTTTTTGTTGAGCCTTTCTCTGCCTTGGTATCTGTGTAATACTTGCCTCCAGAAATGTGTTATTTAGAACTACTTCTTCTTGAATTTCATCAAAGAGTTTGAGGAATATTGGTATTAAATTCCCTCTAAATTTCTTGAAGAATTCATCTGTGAATGCATCAGGACTTGGCCTATTTTTGTTGGTAAGGGTTTTGTTACATTCTCAAGTGCATTGTGTACTGGGTTATGCAGAATTTTTATATCTCTTTCATTCATTTTTATAATTCATACATAGCTAGGAATCTGGGCATTTCTTTTTTGTTTTCCACCCTATGACAGTAAAGATTTTTGAGGTATGTATTGATGATTTTCTCAATTTCCACAGGATCTGTAATAATTTCACCCTTTTCATTCCTTATTGCTTAAATTTAAATATTTCTTTCCTTTTTTGATGAGGTTGGACAAGGATTTCTTAATTTTATTTAATCTTTCAAAGAACCAATTTTTTGATTCATTAATTCTTTGTATTGCTTTCTTTATTGCAATTGCATTAATTTCTTCGCTCTTTTTTTTTTTTTAAAGAGATGTGTCTTTTCATGGTCATTAGCTGTAGCAATGTCTTCAAGGTCTGAAAGTCAATCTTCAGTTCCATTCAAATGGTTTTGCCAGATTTTCATGGAATTTTTAGTTTCCTGGATATCTCTTTGAATCTCTTTCATGCATTCTAATTCTTTTCTATATAGTTCATTCAAGGTTACCATCACTTTTCTATGCTCCTCTATTTTTATCAATGTTTTCTTTAGATATATTCAGCAGTTCTTCCATTATAGTTATTATTTATTTTTTACTTAAGAGATTATTTCTGATCTGCTTTCCTTTATATGCATCTGGAGTTGTTTCTTTACTTTAGTTGCAGTCATTTCAGAGAATTCAGGTGTGTGGCTTCTAATTTTTTCTATACTGATGTTTCCTGGACTTATTCTGGGAGGCCTGGAGGCCTGAGACTGTGTTTTGCTTCTTTGTCTTGCCATTGTCTATTTCATAAAGAACTCTTTATTCTGACTTCAGTGATAAACCTTGTGAAATTTTGATAGCAGGAATCTACATTGCTACTATCAGAGCCACTGTAAGGAGAGTCTGCTCTTCAGGCACATCTTTTGTTCGTTGGAGATTTTTGGTTTGTGTCTGTCCTGAGATCTTGCCTTCCAATTAGTTGAGAGCGGCATGTTGTTTTCTTTTTTTTGATACTGTCCTCTATCTTTAAGTGTAGAGCTTTGGTGAGGTTATTACCTACCTCAGTGCTTCCCAATATTGTTACCCAAGGGGGTACAAGTGGTTAAAATAGATATGTTATCTTAGCTACAGTAGTACAATTATCAATAATAATATCAAGCAAAATTTAGAAATTGACAAACTTTGGTAAGTATTGGCGTTGTACTTTAGGAGCAAAGTCTATGGTTATATAACAAAGCAAATCATAAATTGATAGTTTGTATGCAAAATGTTTCCCCTTGTTAGTGTGGATTTACCCCGTGCTTCTCTGGCCAGGCCAATTTCTGAGTTCCAGGTGCTTCACTCCATATAGAGCAATGGGCCAGACTCCTGAATTACTCTAACCAAGCCAGTTTCCTAGAGTTCTTCTTTTATTTTTTCAGTGAACTGGTCAATCATGTTTTGTATCACTTTATATAGCTCAGCTATGTTTTTATTAAAATCTTCTGTAAACTTCCTGAACCTTTCATTATATTCATATGTCTTTAATATATCTTCTTTCATCTCAGTTTATTTATTTATTTATTTATTTATTTATTTTTAATCTCCTCAAAGAATTCAGTTGTGTTGCTTTTGATTTCCTCCCTCTGGATACCCCATGGATTCTCTCTGGGGGAGCCAGAAGCTTTTGTTTTTATTTTATTTATTTTTATTTTTTGGCCAAACTGGGGATTGAACTCAGATCCTTGTGCTTGCCAGGCAAGTGCTTATCCTACTGAGCCTTCTCCCCGGCCCCAACTAGAAGCTTTGGAGGCATTTTGTTGCCTTCTTTTT
>NW_004524872.1:584585-594216 GCF_000260255.1 Octodon degus | reverse complement strand
TCTCTCTCTCTCTCTCTCTCTCTCTCTGTGTTTGCAGAAGATTTGCAGGCTCTTTCAGTAGACTTTGGTGATTTTATAGAGCTCTCTCTCCCTAGTGTCTGCTTTTCAATGATGCACAGTGAGAGTGGCTATCAATGGGCCTTTGTCTGTGTCCTAATATCTAACCACCCCCATTAATTTGGGAGGGAAGACTCCAGTATTATTAATTCAGCACCCATTTTTCTGTGAATGGGCATATTTATGTATTGTTAGTGATGTAATGGTATCTAGATATTGGCATGCAGGAAAAATAAACCCTATTAATAGTAACAACTATGCTACAAAAGCAGAAGCACCAAAATCAGCAACAATTATTGTATCAAAGACAAACTGGACATTGACATAGCATAAGAATCAATAATATACCACCCTTAACCATAGAAAAAGTAATTGCAGTGGAAACACAAAAACACATGAAATATTGACACATGGTAAATATCTAATAAAAAATTGTGTCACTAACAGTAGAAAGGCATTGGGCAGTCATGACATAGTTTACTAGATAGAGAAAGCTTAATAGTTATACTAGTAAAGATATAGTCCATAGGGAATGATAGTATGAAAGAAAAAAATATGAAAAATTAAGCAATTAAAGATGAGAGAAAAGTGAGATAAGGAATTTTATTATGAAATAGAAGGAAATTAATAGAATCATAAAAATACACACACACCAAAAAGGGCTGGCCAAATAGCTCCGTGGATTAAAGTGCCTCCAAGCATTTACAGAGGCTGGGGGTTCAATCCCCGGGCCTGCTGTGCTGGACCCCTCCCCGGGGCATGTTGAGAGGGCAACTGAGACTGGGCGTGGTGGCACATGCCTGTAATCCCAGCTCTTGGGAGGCTGTAAACAGGTGGATCACTACAAGCCCAATCTAGTAGTGATACCCTGAACACCCTGTAGACCCTTCCCTAAAAATACCAAAAAAATCATACAGAGGTAACAAAGAAGAAAAAGAAAAAGGGAAGAAAAAAGAAAAAAATAAAAGAAAAATGAAGAAGGAAAATTCCTCATCCTCTGGAAAAAAATCAATGAAAAAGGGAGAGAGAGAGAGAGAGAGAGAGAGAGAGAGAGAGAGAGAGAGAGAGACAGACAGACACACAGACAGAGAGGGATGGGGGAGAGAAAACAAAATGGTCTGAAAACACAAGAATTTTCTCTAGCTTTAAATGAGTTTTTTTTTCTTTGTATGATCAGCAGGTTTTAAGTCCAGCAAGTCATGGTTTTCTTCACCTAGCTTTATAGCTTCTGTGTGTGTATGAGGCATCCCCTGTTCCAGGGTTCCCTTTGGTTTTTCACCCAGGCTGTGGCAACTGTCCAGGCTGAGGGGTGGCCTTGCTCACACTGGTGGATGGAAAGGGAAGCAGACTTCTGATCTGGGCTGGATGTGGGCAAGGGTGGCCCACTGTGCTTACGGCCAGCACTTTCAGCCCCAGCACTTCTGACAGCTATGCAAGCCAGGCCAGCCTCTTGTCACAGAGGGCGGGTGGGGCCCCTTGGGCCTTCTGACCTGAGCCTGAACTTCTCAGCGTGTCTCTGACTGGCCTGCGCTCTCTCCACAATTCTCTCCCATTGCTGCCTCTCACCAGTCACTGTGGGAGAGTGGCTCTGGGAATTCTGAAGTGAAGTTGTTTTGTAGTTTTTCTGAATCTCAGTCTTGAGTAATCAAGGCCTTCCTGAAATGGTTCCTGTTGAAACACTTTCTGGTAGTAGGCAGATGCTGCATTGGATTCCTTCTCCACCTGTTGCTTGCCATGTGCAGGGAGTCACTTTGCAGCAAAGATCCATTCTTTTCAGTTTATGATAGCTGGGCATCGTTGGGCGATAGTGCTGCCTGCCTGATTTGCTGTTTCTCCCTGGCACCTCCACCCCAGGAGCTTACCTGGTGTTGGCAGGGACAGGCTCCCATTCTGGATGCCAGAATTCAGACTGTGTGATTCCTTTTTCTCTGTTGTGATTTGTTTCTCTAATATCTCTGTAGCTTCTAATTTTCCTGTCAGTGCCTTCCTAATTCCCAAAAATCTAGTGAGATTTTGCTGTTCACCGAGTTGCTATTTTCCAGATTCCCATTCTCAAAGAGGCTGAGGTGTGCAGAGATCACTACTCTGACATTTTGGTTCTCTGTGGAGCTACTTTCTAAACCTTTTAATTTTAAAACATTTTTAGACCACAAGGACTTGCCAGAACAGTACAGCGTGTTCTCATAGACAGCCTCCCCTGTGACAGCAACTTCATCGGCCTAATGCCATATCGAAACCAGCAAATGGACATGGGTACTGTGCAGTGAAAGGCACTGAAGCCTAGTCCAGATTCTACCTAATCCCAGTCCACCCTGTGTGTGGCAGTGTTTCCAGGCTATTTTATCAAGATGGGGTCTCACTATGTCTTGTGGGAAGGCCTTAACCTTGCTTATGTAACCCAGAGTGACCTCAAACTTACAGAGATCCTCCTGCCTCAGTTTCAGAGCACTGGGATTACAGGCATGCACCACTATGCCCAGTCTCCGTGCCATTCTATCACGTATGGATTCACCCGAGCCTGGACATTGTCCCTCTGCATGAAGGTGTGCCATGTGGGCAGTTTCATAGTCTTACCCACTCTTACTTTTGAGCTCAGCAACCTCATTACTTTCATTTTCTTCTCTGTAGTCTGTTATACACATTGAATCATAGGGTGTGATTGTTTTTCTTACTCCGTGGAGTCCCTGGCACCCATCATGTCGTCAGGTGCATGCACGGCTTGTTCTTTGCTGCTGCTGGCGGGCCTTGCGTGGTCTGGCTGCACATGGTGTAGCCATTCCCCCTCCAGAGGACAGTCACCCTTCACACACTGCCAACTAGCCTCCACCCTTGGGTAGATTTCAAGATGCCTGTCCTTTGGGGACCTAGAGCCACCAGTACCTGGACTGTGTGGGTAGAGATGAGCAAAGCACATAGCCTTACTTCCCCCATTTATTGTGTGAGGGTGACAGCAGCACTCTCTACTCCAACTTGGGGCAGGGACCAATAAGCTGAGAGGAGCCTGGTGCCTGGTAAGACCCTGAACACACTGCTGTTATTTAAGCGACAGGACTGCACACTCCTCTGGGAAGCAAAGCAGTGTGGCAGGCAGGGGTGGGCGAGTTTGTCCTCCATGTGGCTTTTGGACCGGGCTGAAACACATCTCTGCTTTCAACGTTTCCTTCTTTCCCTTTCTGTGTCTTCCCCGAAGGCTGTGGGCTGTCCTAGCCAGTGGAAGATGTGTGGGTTTCCAAAGAGTGAAAGGTGCCTTTTGCAGGGCATGTTGAATTTCTGCTGATACCTGGCCCTGGCGCTCTGGGGAAACAGTCACCAGATAGGCCTCTTTCCATTCTACATATTGCGAGGTGGCTCGCCGGGAGAATATGTTGTGGGTCTTTCGTAGCATCCCCTCTTGATGAATAAGACAGGCTTTGTAAAGCGGACTGCGGTGGTGATGAACCTGAGCTCTTCTGCATGAGTCCCAGAGATGACAAAATGCCCCAGATGCCTGTGGGTATGGTGGCCTTTATGCCTTTGGGGTCCTGTGGGGATTCTAAGTGGTTCTTAGGTGGGAAGCCAGGGGGATGCAAGTGGTTTTCTGCTCTTTGCTTTTAGGACTTGGAAGCTGTGCATCTGAGCTGAGCTCCTGGCGCTGATCTCCACCCGCTGTGGCTTTAACCCCGACCGCCTCCACTGCCCCCTAGCTCACCTCCCTCCATGTCTCCTTCCCACCTCCCCTTCCTGGTCGAACTCCAAAGTTGCCATGTTGCTCTTAGTTCTCCTCTAGCGTGGTCTTGGTATCCTTGGAGGACGCGAGCCAGGCTCCTGATGATGGTGCTGATGGTGAGGGTGGTGCGTTTCACTGGATTCCTGGGCTGCAGTCTGCACGTACACACACACACACACACACACACACACACACACACACACACACACAGTGGCTCAGATGCGCTCACTCCAATACAGAGAGGGCAGCGTGCCCTGGTGCCTGGCCAGCCGTGCTGGCTCCTGAGGCCTCTGCCTTGGGAAGCCCTTGCTGCCCCCTCTGTCCCATTCCTAGAGGTGACCCGGGCCCATTGCTCTCCTACCTCACAGGCCCCAGTCCTGTTCACGTCCCTTGGGTTTGGCTCCTCCACTCGAGGGGTGGTGGGCACTCGTGGGGTGGTGGGCTGGGCTGCTGGAGCAGCCGTGGGAGGCATGAGGCGGGCCCTGCAGAGCCCTGGCCTCCAGCCTGGAAGCAGGTTCGTCTTGCAGCCAGCCATGTCAAACAGAAGTCTTTAGAGTGTGGCTTTCTTTGTGCCTCATTAAATTCGCTTGCTTCTTGAAATGGAAACCGCTTTTATTGTACTTTTTCTGATTATAAAAATGATACATGATCAGTGTAGAGAATTTAAGGCACAGAGGAAACAATAAAGATGAAAATTAAAGCCCCTTCGGTTCTCTCCGCAGAGGGGCCGTGTTTCGGTCCCGTCTTCCCTGGCATCTCTGCGTGCAGCCCACGTGTGCCCATCGTGTGAGCCGTTTCACGCAGATCAGAACATCTCCCGGGCTCTCTGGGAAGGGGATTTCTTTTTTTGCCCAATAATGTGATACAGACATCTTTCCAAGTCAAAAGATAGAGTGCCACACTGGCTGCCTTAGCTTTCCTCGCATGGGTGTCCCATTAGTTAGCTGGCTGGGCTGCGGCTGTTGGAGATTTAAGCATTTGGGTTCATGGTCGAGCTTCAGTAAACCGCCCTGTGCATGTGCATTGTGAATTCATCGGGTTGTTTTGTCAGAAACATTCACAAGTGATTAATTGCTGTGTTAGTATTGCAACAAACAGGTGACTTTGGCGCGTGCCTGCTGACAGGGAGGAGAGCACCCTGTCTCCCTCAATCCTCAGGAAACCCGGTGCGGGCAGTACTGCCCCAGCTGCCAGTCTCAGGGAGGAAAAGCCCATCCCTTCACCTGCTTCTCGCTGATGGTCAGAGAGGTGAAACACTCCTTCATCTTCTGTCCTTTCCTGGGATGCTGGCATCATTTCTTCTGGAAATCCCTTTTCCTCTTTCCCTCCAATTGGGCTCTATTTGCTCATATTTCTTTGTAATTATTTAGTTGCTAAACTGGAAAATTAAGCTGAATCTTCTCCAGACTCTTAGCTTGACCACCAGCATCCCTCAGGTGGAAGAAAGCAAGCAGGGTGATGGCAGGAGACATCTCCTGTGTCCAATCTGGGCATCCAGGCAGGGCCACGCCAGGGCCCCTATGCTGCTGGCACAGCTGGAAGCTTCTCCCTGATCACCTGGGGCCTTTTCACCCTCTGGTCCCACGAGCTGTCATGGGGTCCTTGAGAAGCTGCTGTGCTTGATTTTCCAGTAAGAAGACATGACTTCTCTACAAACTCTCCCCCAGAGTCAACTGTCATGATGTAAGGAAGAGCTTCCTAGTGCATACCTGCACCTAGACACCTCCATGCTGATCAGACAGCCCTGCCACGGGAGACTTGGTGGCCACATGTGGGCCTGGACCTGACAGCCACCAAGAAGGAAAAGGGACAGAAAGGGTCTATGTACTGTTCTGAACACAGCGAGGTGCATAGGAAGCTGTAGATAAAGGCTGGCAGAAAGGGGGAGGAATTGGCAGGCATCAGAGTCCAGGAGCTGGAGGAACTTCAGAGCTAATCTGCTTGCTTTCTCTCTCTCTCTCTCTCTCTCTCTCTCTCTCTCTCTCTCTCTCTCTCTTCCCTCCCTCACTCCCTTTCTCCCTCCCTCCCTCCCTCCCTCCCTTTCTTTTACTTCACAGCTGGGAAATGGAGGCTGAACGAGGAGAGCGACTTTGCAGCACGGCTCAGCACTAGAGTGCTGCCTCAGGCCTCCTCCCCTTCCTCCTTCAGTGCTGGACACGCGCTCCACTCAGCTTCAGGTCCTGGAGGCTGGAGTGGCATAGCCATGGGTGCAGGGTCCTGGCCACCGTGTGGGACCAACACTCGCAGTGGGGTCAAGGCACAGCACAGAACCTCATGCTTAATTCTCGAGGACGTCTTGGAAATGCCTTGGAGGCACCTCCCTGCCAGCTCCCCATGGCATCAAGCACCACCCAGAGACGGGAAAAGCTGCTGCTCAGAATCTTCCTGCGTAGTGGACAGAGGGGTATGGCGAGGTCGGCAGGTTCTCCGACACTTTCCTGCTCCCTGGGCCACAAGCCACAGGACCCAAGCTTGAAGGGCCCAGCTATGGCTTGTCAGTGGTTTGAATGTGTCTTTAAAGGCCTAGGGTGGGGTTCGCTGGAGGTGCATTAAAGCCGTTCCAAGAGGTGAAGCTGGGTAAACAGTAATTAGGAAGCTGAGGTGCTTCCCTGGGAGGAATTGATGGGGCTCTGGTGAGACCCTGGTTTGCTTTCATGAGAAGGTCATTTTAGAAGAGCAAGATAGTCTCTCTCCTCTCCCTGGGCAATGCCCTCCCATGTGTTCCTGCCATCACAATACCATGACCTGGGGGCCCTCACCAGAGCATGACCTGTGCTCTGTGCTCCCAAAACTCTGAGGGGAATAACCTTCTTTTAGTTGTGCACTGCCCAGCTCTAGGTGTCTTGTGGTACAGGAGAAGATGGGCTGATCAAGGTTCCTCTGTCCATGGAGATGACACTTAGTCATTTGGTTAATTTTTGTTTCTGGTCTATCTCTTCTGTTTTTTTTTTTTTTTTTTTTTTTTGAGAAATATTAAATATTCCTCATTTGGTGTTGTACATACACCACATTAAAATGTCTTTCAGTAGGTGAAAGGCAGCACTTCTAGATACAGGGAATTGTAATTAAATTGGTACAATTAAGACCAAAAATATAGACATAGTTTTGTTGTCTTCAGTCGCTGCTTTAAAAGGCTAACAAACACAAATTGAAACAGGGGAGTCTTGCTTGGTTTTGAGACAATGAAGGATTCCCTCAGTATTGATACATATTCGCATAACCAATTATATAAATCTAAATATAAAACCAACTTTCAGTAGTTTTGGGATGACATTCTTAATCTTTTTTTTTTTTTTTTTTTTAATACAGGGTCTCGCTACACAGCTCAGACTTGTAGTGATCCTCCTGTCTCAGCCTACACAGTGCTGGGATTACAGTCTTGTGCCACCATGCCAGATTTCAGGGGACTAGCATGGCATGTGGTACCAGAGATTGAAGTCAGGCCCTTGAGTTTGCCAGGCAGGGACTTATGCCACCGAGGTATGTCCCCAGCCAGACATTCTCAATCTTCATGAAAAGTCACACATTACTAGTAAAGTCCAACCATACATTTAGAAAGGGAAAACAGTGGCAGTATGTACTGAACTGGAATTATTATCAAAACTTGAAAAAAATTCCATTTAGCTATGAGCCAATTTTACTTAAATTGGGCCTGTCCAGTGAAAATATTCTGTCAGCTGCTCATGGTCCGAGTTCCGGTGGGTGAGAACCTGTTAAACTGTGGTGTACAGATGAAAGCCATGAGGCAGCTCTGTTCCGTGACAAACAAGGCAGTGGCTACCGCTCACTAGTAGGCCTTTTGAGGTAAGCTATTAAGTCTGCACTTTCTCCCGTCTTCTTGGTGCCAGCGAAGGCCGTTTCTGTTCCAGGGATGTACTTCTTGGGATTCTCCAAGCGCTGCAGCAGTGCAGGCTCTCCCCAGGTGACACCGTCATTCTCGTTGGCATCTGTGTAGGAGAACCCAACAAGCTTAACGGTCTTGCATCCAAAGAGACCATGGAGGCTTGGCCGGGTCTTGTGTTTGCCTCCCTGCTGAGCAGTGTGGCACTGGGCACACTTCTGTACAAAAATCTTCTTGCCTTTCTCAACAGCACCCGTTTTTAAACCTGCTGCAGCTTCCGCACCGGATGGTCCCTGCTCTGTCCTCATTACCACAAGGAAAGTTCTGGTCCAAAAGCCGAGCACCAAGATCAGAGTTTGGGGTTTTAAAGGAGCTGCCGCCAGTCCTCTGTACCAATTCAGCCTGCTGGAACGAAGGAGGCGTCAGCCCGCACCTTCATGTTCAGAGGCCTTGGGTAAGTGTGGGGGGCGACAGACTGCTCCTGTTATATTTTCCCTTATTTGGGCAAGAAGTGCTGCAGCACCAATCCCCGCTTGCCTCGGCATCTTCCTGTGGTCCTGGACCTCCACTACCAATCCACAACTAGTCCCGCCCAACTACTTCCACTATACAGCTATTTAGACCCTGCTCACTTCCTCAATAAATGAGACTTGATCAGAAAGCCTGTCTTGTCTCTGTCTCTCGTGTCTCTTGCCCTGTCTTGTTCATCCCGGTTCCTCCTCCAGGTCATTACCCACGTCTTGACTCGCGGGCCGAGTCAAGTGGCGCCCAACGTGGGGCCTGGCATGGGGGATTCAACGAGGGAGCCGTTCGAGAGCCCGGGTACAAGCAGATAGTGAAAGTGAATTCCGAGGCCAACCCGTGCGAGTGCCTGCCGCGCCGCTCAGCCACGGTGAGTGAACGGCAGCCCCCTTCCCCTTCTCCGGCATGGGTCAAGAATTAAGCAAACATGAACTGTTTTAAAAAGCCTCAGTAAGGCACTCAAGACACAAGGGATTAAGGTAAAAAAAAAAGATTTATTACAGTATTTTAAGTTTATTCATGAGGTTTGCCCATGGTTCCCATTGGAGGGCATGATCAGTTCTAAAAGATAAAAATGAGTGGATGATGCATTACAAGATTATTATAGAGTTTCTGGCCTTGAAAAAGTCCCAATCACAGCATTTTCATACTGGGGCTTGATTGATGAGATTTTTATGCAGAGATATAGAGACCCTTTGGTCGGAAAAATGATTACCCACAGAGAAGCTGTCCTGCGTAACTCCAATAGGCCCACTCCGGCCCCTTCCCAGGCTGGTTCAGACGTCTCCTCTCTCCATGGTGAGGAGACAAATAAAGTGTTAACTAAACCCCAAGATAACAAACAGCTTCCACCTTCCCCTAATGAGCAGCTGCCGCCTCCCCCTTCTGAGCTTTTGCTGCCTCCTCTGCCCAAGACTCCTCTCCTAACCCATTATAAATCTTTGTATCCCGACCTTACTGCCTTACAAGAGGTCAATTGAATTTGCTCCAAATCTTTCAATGTGCTTTTGGACCTAAAAAATCGACTGTTTGAGAAGCTTACATTACATTTACAATCTTTGCAGGCTGATCAGACACGTGGCACCCCTAAGATGGCGCCTGGGTCCAGTGAGCTCTTGCCTAAAATGGCGCCTGAACATGATAAGCCCCCGCCCAAAATGGCATTTCCGGTTTCAGAAATGATGACCTCCAGTCAAATAAATTGGAGTATGTTCCCTGTGTGAGGCTCAACCCAAAAGGAGAAATAAAAAAAAAAGATCAAATAAATCTGTAGTGATTACTAAAGCCAGTGGGGAAACTGGCTGTAGACACCTTTGACACTTACTGGTTAAAAAAAAAATTAAAAAAAAAAAAAAAAAAAAGTTTATTTTTAGTGTAAAGGAAGGTAGCGCAGTCTGAGAGTAACAAGAGGCCAGAATAAAGGAAGATCCAGATGAGATAATTGTAAGTATAGTTAGAGAGATTTATAACAAACTGTCAGACTCCATAAATAAAGGGTCTAAGAG
>NW_004524872.1:578994-584485 GCF_000260255.1 Octodon degus | reverse complement strand
TAAGTTATGATTGCTAGGTCTCAAAAAGGTTTATAAATGTACCTGTTAGCTTGAATGTTCATGCTTTGATTATATATGTTCTAATTGCTCAGATAATTTGTTCTGTCCTAGAAGATATTAAAGCCCAGGTAATCATGCAAGAAAAATCTGTTAACAAATATGCTAGATTACGATTCCTTTTGCTGGGATCCACCAGATTTTGTCTGTAAAAACACATATTAAAGCCTAATCTAACTGTCCACCTGATAGAGCCCAGGTGATCTGAGCCTTCTCTGGGTTTCCTGCCTCATCACGAGGAAAGCTATCTTCATGTTCCTTGGGCAGGTCTACCTGCAGGAGGCCCTAAACCAAGAAGTTGTACCTTACTCAGTGGACCCCAGATATCTGACACAAGCTGCAGAAGTTAAAAGGTTTTGCAGGAATGAATTTGTCTGAGTTGAGGTGTTTCATAGTAAAAAGGATACAGAATGGAATTATAGATGGAAAAAGAGAATGTTAATACTAGTAGCCTACAGGAAGGAAGGTAAATGTCCACAGCTGCTAGAGAAGAAAAAAAAAATGTGTTTATGATGGAGTCAAAGTAGTTTCAGATTGAGGTGGTCATGTGTCTTCCCTCTCAATCTAAGGGAGCCCATGTTAACTGCCAATATAAGGAGAAAGCCTATAAAACTTTCAATAGATGCTTATACAGATTTGTCAGTAGTTACCCAGCCAAAGGCCCACTTACAAACTGGAAAATGCTCAGTGTTTTCCATAGGCCCAGTAATTCATATACTCCAGTAATAATAAAAAAGTCCAACTTGTTTAAAACAATACACAAGGGCCATACAAGATAAAAAAAAAGATTAAACCTCACATTTAAGAGATCTCTGTTAATAGATCTACAAAATGTTCTGACTAGTGTTTTTATAATTACAAACTTCAAAAGGTTATTGTATTCCAGATCTGCTAAATGATTACTGTATCCTGTTGCTATTATTATTATTTGCTTCTTTGGTTCTGTCTTTCCCCCAGTCCTCCTCTATATACTGGTACTCCAGTAATCTATGACCTGTCCCAATTTATAAATACCACCCAGACACTTGTTTCATATCACACGGGTATGTCTTGTCTAATGGTCACAAACAGATAAGTAATGTTAAACTTATGATTATTTGCCAACAATATGAGGCCCTAGCTACTAACAACTCAGATCTCTAAGATTAGAGATTTCCAACATCAAAAGGGGGGAATGTAAAGCCCAAATAATTTTAAGATCACATATAGAAATAAATAGATAAATTGTGTTTCAATTAAAAGAACCCACTCACTGGTTTACGGCCCTAGAGCTTGAGCAAGCCATGTTCCTAAAACAAAGAGGACGTAAGAAAACCTTGGATGGGGTCCCGTTACTTAAAAAACAACTAAAACAACTGAGTCAGCCAAAAAGTTGCCCTTGGCCCTCCCCTTATTTGAATTCTTACAAGAGACATACATACCCAAAACCTAAAGCCTCACTATTAGAAAGCCGTAACAGCAGAATGCCCAGGCCTGCTTCCAAAGCCACAAAAAGAGGACAGTCCAATTCATCCCCTTACTAGTGGGGCTGGAAATCACAGCAGCCATGGGGACAGGTTCACCAGGGTTGACGGTAACAGTACATTCTTATACTAAATTATCTAACCAGCTGATTGATGATGTTTGAACATTATCTGGTACTATCCAAGATATCCAGGACCAGATAGATTTGCTAACAGAAGTGGTCTTACAAAAGAGAGGCTTAGACCTTCTGACAACAGAGCATGGGGAAATATGTCTTGCTTTACAGGAAAGGTGTTGTTTTTATGTTAATAAATCAGGCATCGTTCGAGACAAAATCCAGGAGCTTCAGGATCAACTACTCAAGTGGAGACAACAGCTTGTGGATGACCCCTTTTCCTCGCTATGGGGAGGAATGTTCCCCTACCTTGTGCCCCTGTTGGGACCCCTCTTCTCACTCCTACTCTTGCTCATGATAGGACCTTGCATTTTTCAAAAGCTTACAGCACTCATCAGCTCACGCATAGATGCCTTTGCTGCAAAGCCCATTCAGATACATTATCATCAGCTGGAAATGGCAGATCATCAAGAGTATCATGAGAGGGTTCCCTCAAATGGACCCTATCATAATGTGGCCTAATCTGATGTAGGCCCCCTGGTGAAATGGACAAGTAGTCAATGACGGGCAACTAGGACCCACATGCAGTACCACTAACCGCCTAAAACAGGAACAGGGCCTACTGCTGCCCTGCAATCCCAAGACGGGTAAGGTCTGGTCGATCTCATGTAAAGGAGTCCTTGACCCAAGCCAGACATTGTCCCCGTAGGACACTGTCAATTTTCGCTTGATGTATTTAATAAAAAGGGGGGATATATAAGAGGTGATAGAATGCTCCTGTTATATTTTCCCTTATTTGGGCAAGAAGTTCTGCAGCACCAATCCCTGCTTGCCTCGACATCTTCCTGTGGTCCTGGATCTTCACTACCAATCCACAACTAGTCCCGCCCAACTGCTTCCACTATACGGCTATTTAGACCCTGTTCACTTCCTCAATAAACGAGACTTGATCAGAAAGCCTGTCTTGTCTCCGTCTCTTGTGTCTCTTGCCCTGTCTTTTTCATCCCCGTTCCTCCTCCAGGTCATTACCCATGTCTCGACTCGCGGGCCGAGTCAGGTAAGAACCTGCTTCCACGTGTACTCATGCAGAGCAGGCAGAGTTTAGGTGCCCGTTGATGGAGGACCAGGGCCCCTGTGCTTGCTGAGGACTGAGGAGCACTCAGCTCTCAGGGGCCTTGTCCTTAGCTCCTGGCTGAGGGCAGCGACGGCAGTCATGTCCTGCGCTTGCGTCCACCCTCTTTTCCTCTCCCTCAGCCTCTTCTTCTGCTCCTTCCTCTCCTCTGAAGAGTTCCTGTCACTACATCGTCTGCATGTACATAATCCAGAATTGTTTTCCTATTTTAAAGTCAGCTCGTCAGTAGCTGTAATTTTGTCTGCTAAATCCCCTTGAAGCTGTTCCTAGATTAAAATTTGATAGAGGAACCCGAGGTCAGAAATCTTCGGGGAGAAACTTGAAGAATTCTACCTTCTAGCTGTGGTGGCGTACACCTGCAACCACAGCCCTTGGGAGGCTGAGGCAGGAGTGTCATGATTTCAAGGCCAACCTGGGCTACATAGTCAGTTTAAGGCAAACTTGAGCTACTTGGTGAGATCCTGTCTCAAATGAACAAACAAACAAACAAACAAACACAACCAACAAACAAAATCTGCCCCTGCTTCCATAGTCAACCAGCAAGCCAGTGATGGGGCAAGACGCCAGCTCGGTCCTGTGACCTGGAACCCAGTTTTCCTCTGCATTGTAGCTTGTTGCATGCTTACAAGCCCCTGTTTATGCCTGCTGTGACAGTAGACGAGGTAGAGATTGCAGCTCTCTCATGATTTCGGTCCTCAAGTCCCACCCGCACCTCTGAGCTTTCGTCTTGACAGGTGCTTGGCTCATTCTAGGATGACATATTGAACTAGGCCATGTGATTTCATTTGCCCCAGGCTCCAGATTCCTGAAGGGCCACATCGCATGGGCTACAAATTGTCCCTCACATGTTATTCTTTGGTCTCAGAATAACCATTTCTAAGTTTTAGTTGGATACATGGTTACATAGTATAGAAATAGAAGTTCCCAACTTCTTTCACAGCTGGTTATAGGCTAATGACTAGATTCTGGCCAAAGAGCCAGGAACAGAAAGGAGCTATGAACGCAGCTGCTTGGAGTCCAGCCCTGAAGGAGAAGGGGCATGCTCGTCTCCTACTCCTTGTCCATCCTGGAAGGAGTGACATTGTCCTGGACCTTGTGGCCAGTGTGCTTGCTCAGGAGGAGCACTTCTGGCTAGAAGCTGGGTCTTCGTCTGTGGCCTCACTACCAACCCCACTACCACATGGTACTGCTATTCAGACAAAAAACAAGGTTCCCTTCTTCTTAAGCCACTATTATTTTGGGTATCTATTGTAAAAGCCAATTTTTTTTTTCTTTTACCCTCAATGGCACTATCCAGATTGGGTTTAAAAAAATTTTTTTTCTGTATTTTAGGGAAGGATCTACAGGGTGTTCAGGGTCTCACTACTAGATCGGACTCCTAGTGATCCGCCTGTTTACAGCCTCCCAAGAGCTGGGATGACAGGCATGTGCCACCATACCCAGTCTCAATGAGCATCTCAGCTTGCTCTAGGGGTGGGGTTTGCAGGTGCTTTAATCTGCTGAGCTATTTGGCCGGCCCCAGATTGTTGACATGTGTCCTGTTCTATGCCTTTGATATACTACTAGTACATATTTTGTTCTTTTCAGAATGTCTCACGAAGCCTGGTATGCAAGATAAAAATTACCCACATTTTCCACTGGGTCGTCTGGAGTCAGCCTCTGTTGTTGTTCGCTGACACTGTCCCAGTGGAGGGCCTCAAGCTCATTCATCAGGTTTTGTTATTAGTGTTTTCTGGGAATACCCAAGTTGATGTGCTCTGTGGCTTCCTCGCAGTTAGGTGGGTGCACAGACTGGTGTTCTTGTGAGGCATGGAAGGGACAAGTTCACATTTGCCCTTCGGCCTCAGATCTCCAGGGCACAGCAGCAGCACCTGCCCCAGCATGGGCAGATCAGACAGAGCAGACAGGCCAGCCGCGGGCAGGAGCCCCGGCGGTGTGCGCAAGGTCCTTGGAGGTGGCTGCCTTATTCTAACTAACCCAGGACCCCCCGAGCCTGCACGGCATCCCTAGCCCTTTATGTTCACACCAGTGTCACTTCTGTCCTACCTCCAAGTTCACAGTCCTGGCCTCCTCCTCTCTGCCACCCCAGAGAAACTTTGACAGGTCCTGTCATCACTGGCTACCTGCTTTCAGAAACACACAGTTTGCAAAATCCCAAGCACCAGGTGTTAAATGTATATCAATTACTCCATGTTTTTAATTGCAGGACTAAGGCTGACACATAGGAATGTATTTAAGGACATAGTACATGTATTATTTTAAAACTGTGATTAACACCAATTTTGGAAGACTAATTAAATGATTGAAAGCCACATTCTGGCATTGCAATGTTTGATCAACAAAAGGATTTGTGGAAGTTAGGTGTAATTCAACCATCTCATTATACAATTAAGAGTTTAACTCTGCCTGCAGGCATTTGAGGTCACAGTTAGGGCCCCCCTTTCCAGGGTGCTGCGCCCTCCGGCCCTGCTGGCCTCCCTGGGGACTGTCACAACCCTTGCTTGTGCCTCGCTATGCTACGGTCTCTCCTCTCTGCCGTGAGATCATCAGCCCTACTGTTCTCCAAATATTTTTGGCTCTTCTTGCAAGTGCATGGTGGGCTGCGCTTGCTTCCCCACCCTCTCCAAGTTGGGTATCCCTAGTAACTAAGGTATCGTGGGCAGAAGGGACGTATGCCATTTCTGGGCAGATGCCTTCAGAGCCCCATGAGATGCGCCCCTTTC
>NW_004524872.1:504534-577074 GCF_000260255.1 Octodon degus | reverse complement strand
AGTTATAGAATGTCACAGCAGAGGTTCTCTTATGTCCTGAGTCCTCACTGACCTTGAAGGTGTAGGGCCAAAATACTGGCTGTCAGCTATTAGTCGCTAGGCAACCTTGTGTCACGTATTGCAAAAATATAAATAAAGGACTGTTTTGTTGTGAAAAAAGAGAAAGAAAAAAGTGTGTGTATACAAGCTAGTTAGTTTAAATATAAGTTACTTTCTCTTAGTCCAATGAGGAGAAAGGTTTGTACTAATATTGTTTAGACAAGATATCATGTCTGCATCTTGTCCTCTGAATAACTACTACAAAGACAACAATATGCAATGTACTAATTATTGTATCAGCCCTACTAACCTGTTTTGAAACTCTCATTGCTATTTCATCTTTTTTCTTATTGAAATGAATTAAAAAATGGCGGGACAGTTGCACAGACCCTTCACCTAGCTTCCCCAGTGGCAAGGGTTTATGCAACTGTAGAATACTGAAGGCAGTGCAGTGTCCTGCTTGATCCCTTGACACTGAAAAAAAAAAAGTAGGACACTGGCTTGGAACGCGCAGTGGTCTATACTGCCGGCCTTACTCAGATTTCCCCAGGACGCATTTTGTGCATACACGCCTTTGCTTCCATGTGCCCGTGTGTGCCTTTGCATGCCATTTTATCACTTATGGGAATCCCCAGGACTCAGGATGCCACAGACTGGCAGGACCAGTATGAGAGTGTCCCTGTGTGGCCCTGGCATGGTGGCACCCCTGTCCCATCCCTGAGCCCAGCAATCCTAAATTGGTTTTCTCGCTCACTCTGTCATTTCGAGACTGTCGCGCGTGGACTCCTAGCGCCCGTGCGGCTGCTTTTCCCGTTCGGTCCGCGGGCCCCGTCCTGTTGTGGATGCGGCACAGCCCCTCGTGCAGCGCTTGCTTGGGAGCGCTGCCCCGCAGTCTGGATATTCATCTAACCCCTACCTGCGGGAGGGTGTTGGGGCTCTTTCCAGCCTTTGGCCATTGCCCACAAAGCACATAAACATTCATATGCACTTTTGTATGTGGGAGTACATCTTTATTTCTCTGGGCTAGATGCCCAAGGGTGTGATTGCTGGGTTGTCTGCTAGGTACATGTTTAATTTTGTAGGGAACTGCCAAGCTGTTTTTCAGAGTGACTGGCCCATGTTATGCTTGTTGAATTTTTTTCTCCACATTTGGTGTTGATGGTATTTTTAATTTTGCTGATCCCAATACGCATGTTTTATAGTTCACTGTAGTTTTAATTTGCTCTTCCTGATGGCTTGTGGTGTTGGTTATCTTTTCATGTATGTGTGGCCAACAGTCTGTCCTCTTTGGGGATGTGTCTGCTCATGTCTGCCACCATTGTTGTTTGTCTTTTGGTACCAGGACTTGAACTAAGGACCTTGTGCTTGCCAAGCAGGTGCTTGTGCCACTGAGCTATACCCCTGGCCCTGCCACCTGTTTTCTGAGTGGATCACATGTGCACCTTTACTGTTGCACTTTGAAAGTTCTTCCTGGAGTCTGGATATTAGCTCTACCTCAGATATGTAGTTTGTAAATATTTTCCTCCAACTTAAGGTTTTTCTTTCATCTTAAGAATTTTTTTTTTTTTTTTTTTTTTTTTTTTTTTTTTTTTTTTTTGGGCGGAACCAGGGATTGAACTCAGGTCCTTGTGCTTGCCAGGGAAGCGCTTATTCCACTGAGCCATCTCCCCGGCCCCCAAGAGGATCTTTTATGGAGCAAAAATTTAAAATTTTAAAGTGCCTGCCTGGCACGTGGAAGGTCCAGAGTTTGATCCCTGGTACTGCAAAAAAAAATAAAAAAATAAAAAAAAAAAATAAATAAAATAAAATAAAAAAATAAATAAATCTTAACGGCGTCTAATTTAATGAGTTTTATTTTATTGGTTGTATTTTTGATGTATCTAAGAACTCCTCCTTAACCCTAAATCTCAAAGTTTTTCTTAATTTTTCCTCTAAAATTTTTAGAGCTTTTTCACTTAGATCTACAACCTGTTTCAGTTAGTTTTTGCATAAGGCCTCATGCTTAGGACCTCTCTCTGTCTTTGGTTCTGCCTGCCTGTCTCTCTTTATGTCTGTGTCTCTATCTCTCTCTCTCCGTACTGAAGCTAGGAGCCCAGTCATCATTTATTATCCTCCCTCCATTACACTGGCTTTGCCCCTTTGTCAGAATCAGCCCAGTGTAGCTGTGCAGGCCTGCTTCCGGGTTCTTTGTCCTGTTCTGTGTATCCAGGTGTTGGCCTCTGCCAGTACTGCACTATTTAATTCCTTTTGCTGTATAGTAAGTGTTACAATTAGATGCTGAGATTCCTTTAACTTCATTCTTCTCTTTTGAAATTATCTTATTATTGTACAACCGTGGCTTTCCATGGATATTTTACAATAAAATTAATATTTTTTGATTGATGATAAATTTTTATTAAAAAGGAAACATGAGTTGGCTATGTCCAACTGTACTATCAAAGTCGCACTAAAAGAAAGATATAAGAACTACACTTAAAAATTTGTCTTTTTTTTTGAACCGGGGATTGAACTCAGGCCCTTGCGCTTGCCAGGGAAGTGCTTACTATACTGAGCCATCTCCCTGGCCCCTTAACAATTTGTTTGTGAGCTGTTAAAGGAGCTCGTAAATCAGTGAATTGGTGCACACCCTCGTCTCCCAGCCCGCAGAGGCCCATGGGAAGCTGGCTGTGCCTCCCCGGGGAAGTTCTCTCAGTTCTGTCCCTGTGTAGTGCTGCTCAGTGCCGTGATAACCCCACAGCAGCCATCCCTTGGACAGAGGACTACTGGTGGGCTGGCCCACATGTCGAGTTCTGCCTGTCTGTGGGCTCCACGAGGCCCGAGGGAAAGTGGTCAGCTCCTCACCCAGCAGAGCTGAGCGTTGGATGGAAAGACACTTGGTGTTTGGCAGTGGGAACAGGGTGGAAGTCACCAGGAAGCAGGGCCAAGAGGGAGCGAGGCATACAGAAGGCAGTAGATTCTGCTGCACAGGCCTGCAGGCTCCTCTGGGTGGAAAGTGCGAAAGCCTGGGGGTGCTTGTGTCCTCTGTCCTGGCACCAACCTGGGAAAAAGGAGGAAGCGGAGGACCAGACACAGGAGCTGTCCTAGGTTCTGAACCATCTCCTCGCTCAGGGACCTGAAGTTTATGGTTGAGCTGGCTGGGTCCTCTCCCTTTGCTAGGATGCCTGTACTTCACACAGTGCCATTGTGCCACAAAAGATGACCTTAAGGTGCACAGAACCTGGCACTAGATAGTGCCACATCACAAACAGAAAAGCTGCCCACCTCCATCACGACTTAGGCCAAGAGTAGCCATAAGTTGTTAATGTCTGCTATTCCTAACCCCTTTTTACTAAGTGAGACAGCCTCTGTTTTAGAGGTTTTCATGAGCAGTACTCTGCAGGGTGGAAATTAATAACACTTCTATTTTTATTGTGACTTTTGATAGTCACTTTCCCCCCCATGATGTCTTTCCCCAGGCTGTTCCTATCACATGGCAGAGGCTCAAATTGTCAGCCAATGAATGATCGACTTGATTTTTTTTCATTATTCTTTGATTTTTGATTTTTTTTTTTTACCCTAACTGACTAGAAACTTAGTGAACACAGAAGCCATGTTTCTGTTCTTTATCATTTTGCTCCATGTCCTACCAAAGGACTGGCCTGGGAGACTCCCGAGCTCAGGACTGCAGCCTGTCCTGGGACTGGGTGAACAGGGTAGGGAGGAAGGCATGGGAGAATCATGGCTGAGGGGCAGGGCTTGGTGTTTGTGTCCAGGCCTGGAGGGAGCTAATGCAACCAGGCAGCATGAGCCTGTGCTTCGAGCGCTGCTCTGAGAGAGGATGCCCATTCATGTGTTTCCTCACCCCCCTCCCTTCCTTCCTTCCTGGCCTGGGCTTTGCCCTGGCCCTGCCGTGGCTGGCCTAGCCCTACCTGACTCTGCAGAGCCAGAATTCACCTGGGACTTCTCAGTGCCAAGGAGGGGATCCCTTGCCCAGCCCTGCACCCCAGTGCTGCAGCAGTGGCCCGAGGGGGTGGGAGACCAACACGAACCCTGGACGAGCTGTCCTCCTAAGGCGGGGCAGCTGGGATGTCAGTTGCCACTGGAGCTTCACTTTCTCTTTTGTCGGTCTCCAGCAACTTGCTGGGTGCTGAGGATTTTATTGCAACTCTGGGCTGAAGATTTTCTTAAAAGAAAGTCCCCAACCAGGCTGGACACATTAGTGTTGTCAGCACGACCGTTAGCTTCCTTCGGAGTGGAGGTCAACAAATAATTTTCAGCTTTGTTTAAAGCCTCTTTAATGGATTCTATAAAATGCTCTAATTATGAATGATTATCTACCAAAGTGCTTGGGCGCCTTTGAGAGCTTTTCTATACCCATTTCCCTCTGTTCACACAGAGTTCAAGTTGTCTGATGTACTTAAGCAAGAGGAGGCATTTCTTTTATTTTCTTCTCTTATTTAAAAAAGTCTTGTGATTTTGAGTGTTTATAAGGTAGGCCAGCTCTCTCTCTCTCTCTCTCTCTCTCTCTCTCTCTCTCTCTCTCTCTCTCTCCTGAAGTAGGGCGTTTTTAACTTCATTCTCCATCTGTTTCCATCTTGTCACTTGACAAGAAGCAAATGCTATTTCAATGACATGGAAGTGTCTTTCTCAGGAGATAGACTGTAAGTGCCTTTGGGCACACACAGTGGGATTTCCCCCCACACAATGTTCCTGGAGCCCTTGCCATGGACACACGGGGGCCACTTAGCCTGGGTCCTGTGCTCAGTGCTGGTGACATTTGGGGCTGGGGCCTTTCTCCATCTATGTACTAGAGACCTTCCAGCAGCATCCTTGGTCTCTGCCCATGGGACCTACCTTGCCCTGCCTCTGCTGTGACAGTCCAGACTGTCTGCAGACAGTGTCCAGTGTCTCTGGGGGAGCCAAATTGCCACTGGTTGAGAGCAGTTGACTTAAACCAGTGGTAGTGAGCACCTCTGACTCACAGCGTTCTTCAGATGGGGGTCCGGAGGCTCGCGTGAATGGAAGGCTTGGCAGCGGCTCCGTAGCTGGGGTGCCATGGGGCGAGGGCCTGAATTTGCTTCTGCAGTGGCCCACGCAGGCCTCTAAAGGCAGGCAAGGGCCAGAGGCTGCTCTCCTCTCCCACACTGGCTCCGCTGCACTCTTCCTGTTGCAGCCACTCCCTCACGCCACATGACCCTTCTGCTCAGGGCTACCTCTCAGAGTCCCCTGAAGTCTGCGGAGAGAGCAGCCCAGACTCTGCTCTGCAGGGGTCCTGGGAGTGCGCTCTCGCTTCAGGCACAGGCTGTCCCACCCTCGGGCGGAGGAAGTGAAGCGGCTGTGCGCTTGGAGTGCGAGCAGGTGGGCCAAGAGCCACCGCGGTTATGGTGCATCAGCATCATCGTTCCCGCCTTGGGCCTGTTCCAGTTCGAGTCAGGAGCCAGAACTACAGCCTGTACGCACTGAGAACCATCTGTGGCGCCAGTGCAGACCCAAGCAGACAGTGTCCCGAGGTCCGACCCTGGACTTACCTTGTTCCTAATATTGATCTTTTCCTGCACTCTCTCAGTATGAGAGTCGATTTGGGTAAGGTTAACATCAGGGTGAGGGCCAGAAGCTGCGGTGACTGTACTGTGTACTTGTGTATTTGTTAGAAGGGGGATCCTTTCATCTAATATTCTACACATTTGGAAAGTGTTGGGTTAAAGAAAGCATAACAGGACTTCTTTACTGTAGGCCTTCTCAGAGCCTTTACCTGGGAAGTGTTCTGTGATTACCTGGAATAAGGACACATCATTTCCCAGGGTACTTTGACTCTGGGACCCGGGACCCCTTTTCTATTTCATGGAGTGTCTCATTCCAATGCTCAAAGAATGCTCTTTGGGAAAAGTGTCACCCACGGGTGAAAGTGCCTCTCACCCTACCTCGGTCGGCCAGTTCTAAAGCAGCTTTGACAGGAGGATGCCTGAGGACTGTCGAACCTTCTTTGGGTTCTTGATCAGAATTCTTGCTCAGAATTCTCAGCGGCCGGATTCTGAGCAAGATCCTTGAGGAGAGCAAACTTTTCTCAAATGACTGAAGGGTCCCACAGCCCTGTGGGCAAGTCTTGCAGCCCTGGTCTGCCTGGGCATGTCAGTGGCCACTGGGACTGTACAGCTGGAAAAGATGGGACCGGAGGACACGTGAGGGCACTTGCCCACTCTCTCCCTCATCTTCCCGGGGAGCTTGAGAGGCGAGAGGAAGGGGAAAGAGTGCAGGCAGAGGAAGGAAAACAAGTTTCCATTTGTACCCAATGGTTTTGTTTTTTTATCTGTTTGCAAATGTTCAGTGTAATGGCTTGAAACCCAGCCGTGGAGCTGCCGCCGCCCACACGCAGAGCTGCCGTGCCACCGAGCTCTCGCAGGCAAGCCACCTCGCCAGCGTCGGCCATTACCCCTGAGCCCACACCAGGGCAGGCTGCTCACCACCCCCCGGGGTCCCCTGCCCCCCCCCCCTGCACCCCAACACCCACCGCCCTCCACACACACAGTTCTGCTTTTTTTAACTCTCCAGCATTCGGTTTTCTCTAGAGGAGACATAAAAAGAAGGCAGAGATGGGACGAGCAGGGAGAATGCTCCTGCCTCATCGGAGCCACCGGCTTTCGGGAGAGAGCAGCAGCCCCTCGCTGCCTGTGGAGGGACCACTCAAAGGTGAGAGGGGACTTTGTGGTTTCTTTATGCACCTGGAGGTCTGGGACGCAAGGCCAGGTGAAGGGATCTTAATCACTGAGCCTGGTCTCTTGCCTCTGAGTTTCTATGAGGCAGCATGATGGCTGTTCCCCTCCAACACACGCGTTGCCTCTGACACAAGCCCCCACCAGGGCCCGGCAGAGCCCTGGCCCCAGGAGCTCCTACTCCTCCCCTCACCCTCCAGCCCAGCCTCTGCCACCTGAGGTGCAGGGTAAGGAGTGACCCTGCCATTGGCTTGACCTGTTGAGGGCTAGTCCTGCCCCCGGGGCTCAGCTGCGACCCACACACTGGGGTCCGTATGGAATGGTTCTCCATCCAAGGGGCTTTAGGGAAGCTGTTTCCCCTGTGGTCCCAAGCCCGGTAATCAGAAGCAATCAGGCCCAGCTGTCCAGCTAATCTGTATGAAATGGGCTTCATTCCTTGTAGAAAGCAACAAAGTTTAAAATAGAAGGGGCTGTAATCGGAAAGGAAGGTATAGAGTCCTGTGTGTGGTGCCCCAGGCAAAGGCATCCGCATGGAAAATATTAAGTACAAATTACATGGCTTAGAGCCATGGGAGCCAGGAAAAGAAATGATTTCCTTGCTTATGAAGCATGTTTATGGGTCGGAGGGCGGCTGAGGGGGGACAGCACTCCCAGAAGGTTGAAATCTCTCAGCAGGAAGGAGAGAGAGGAAAGGAAGAACAATAAAGATGGGGAGAAAGAGAAAAAAGGCCATAATGTAACGTACATGTAAAAGAGAAGCAGAGAAAACGGCTCCCCATTCTGTGCAGTCAGGGGATGAATCAGTTGGCAAAGGTCTATTTTTAGTCTCCAGGATCTGCCGCTACATTTTTCCTGGCATTAATTAATGTCACAGGCATGTTTCACACACGCTTCTGAAGGGCCTTAGCATGTCATTCAAGCTGGAGGTGTTGATCTTCAGCACGGGCACTCACCAGCCCTCCGAGGTCTGGTCTCTGACACAAACGTGCATCCAGAATGTTCTGTGTCTGCCCCTGTCCGCGCTGGGTCCGCCTGTTATTGTCTTGGCTCTCGCCCCCTGGGTGTCTGGCCATTGGCCAAGGGGGAATTGCAATTGTTAGCCTTTGTTTTTAAAAAAGGAGAGATTGTAGCACATACATACATATGTATATATTTTATACACCTTAATATATAAGTAACATAAATTATATATAAGTTATATACATTTATAGATATTATATAAGTTATATATAATTTATAGATTTTATATAAATTGTACATATATAAAATTGGTCTTAACTTGAAATAAAAAAAATTAGGAAGAAAATGAGACCCCAGTCTCCAAACAGGCTGATTTTTGACAAAGTTGACTTTATAACTTGGGAACGTCTCCTAGTATGGTGTAGATAGTAGGCCAGTTCAGCATGAACTGATTCCATGACCGGGGCTGGTTGGAGGCTGGCGGAGGTAGTACGTAGGCTCGTTACCCAGCAGGCCCTTCCTGTGCTGAGGGGCGGGGTCACCACTCTGCCGAGCACTGTCAAGTGGGAGCTACCATAGGCCGACACCTGGCTCCCTGAGGTGAGGATGGAGGGTGGTGTCTAGCTGAGCAAAGGCGGAGAAGCCGTGGAAGGCCGCATGGCAGTCACCCAGCTGGACAGCTGCTCCTGCACATGAGTACTATCCTTAGATCAATGAGAGGATGGGGCTCTATCCTGGCCCCCGCTTAGGCGCCCTCCGCATAGTGCTGTATAGTGCTGTAGCTGTTCTGCCTCTTCTCCTGTGGCCCCCAGAGTTGGGCTGAGTCAGGGAGGGCTCATTGTCTGACACGCCTGTCAAGGCTGGTGTGCAGTTTCATCCGTCTGCAAGTCATGTTGGGTTGGCCTCCCCAAGACAGGCCCCTGGCTGAGCCCTTCGGAGCAGGCGAGCAGAGCCCCCACTGTGCCTAGTGCCTGTGACCGGAAGTGGGGAAGGTCAGGGAGCAGAGGAGCTCGCCTGATCACTGCCAAGGCGGGCTTCCGGGTTCCTGAGTCGAGTTCTTAGAATAAAGGGCACAGCAGAGCGAGCAAGCCACAGGGTGCTGACTGCAGCCTCACCCCCCGAGGCTCAGGTCTGGCATGCACACTGCTGAGTCAGGGACCCTGATTTGTCTGTTTTCATCCCAGAGTTCCAGGTGCCTTGATTTCTGGGCACCACCTCCTTCCACAGAGGCCCCGAAACCCTGGAGAGAGGCAGCGAGGGCCTCTGGGCTGGGAACAGCTACATCCAAGGGGTGGCAGGGAGTGGGTCTGCACTGGTAATAACAAGGGTCTCTGGCTCTTTTCACTCTGGCTGTGGAGATGCAGGCTGGGTTTCTGGCATGGCAGGCTAGAGAGGCAAATGGCTTTCAGGCTCTGTCCTCTGTTGGACATCTGACTAGTAAGTGCTACTCGAAAATCGGCACTAGCTTCCTGTGCTGCTGCCCTAAACAGTGTCTCCGGTGGCTGCTTTGTGACTCCTCTGGGCCCATTCTCAGCGGGGTTAGAGTTCCGAGGAAGGAAGGCCTTGCTGGGGCCTGATGCTGACTGCAGAAGGGCTTTACCCTTGTCCTTGCGTGATCTTTGCCTCTGCCCCATGGGAATGGTGCCATTCTCATGACCATCTTACAGAACGAAAGGGACGCTTTTATATTTTGTTGTATTCTTTTTTTAATTTTTTTTGTATTTTGTATATCTTACAAAATGCAAAAATATTGCACTGACCCACAATATGTCCATAACCTTACTATCAGATCTCTGTTTCCAAAGAAATCCTGGGGGGAAATGGGCACTCCTGAAGGAGGCAGACATTTGACTGAGAGCGCCCACGGCCCACCACCTGCTGCCTAGGCCAGGGCACTCATCCGCCCATGCACGCCCTAGGGCTGCCCTGCACACATCTCAGGCCTGATGTTGCTTCTAAGAGAACAGTACCGCTCAGGCTCTGCTCCACCCTGTGCAGCTCTGGCACAGCTAGGCCCGGTTGCCGCCCTGCATCCTGGAAAGGTTCTATGTGACTGCTGCGTGGCTGGGCAGGTGCTGGGCACAGAGCTGGTGGAGGGCCTCCTTGCAGCTGGGTCCTCATGCCAACCTCGGCCCACACACCGCCCTGCCACAGCTCGCCTCTTCCTCTGCGACCTGCCATGGGCCTCACATCCTGAGAGAAGCCCTAGAAACAGGCTCTGTTGATGAAAACACACACGCTTCGCCACAGGAAATGTAGTCTCACGTTTACAGCGATAACCACCGGTCTCCGCACACAGACCAAAGAGGGACAGGTTTTAGATTTTAACCAAATTAGGAAACACGTGCTCTCTTGCTCTCTGCCCTCAGCAGTTCTCACTCCACCTCATTTGTAGCCCCTGCCCTCTCGTCCCATTCCAGACTGGGAAGCTGGACATTGAGGAAGTACAGACCGTGTTTCTCTGAGCTGAGGTAAAAAGCTGAAAAAAAAAAAAAAAAAACAACCAACCTCAAAACAAAACCGGATATTACTAATAACAGAAGTCAGTGGGGGCTCAGGTCACAGGTAGGGCTGGCAGATAAAACACAGGACTGTTTGTGAATTTCAGGTAAACAGTGAATACTTTCTCACCATAGAATGATTGTTTAAGATTTATGTAGTTATTTATTGGTACTAGGAATTGAACTCAGGACCTTGTGCTTGTCAGGCAAACACTTGTGCCACTGAGCTATATCCCCAGCCCTGTATCAGATATATTTATTGTTCTTTGGAATTCAAACTTAACTATGCATCTCATATGCTTGATATATTTGCTATACCTGGCAACTGGAGCATAGGAGACCATACTGTGAGACTCAGGAAGATGTTGGGACCACGTTCACGTGGAGTTGATTCCGGTCCCTCTGGTGAGAATAAATGGCCGCTTTGTGCTCACAAGCACTCACGGTACTGTCCCAGGTGTGAGGAGCTGTCCTTGGGCCTGCCCCATAGAGGTGCACTGTTACTTGCTGTCCCAGAGAGAATCTAAGGCCCAGGGAGACGGACCTGAGTCACTGGAGGGCTGTGCCAGCCCCGGCCCGTCTCCCTGCATAGTACTCGCTGGCAGTGGGCGGTGAACAGTGTGAGTGCTGGAGGGACAGTAATAGCGGGTTAGCCGGGAAGTGCTCTATGCAGAGATGGGAAGGGCTGTGTCAACACATGCAAATTATATGCAAATACACTTGGCCCGCCTGGCGCTCACCCACCTGGATGGGAGAGCAGTAGGCACGCCCTCCAGCCGCCTGTGGATTTCTAGTAGGGCCAGGGGTAGAAGGCTCAGAGCCATTGGGCCCCTGTCAGGCCCACGTTCCTGGGATATGCGGGTCGGGATGGATGCACACATGTGTTTTCTCTATGTGGACATAGGCATGAGAAGCTGCTGTGGGGGTGGGTGCATGGAGCTGTGGGGTGTGTTGATGTGTGTGTGACCCGCCACCAGGATCTGTGTACTCCCTGCAAGACACATAGCTGCTGTCTCTCAGGATAATCTTCCCTGAGGCTCTGGAGAGAAGAGAGCTGTCTACTTAGCTATTTATTTTAAATCTGGGCATCTTCCTGCTGATAGGTTTCATGACAGGGGGAGCTGAATTCTAGCTGGGGAGGGGCCCTGGAGGTCCTTGTCAAGAAGACAGCCATCGAAGTTCACCTTGCAGCTGTTCAGTATGTGAATCTGGGAAAGGGAAGGAAATCCAGGCTGAGGCAAAGTGTGGAGAGAACGTGTGGGGGACTCGGTCTGCCTGGGAGGTCTGTCCATCAACCCACCCATCTCTCCACCTACCCGTCCACCTATCCACTCACCCACTTACCCATCTGCCTACTTATCCATGTATCTATCCACTGAACATCCATCTACCCACCTGCCCACACTCCTACCCATCCATCCATAGAACAGGTAAACAAAGTAGACAGGTCTATGCCCTCATGGGAACTGCATAATTAAGTAAGTAATGGTACATTTAATAGCTTCACTTCAATCATGACAAGCTTGTGGGTATCTGAGCTGGTCAGCACGTGGCATCTCAGAAGGCTTCTCTGAGGTTGTGTGTACTGGAGGTACAGTAGGAGGCAACCAAGACTCAAGGAGGCCTGGCAGACCACAAGCTCTGCTGCCCGGAGATGCTGATGTGGACAGTAGTTGTAGGGCCAGTGTGTCTGGGCCATGGGTAAGAAGAAGGAAGGCTGGAGAGGTAGACAGAGGCCACACACATGGGACCTTGTGGCCCCAAGGCCATTGTTTGTTTTAATCTTAGAGCAACAGGACTATAGTGTGGCTTTAGCCAAAGTGGGTATGTGTAGATGTTTTCAAAATGCCCCTCTGGGAATGGTAGAGAATGGTTTTGCATGGGGGGGGGGAGGGTGAAAGTAGGTAAGTACCTCTGACCAAAATACCATGTGGCTTCCACACCATCTTCAGCCCAGCATACCCAGGGCCTCACGGTACAGCGTCCTGCAGGCTCTGGCCCTGAACTCAGCACCCTGATTGGCTTCCCACTGTCCTTGCTTCAGAGAACATGTGCATTAGCTCCTGGCCCCAGGCTGTGAGTTCTTCCTGCTTGAGCCAAATTCTGAGGAACTAGACTCACAGAACTGGAAGAAGTGAGCAGATATGAAGCATGCTTAACACTCAGCATCTAACTGGGGAAGGTCAGGGCTTGAGTTCTCTTTGGCCTTTCTCACTGGGCTGGGTGTAGCTCACAGGGCAGGTCCCTTGGGAGCCAAAGACTTGGCAGGAGTGGTGCGTTGTTCCACCAGGAATGGCTGCCAAGGCATACAAGGTGAAGTGCTTAATTGTGTTGGATGCTGCCCAGACAGCTTGGGTCCCCTGCAGCCAAGGAGGATTGCAAGGCTGGAAGAGCATGTTTCACTGTCCCGAGGTCCTTCAGTACACCCTAGGAAGGGTGAGGCTGGGGTGGGAAGAGTCAAGCTGATCTCCCAGGGGTTAAGGACAGGGCAGCAGGAGGCTCTGGCCACTGTGGTCTTGGAGAGGAAACAACGGCCCTACTACTTGGTACCATAGTGAAATCCTACTTTGAGGAAGGATCAGACATGGTGTGCTTTTCCAGAACAGTGTCTAGATTTTGTTAACAATTGCTCACCAAGCGACTACTTGGAGTGAGGCTAAGAAAGCAATATTTTTGTCCACATCATCAAAGCAATGTCTGGGGAGAGACTGAGATACAGCTTGGTGATCATACCCTGTCCTTAGGTTTCCAGTGGCGCAGTGTGCTTGAGCTCCAGGACTTTCAAGGTGCGCATGACACCTACTGCCTGCCTGGCGGGGTCATATCTTACAGGGGTGAAACACTTGCACAGAGCTTGGGGTTTTCCTGTTTCAGGTCTACGGAGACACACATTTGGACACTGGTTCTTCTCCAGGGACACACAATCATGTCAGCACAGAAGGGGCAGTCCCTTAGAATGTCTGTGTCCCCCTGTCAGAGCTATGCTCCACGGAGTCCAGTATCTGATCAGTTTTCTGAACATCAGATTCAGAATGGCATACAGAAAGCAATATGGCAACTCAAGATCTTCACAGGACCCACATCCATACCCTAAGGTACTATGAACAATCTCCCAGATCTCTGTCTCTCTGTCTCTCTGTTTCTCTGTCTCGCTCTCTCACTCGCTCCCTCTCTCTCTGTCTCGTATTTGGTACAGGGTCTCACTACATAGCTTGGACTTATAGTGATCCTCCTCTTTTCAGCCTCCCCAGCGCCTGGACTACAAGCATAAGCCACCACGCCCAGAATCATTGGCTGGCTCAGCGTGCCTGGGGGCAGGGCTAGCATGGCATGTGGTGCTGGGGATCGAACCCTGGTCCCTGCACTTGCCTAAGCAGGCATTTAGTCCACTAAGCTATCTTGCCAGCCCAGGTCTCTTCTTTCTTTACCCATCCACTGTTGTCTCTTCCAGAGGAACCCCAGTGTCCCTCTTTTTGAACTGCAAAGCCCTCCTGGTCTAAATCTGGCAAGACAATCTCAGTTGCCGCCAAGTCCTACGCTACTTGGAACACAGTTACTCCTTGGGCCTCTGTGTTGCTTGCCACCTGCCTTCCTTCTGGCTTTTCTCTTAGCACTGTGCTCTCCGTGATCACCCTGCAGACCAATTAGCCTTCTGCTACCTTTGTGCACAAGCTGAAGACCTCCAGACCCTTTCCCACCCTGACTTCTCTGCCCAGTTCCCTTCCTGCTCAGATTTCCTGTGGCTTCCTGATTCTCAGGCCTCCTTATTTCCTAGAGTTTCAAGCACTGCCCTTGCCTTGCGTTCCCTCATCACGCATCGGAGCTCCTTTTCTGGCCCCTCCTTTGGCCACAACTGCACCTATTGCCCTCTAAAGCAGCCCCAGTCATTGACACACTTTCTTGTTCATGCTTTTCTCTCACACTGGAGGATCAGCCCTGTGAGCATAGAGATCAAACCCGTCCAACTTTCCCCGGGCCCAATGGTTTCAACAAAGCCTGGGACATGGAGGGATGTGGTGAATATTTGTTGACTGTGTGACTAAAAGTTGAATACAGTTTTCCTGACACCTGGAAGAGAGCATGTCTACTCTCATTCGTTTTTTGGGGTTAGCATCTGCCTGTTTGGCTTTTGTCATCATTTTGCTCTTCAGTTATCTTGATTATGCATCATACAAAAGACTGGCAAAGACAAAACACTCTCAGAGGCAAGAGGAAGGGAAGGAACAGATTGGACAAAGACAAAGCCCTTTCAAGTGGACAGGAAAGTGGGCAAGGCTGGGCATGTGACACACAGATATTTTTGTCTCTGTACACCTGTGCGTGCTTAGAGAACACTGACGTGAACAGGGGCAGCTGAGACTCAGCAGTGAGGCTGCTGGCAGGGGCCTTGTAGGGGTGGATCTGTTCACATTTCGCTTATTAACTGCTGGTCAACTTTCTCTGCTCAGTGACCTTTACAATAAAGGGTAGCAAATTGATTTTAGCTCAGGTGCTAAACCTCACTGGGAAAGGTCACCTCAGAAGCTCGCGTAAAGGAGGCTTTGGATACCAGCTCAGTGGGCACCTCTTCCTGAAGGTGGGAGGGTGGGGAGGAGAGCTGTGCTGTCCTTGCCCTGGCTGGGCTGGGCGACCCCCAAAGCACATGGGGCTCTAACTCGAGGAGTCTTCCCTTCTCTGGGAGAGGTAAGAGATGAGTTGGAAACCCCGAGCGAAGTGGGCCTCACTTCATCCCCAGCATCCGACCTTGAGGGTAGGGCTTGGAAGCCCCTCCTGGAGGACCCAAGTGGAGAGTGCACCTACAGGGTGCATGATGAGGTTCATCCTTCTCCTAGTGCTCACCCGAAGACTGAATTCCTGGCCCTGAAAAGGAAGTCCTGTAAAAACCTAGCCATGTTTAATGAGCGCGATTCTGTGATTTGAGGGATCAGTACACATGCACAAAACTAATACCACCATCAAGGCTATGGGTACATCCATCACCTGCCAGAGTTTCCTGTGGCCTCCTTTGTCCTTATCACTATCTGTGGGGAGGAAACCCAACATAGGATCTCCCTTTGGGAAATTTTAAGTGCACACTTCTATTTTTTTTAAAAAGAATAAAACAGTAAAAACCAGCCGCATTAGAAATTATACAGAATTTCACTAATCAAAATGTTAGGAGTTCAACAGTGGTTGTTATAATGCATATTGTTGTCTTCAAATTAGTTGTTCATATTATCAGATATAAATATGTAAAATTCATCAAAACATTAAAGGGAGAAAAAACTTAAGCATTAACTGTTCCTTTCAATGGATCAGAAGAAACCAGCAGTGCAATTATCTAAGCATATATATATATATTATACATATATATGTATAATAGTATAATATATATATATATATATATATATATATATTCCTTTCTTTGTTCCTTCTTTTTTACTTTCCATCATCCCAGTTGTTCCTTCCCTTTGAGCAGTTTCTTTTCCTTTCCAGTATCTATTTATTTTTTTCCAGTATCTATTGTACCTTTCAGATTTTATTTATCCTTCAGGTTCTTGCACTAGGGAGACAATATGATGTTTGCACATGCGGGTCTGATTTATTTCACTTATTAATGTGGTCTCTAGTTGCATCCATTTACCTATAAAAGTCTTGAGTTTATCTTTTCTATATCTGAGTAATACTGCACTGTATAAAAATATCACATCTTTGTAATGCATTTTTCGGGTGATGGGCATTTGGGTTGTTTCTAAGATGTAGCTATGACAAATTGTGTTGCTATAAACACAGGGCACATGCATCACTGTGATATGATATTTTCAGTTCCTCTGGAAAAAAAATACTGAGGAGGGGAATAGCTGGGTTGAATGAGACCTCTAATCCTAGTTTTTTTTTTTTTTTTTTTTTTGAACTGGGCATTGAAGTCAGGCCCTTGCGCTTGCCAGGGAAGCACTTATTCTACTGAGCCATCTCCCTAGCCCTTAACCCTAGTTTTTTGAGGAACCTGCACACTGATTTCCATAGTGGTTGTACCAGTCTATGCTCCCACCAACAGTGGAGAGAGTTCCTTTTCCTGCACACATCAGCAGCATTTTCTACTGGTTGAATCCTTGATGATAGCCATTCTTTCTGGGGTGAGATGCAGTCTCTATGTTGTTTTAATTTGCATTTCTCAAATGATCAGTGATGTTGAACATTTCTTCATATATGTATCTGCTATTTATATTTCCTCCTCTAAAACTTGTATATTCATTTGAGATGCCCTTTTTGGGTTGGGTCTCAATTTTTTAAAACTCTTTATTAACTTTATTGAAAATCGATAAATAATTATATAGCGAATTAAAAATTGTAAACAAATACTGAAATGTGAAAGATATAAGATGTAGACAGTGAGGTTTTGAAAAATATTTCTGAAATGAATACATAGCATGAGATTAATAATAGATTGTACACTGTAAAAAAATTTTACAAACTTAAATGAATATAACAATAAAAATTGTCTAAAATAAGCATGAAGGGGCCGGGGAGATGGCTCAGTGGAATAAGTGCTTCCCTGGCAAGTGCAAGGGCCTGTGTTCAATCCTCAATTCTGCAAAAAAAACCAAAAACCAAAAAACAAACAAAAAAAAAACATGAAAAAGAGTTTACAGATCAGTTATATAATAGTTTACTCTGTGCCAAAATCAAGAAACTTATATTCATATAATTAGAATTCTCAAAGTAGAATGGGGTAGGCAATAAATATTTAAAGATTTAAAAATTTCTGAATTTAGTTAAAATTATAGCACTACATTTCCAAGAAAAATCAACTTTATGCACAAGAAATATGAATAAAATCATTCTAGGATACACAAAAATGAAATTGTCCAAAACTAATTATAAAGAAAAAAATTATTAAAGCATTACATAGAAAAATATTAGCTATGGAAGAACAAAATTAAATAGCATCTTATTCCATATGAGAAGAAAAGGAAAAAGAGCAAGTGGGTAAGAAACTAGACTAATTAATTCAAAGGACTGAAAAAAAAAGACCTGTCCTTATTGAATTTTATACTTAGCAAACATACCTTTGAAAACTAAAAGTAAAATATTTTCCAGTTATACAAACTTGAAATATTCTAATACCTCCGGATGTAGCATTTGGGAAATAACAAAGAGCATAATCCAGAAGGCAAGAGAAGTTGCTGTGTGGTCCTGGAGAAAGAATAAGGAGCTCGCAAAAGGGCAGTTATGCAGGACTATGTAAAATATAATTATATTAGATGAATTAGGTCTGAATTTTGGAGGCCTGATTTTTAAAAATTCTTTATATGCTCTAGATACAAATCCTTAGTCGGAGGGACAGTGGGCTATAACTCTGTCTGATTCCTGGGTTTTCCTTCGGCTCTCTTGGTGGGTTCTTTTGGTGTGAGTTTGCTTTTCAAAATGATGAGACCACAACTGCTGACTCTTTGAAGTATTTGTCTTGTAGTTTGTTTTTTGCTCATGAATCCTACGCCTATCCCCCTGTCTTCAAGATGTCTACCTACTTTCTCTTCCAGTAGATTTAGAGTTTCTGTTTTAATATTTAGATCTTTAATCCATTTTGACTTTAGTTTGGTGCACGGTGATAGGCATGAGTCTAACTTATCCTCAGGTATGTGGAAAGCCAGTTTTTCCAGCGCCATTTATTAAAGAGACCACTTTCTTCCAGTGAACATGTTGCTAGCTATAGGCGTTATGCCGCATCGCGGGCCCCAGAACTTACTCCACATACCTGAAACCACATCCTTTGACCATCCTGCTCCCCTTCCTACTTCCTCCCGCTCCTAGTGACCACCCTCCTGCTCTCTGCATTGAAGAATTTGATTCTCCTCGATTCCACAGACAAGCAAGACTGTGCAAATCTTGAGCTCTTGGGCCTGGCTGACTCCACTTAGTGTGATGCTGCTCCAGGTCCATCTCTGGTTGCAAAGTCCAGATCTCCTGTTTCTAAATGTTGATTAAAAGGGCCAGCCAAATAGCTCAGTGGATTAAAGTGCCTGCAAGCAGGCACAGGGGCCGGAGGTTCGATCCCTGGGCCTGCCTTGCTGACCCCAGCCTCAGGGTGTGCTGAGACGGCAATTGAGACTGGACATGGTGGTGCGCGCCTGTAATCCCAGCACTTGGGAGGCTGTAAGCAGGAGAATCACTATGAGTCCAATCTAGTGAGACCCTGAACATCCTGTAGGCCCTTAAAATAATGAAAATTAAAATGTTGTTTAACTACTTCAGCAAAAGGGGTTTTGAAAAAGAAGGAGAAAATAAAAATGAAAACAAATCCTGCCTGAGTAAGGCTGCAATCTTCTTCGTGCCCAGTGCAGAGCTGAGCTGAGGTGGTGCTAACTCTTTCTCTGGATATGGGTGGGATCCTGAAGTCTGGCTTCAAGGCCAAGCTGGATGGCTCAGGATTTGAGCTCTGCCTCCTTCCAAGAAGGATCTGAAGTGACTTACAGTAAAGGACATGCTCATGGGAGGGCAGTCAGAGGTAGAGCCAGGACAAGAGCTCAGGGGAGAGAGGAGAGGAGGCTCCGACCAAGGTCTGGGGAAGGGTCAGGGTCTCCCAGTCAGGCATTTGGATTCGAAGAACAATCCTATTTGATTTCACAAGGGCAAACGTGTTCTTGGCTTGGAGAAGCAGCTGACAGAGTCTAGGATACAAATCTGTGTTTTAATCTGTTTATTGAAATGTTTAAACATATTGTTTGGTAAATACAACCAACAGATGCTGGCTCCCCAGAGGGGAGACCCCCAAGCGAGGGCTGTGGCGAGTCTTAGCCTGCCATGTTCCCCAGCTGGATTGGTGAGCCTTCCCTTTAAAAAAGAAGAAGAAAACAAACTCTGTACATAAGGAACCTTAGGGGAGAAAGTGGGGGCAGCTTTTCCTGTGATAGTTACATATAAGGCTTTTTCTTTATGGTCTAAAAAAGTTAATCTACAAAAACAGTGGGTGATGTCAATAAAACCACTTCAGGTGCTGAAACTGATTTCATTTTAGCACTCGATACTTAAAGGTCTGACAGCCAAGAGCTCAGGAGCCGCATCATGGCTTCCTAAATAGGGACACAAGGCTTGGAAGCAGAAGGCCCTGCTCTCCTGATTTTTCTGCTGTCACTCAGGCCCTTTCATTACATGTGACCTGTGAGAGTGCAGCCTGTGCTGGTGGCCCGGAGACGAACTGCAGGAGGCAGTGAGCAGTGGGAGAGGGTGGTGCATGGCCTGCAGAGGCTCCGGACCCAAGGGCCAGCAGCTTGGCCTCGGGCAAGTGGGCAGCTGGCTGCACGGAGCCAGTCCCGTCGTCTGATGGGACTGGTTCCAGGAAGCGTCCAGGGAGCATTTATTTCCCAAACAGCGAGGACAAGGCAGCAGGTCAGGCGAGGTCAGCGAAGAGCACTTGGGGAGAATCTGTCCTGCGATCCTGAAGGGCACTATTTTAGCCCATTCTGTGCCCCCTGAGCCACTGGTAATGATGGCAGTGACAAGAATCTTCCGTCCTTCCTCTCCCCTCACTCAGTCGTCCCCAACAGGGTTTGCACCAGAGAAACCAGCTGCCCCTCATGGAGCCCATCCAGCCCCTCAGTGTATCAGAAAACTGAGGCTTGCAGTTCAGTCAGACATTCCCCTGAGACTGGTATGCTAACCCCTGAGGATAGTGTGTGTGTGTGTGTGTGTGTGTGTGTGTGTGTGTATGTGTGTGACTTTTTACCTTCTTTAAAGTTAGCAAAGACTTTCTTTCGGGAACTTTAGTTTTGGAAGAATTTTATCAGTAAGGGGCAAAGTGGCACAGGAGTTCGTTCAACCCTTTCACCCAGGGACCCTCTGGGGCGTTTGCCATGACTAAGAAGCACGCATGGTGCCACCCTCAGAAGTGGAACCCTGGAGCTGCAGACTGTGTGTGTGTGTGTGTGTGTGTGTGCGTGCCACCAACCTTCCACACACGATGCTCGCCTTCTGTTCTTGGGTCCAAGCCATAGCTGCTAGTACCTTTTATTAGAGCTTTTTCAAAGACGTGCATTACACACTGTCACTTTAATGTATACTACAAAAACGTACTATTAGCACATTAGCTAGTAAAATAGCTTGGGAGCAAATTGAGTGGCAAAAGCAAGTCAATTTGAAGAAATGTGGCATCAATATGTTATTTATTTATTTAATAAAAATTGTATTTACTTAGAAGCATTCAGAATGTCAACAAAACAGCTGCAACTTTCTTTTTTGCAATTACAGAGTGCTACTCAGTTAATATTATTTTATATTAGTTGCATCAGAGACAACTGAAGGTGAAAAACTACCGTCCTCACATATAACTAACTTGTGCTACGCACAAGAACAGAACGAGAAGAAGGCCAACGGGGAACTCTTGGGCACACTGGGATCCTTGAACTTCTTTTTTGTTTTTCCCTTAGGAGAAGGTAAATTTTCATTTGTTTCATAGTGAGCTTTGTCTGCCTTGGCCACATCTGTTTTTCTTTCTCTTTAGCAAATGTGGTCTTCCACCTCTCTGAGAACTTCTTAGAAAACTCTGAGAAGCTAACAGAAGCATCCGGGTGCTTCTTCTTGTGCTCCTCTCAGCAAGTTTGCATGAAGAAGGCACAGGATGACATCTTGCCTCTCGGCTTCTTGGGGTCTCCTTCGCCCATGTTCACTTGTTTTCCTCAGCGAGGTACAGAGTTGCCCAGTGCCTGTCCTGCTCTCTCTCTTGCCCCGGCACTGTCTATGGAGTTCAATGTACTGCAATCTTTATTTTATTTTTAAAGAGAATAAAAAATAATAAAAAAGTACTATTAGAACCAATACAAAATTTTGCTAAACAAAATGATAGGAATTCAGCAAGGGTTGTTATATTGTTTATTGTTGTCTTCAAATTAGTTGTTCAGGTTACAAGATATAAACATGCAAAATTGGCTGAAAAATGGTCAAAAAATTAAAAAGAAAAAAATGTAAGCATTAACTGTTTCTTTCAGTAGGCCAGCAGAAATCAGCAGTACAATTATCTAAGCTATCCTGTGCCTACACACATGTATTTAGTTTTTCCTTCCTTCTTCCTTTTCTCTTTGCCCTCGTCCCAGTTGCTCCTTCCCTTCGAACAGTTTCTTTCCCTGTCACAGTACCTACTGTGCCTTTCCGATTTTCAGGTTCTTACACTAGGAAGACAATACGCTGTGTAGCTGTTTAGACGTGAATGTCTGATTTATTTCACTTATGAGTACGGTCTCTAGTTGCATCCATTTACCTATAAAAGCCTTGTGCATGAATAGCAATATGAACAAAGATGGCACACAGTTTGCTCACAAGAAGTGGTGCAGACCTGCCCTCCCTCCCTCCCTCCCTCCCTCCCTCCCTCCCTTCTTCCTCCTTCTCAGGCCCACAGGGAGGTTGAGGCTTGCTTATTATCACCAGCAAGTTAGTAGCAAAGTCTTGGCCTGGAGATTTGCTGCCCAGTGCTCATTCTGTGCTCCACAGAGATGGAGTGAGGAAGGAGAGAAGGAAGGAAGGAGATGCAGAGGAGAGAAATTCTCAGTAGAAAGAAAGTTTCCATTTTAATTATTCAGCTGGTCCTTGTCCCTCTACACCATGGATAATCAAACACTGGCTGGATGCATCATGCTTTAAATAAAAACATCATTTAAGTGGGCCTGAGGATGTGCAGACCGATAATTGAGTGGGGCGCTTGCCCAATTACGTGTCCGGTGAGGAGGCCCTTGTCTATAAGCTTACAAATGAAAGCAGCCGACTGTCACACACATCTGTGAAGTGCTTCTTTATGAAGGGACTCAACAAATACAACCTCGTTTTTTATTGAACGAGGATGGTAATTAGGAGCCTCTGTTGACAGTGCAGAGAGCCATGTGCGACAGTAAGGGGGACTAGACTTCCAGAGGGACTGGCTGATTGTGAAGCCAGAGCACGCATGTCTCCAAAGTGGGGCATTGTTGAGCCCTGGGGTGAGGGCAGATAGGAGTGCTTGCTCAGGCCTCTGACACTAGTTTCGAGCCTTTGGGCTTGGGCAGGCCAGATGCTACATGAGTTTGTAGGTGTCCCCCAGGCCCAGCGTGAGGAGAAAAGTTTGGTATACTTTATTGGTCAGCAGATGTTGACTACGGACCGACTCTGTGCTGTGTAGAAGTGCTGGGGCTCTGTCATGAAGGCGTGCTGATACAAGGAATGGTGACAGGATATACACCGAGCCATTGCTGGTGGCACAAGGATAGAGGAAAAACAGAGAAGGAAGATGAGCTAGAGGAGAGATGAACAGAAACAGAGATGCTACCGAGGAGAGGGAGTGTCTATCTGTCACGATTAGACGGGGGGGGGGGGGGGGTGGTTCTTCTTACATTGTGTCCATAAAATCTACAAGGACATTAAAACACATGAAAGCCAGCAAATGAGAATATGCATTCACCACATTCATTTATTTAACACATATTTTGGGGGCCATGAGTTCAGTCCTTGGCAGAGGGTCGTGAAGCTGAGGAGAGATATACTGGCAGCTGGATGTGGTCACCGGGTTGGAGCTCCTCGGAGGTGCTCAGAGACCTGGTCTGGTAGCCATGACTGACTTGAGCCCCGGAGCCCCTGCTTGGTTGTGTGGCTGTACCAGTGCCCAGGCCACTACTCTCCTCAGACCCATAGCCTGTGGAGCCAGGTGGTGTGGCTGGACGCTCTGGTGCAGTTTGCCGTCCCAAGTGGGCCTGGGAAAGTCCTGGGGGCTGACCCCCGAATTCTGCCAAAGGCAAGGGAGCATTCTGCTTCTCCTGCCGCAGCTCCTTGAGGGACAATGATGCCCAATCACCAGAGGCCAGTGCGGCATCACTCTGGGGCACAACACTCGCCACACTTGTGTCTCGCTTGGGCACCAGGTATCTGGTGTCCCCTCATGGTTTCACACAGAAAGCAGTTTGCCAAAAGACTCTGCTCTTGGCTAGGGGCTGATTTATCTTTTTATTTGTTTACTTAGGCATAAAAGACCTGAGAAAGCAAGATAAATCCTTGAAAATAGTTTTTCTTTTTCTGTGGTGACTATTACCACCTGCTCAGCCCATTGGTTAGGCGCTGCATACTAAAAAGGAGTCAAATGCTATTTGGTGCTTAGAAAGATTGGGTGCACAGTGACTTATTCATTTAATAATAGCTGTGGCGCAGGGACTGTGTGATCCTCCCTGCTGAAGCTCATAGTTCAGCAGATTTGGTACCAGCCACCATAATGATCTACTCCAAAATATTTTCATGACCCCCTAAAGAAACAATCCTGTTGCTGGATTCTTCCTCCTGCCTCTCTTCCCCAATCCTGGCATTCGTTGGTTCACTTCCTGTCACCGTAGATTTACTTGCTGTGGAGCTCTCACAGGAATGGAATCCAACTGTCTGGTGCAGTGCACTTTTTGTCATGGTTTTCAAGGTCCCCCTATGCTGACAGAGAATCATAACCCCAGCCCCTGGTATTGCCCGCCGTGCACAAAGATTACCTTTGTTTAGCTCTTCATCAGTGAATTTTTTTTTTTTTTTTTTTTTTTTTTTTTTTTTTTTTTTTTTTTTTTTTTTAGGGAAGGGTCTACAGGGCTTTCAGGGTCTCACTACTAGACTGGACTTGTAGTGATCCACCTGTTTACAGCCTCCCAAGCGCTGGGATTGCAGGCACCTGCCGCCACGCCCAATCTCAATCACTGTCGCAGCATGCCCCAGGGAGGGACTGTCAGGGCAGGCCTTGGGATTGAATCCCTGGCCTCTGCACCTGCTTGTAGATGCTTTAATCTGCTGAGCTATTTGGTTGGCCCAGTGAAAGTTTTTGCTTTTGATCCAATCAACCTCAAAGACTTTCATTTTATATTTATAAAATTGCTTCGTATAAGAAATCTTTCCAAGAAGGGGATGAATGGAAGTCTCTAAGATCTGGAAGAGAGTCTTTGTTTAGGAAACGCTTGGTAATCCTAGGACGTCAGTGCTCTGCATCCCTGGAAGAAGGCTTTAGCTTAGGAGACCCTGCTCATCTCCTTCTGCTCTCGTCTCCCCTTTTCATTACTTGTGTACTCCTGAACTTTGTGGATTCCGCCCCACTGTAGGGAAAGGTCCCTTCTCTTTAGCATGAGATTCTGATTATTCTGTTGGCTGGAGCCCGCCCATACTTCAGGGGACAGCAAAGCCCATATGGGTCTTGGAACTTCTTGGGCCTTTTTGGGCCTTCCTGGCATGCATCCTGCTGATTCTTCTGCTCACAAAACTCTTACAACTCTGCAATCTCAGCTCAACTCTTTCCTTTAGCCATCTTTCCCTAACCCCTTCCCCATGGGCTCCCACAGTGCTGTATGTGCGGATCAGCCACGGTCCAGGTGGCATTGACAGTGCCTAGCACTGGGCAAGGAACAGATACCAATAAGCCAGAGATGGGTCCGAGTCCCCAGCTGTCGGGGTGCAGGGGAGATGTTGGAGGCCGCTGTGCTGCCCGAGCAGCTGACTCGAGGCCATCTGCTGGACCAGTTTCATCACACCCAGTTCCGAGTCTGTCCTTTTTCTATTCCTCACTGTGTACTCCCCGTGGTTCCTTATTCCCACAGACATTTGTGTGGTCCGGATGGGCCAGTGCATTGATGCCGGGGCATGAGGGAGTGGAAGCCAGTGACTCTGCCTGATTTGGCTCCACCAAAGTCCAATCATGCTGACAGATGAAATGCTCTCTAGCCAGACATGAGGCTGAAATCCACAGTCTGCTAGATATTATTGATGTTGAAATGCAGCAAAGAAGTGCCCTCTCTCCAGTGTAAAAAGAACACTTTCCAAAATGATGGGAAATGGGCTTAAAGTGGCTTACTTGCATGCTCCCTATATAGCCAGTTTTGCATGACAGCCTCCCTGTCCCTGTCCTTGGGCAATGCTTTCTCCTGGTTTATTCCCTTCACAGGGCCATTGTGCCTCTTGGTCTCCACCATTTGGAACAATGATGTTTTCCAAAGAGAGGCGAAGCACAGCCACCCTTTCCACCTGTCTTTGGACTTTCCAGAAACAGAGTGAAAAGGGCTGAGACTGGGGCAGGATGAGGTGGTCCCCTGGGGGCGTGGGGACACAATTGAAGGGTGACTGAAAGCTCCTAGTTGAGATGATATTTTGATACAATGTTGTAGAAATAAAAATGAATACCAATGAATACGAAGCAAAATATCAAGATGTAAAATAAGATCTGGTGCCCAGCCCCTGGATGTGCCCTTTCTCGGCCTCAGGCAGCGGCGGGATCTCAGTGGAGACCAAGCGCAGCGCCGGCCAGCTGGGCCTGGAGGTGTTGCCCCTGGCCCTGCTGCCCTGCAGGCTTGGCCTAAGGCGGTGCTTGTGCACACCTCCATTTCTGGGCAGCGGCATCTGTTTATGAGCTGTTAGATCCACTGTCAGAGTAACTAAAGACATGAACTGTGGCTGCACTTTTTTTTTTTTTTGGTTTCTGCTCCTATCTCTTCCTGTTTTCTGAGGGTTGCTACTGTCATACTCAGCAATATATAGAAAATAATTCACTTCCCTTTTCGGAGCCAGACTGAGTTTCGTCCCTGCTTGAGTCACCTCCAGGTTTCTCAGAATGGTGCTTTTCTCAGTTAAACACGGAGCTGACTCAAAGGCCACCTCTTTCATTTCATTTTCTAAAGCACATGGAACATCTTTCTGTGATCTGAGATGCGGCCTGCAGAGCAGGAACTGGTAGGGGACACCAGGGCGCGATGCTGGCGCGGAGCTGGGAGGGGCCCTGAGCTGGGCTGGCCTTGGCTGCACCAGCCCGGCGATCCTCCGCGTGGCTGTGGGTGTCATCTCAGGACCAGGCCGGGCCACTGGGGTTTGAATCAGAGTGTCTCTGGCTGAAAATGTTCCACTCTTCAAAAAGGTATGTAAGTTCTCCACGACATCAGCATGGAGGAGATGCCGGGTTTTGTTAACCAACCAACGTCTCCACCCTGTGTTCTTAATGCTATATTTGTCTTCAGCATGCAGTCATAGAGAAAAACTGCGTAAAACTGGGCCTGACCCAATTCAGTAATTCCCTTGTGTGCTCACCACCACTGTTACATTTGTCAAAATATTTACTGCAGTTCATAATGGCTGTCAGAAACCAGGACCACAATCCTTGTTCCACTAAACATAAAAACATTAAGAGGGAAATTTAGCACTTTACAAAGCGTTTTTTTTTTCCTCAGTGTTGGATCTAATTAAAGTGAAGGTGTGAATTGGTTAGAAACATACATTATACTTGTCCAAGAGTTTTTAAAAAGTACACACACACACACACACACACACACACACACACACAGAGTATAATCTAAGTATCAAACTTTTCAGTAGAGATACCATTTATAGCCATTCTACTGATCAGGGTAGCATTTTTCAGTGAAATTTACAGGGGCCAATGAACTGTGTATTTATTTATTTATTTATTTGGTGGTACCAGGGATCGAACCCAGGACCTTGCACTTGCCAGGCAGGCGCTTATGCCATGGAGCTATATCCCCGACCACTTGAGCCCTGTATTTAGATACGTATTTGACTTCCCAATCTCCGACATAGCTAAGGGTGAGAGGGAATCTCAGACAAGCCATGGAAGTCCAGGTCTGAGAGGTAACACGCCTCTCCTTTCCTGTAGCAGATCTTTCTGTACGAGTGAAACCAGAGATGTTATCTCAGATGCAGAGAGGCATAGGGCGCAGCTTTAAGAAATGATATCACTAGCCAATAGGGAAGAGCAGAATAAACGTCAGGGCCAGTTTAATATACGGTGCCTTTTGAGTAGCTTAACTCCATTGTTCCCACCAGGAGCCCATATTGAGGCTGTGTGGCAATCCCTGTTCTGCATGGGGACTCCCAGAAGTCAGGGTGGGAGGATGTGTTTGCTTAGTGACACTCAGCTGCGAAACCAAGGAAGGGTCAGGCTGAAGGAGGAGCTCCTTGGCAGCAGGGTTACCCCAAGTGATCTGAATGCCCATGGCACAGCTGCCTAGGGAAACGAGCTCACGGCCAGGGGCCGGGGTCCCCGGCCAGAGGGACCTTGATCCTGGCAGCACACACGGACATAACTGTGTACAGTAAGCCGAGACTGTAAGAGCACGTGCGAGGCCTCTGTGATGAGGTGTGGGGGTCATACATGGGGATTCTTCCCCTATGGACGCTCACAGCTGCTGTGTCATCCTTTCCTCTGAACAGAGGAACAAGCCCAAAACAGGATAAGAATTAGCAGGGGGAATTGAAATGACTTCTTTAGGGGCCAGGGTTTTGTAGGCAGCCGAGGTACAAAGACAGGTCTTCTCTCTGAGGTCGGGGGCTCTGCTGTCCACGTTGACCTTGGGGGCGGGTGCAGCAGAGGGCCAAGCCACGCTGGGAAGCTGCACTGGGTTGTTTCCACGGTGCCGGCCTGGGCTCTGGTGAGCAAGCTCCCCGTGGCTGTGGCTGGCCACCAACTGTGCTAGCCTGGTGGTTCCCCATGGCTTTCGTTGTTGTGTCTATGGGATTACCTAGGTTCACAGCCACAGCAAGGCTTTGCTGTGGAGGCTCGTGTGCATAGAAGGGCACGTAATGAAGCAACAGTGAGTTGACGGGAAAGAAAATTATGTTGAGGAAAACAGTCTCTGTGGCGGTGAGCAGGTGGACTCACAGCTCTGAGGATTGTGGGTATACTATAGATGCTGCAATAAACAGCATGAATTCACATGGGGAATGTTGTTTTGGTTGATTCTGTGTATCTATTTTTACCCTAATAAATTAGGCTCTTTGTTTGGGGGTAATTGTAGACTCATGTGCAGTTGTAAGGAATAATAGAACTCCCATATGCCTTTTCCCCAGCTTTCCTCTGTGGGGACATCTTGCCAGTCACAGCTGGACCCTGGCAATGGCAGGGACAAGGTAGAGTGTTTCCATCACTGTGAGGGTGCTTATGCCACGGCCACTCCTGCCCGCTTTCCCTTCTGTCTTTTCTGTCTCGGTCTCAACCACCATCGACCTTTCTCCAGGTCTAAAGTTTGTCCTTTCAAGAACGTTGTAAAAAGGGAATCGTTCAGTACATACTCTTTGGGGATTAGCGCTGTCATTTGGCATATTTCTTGGGAGATTCACCCAAATTGCTACTTCCTGTGTCAGTAGTTTGTTCCTTTTTACTGCGGAGATGTAAGGTAAGTTCTGAGTTCATCCCAGTTGGCTAAGGCATTCACCTGCTGAAGGACTTTCGGGACGATTCCCGTGTTTCGGCTGCTACAGATAAAGCTGTTGCGAACATTCATGCATGGGGGTTTTATGGGGACATATTTCATTGTCTGAGCACCCCTCCTATGCTGAATTGTTAACCTCTTTGGTTAGTACTAGAAATTAAACCCAGGGCCCTCACACGGCTACATCACAGCCCTTTCTCATTTATTAAATTAAAAAAAATTTTAAAACAGGGTGTTACAAAGTCATTGTGTCCCCCAGGCTGGGCCTGTACATGCAATCTTCCTGCCTCAGCCTCCTAGAGTACCGGGATTGCAGGTATGCACCACCACACTGCGCATCAGCCTTAACTTTTAAAAAGACACCGCCACCCTCTTCTGGAGTGGCTGGATTGCTTCATTTCATGTCAGCAGTGCGTCCCTTTTCTCCACATCCTCACTGATGTGAGATGTTTCACTATTTTTTATTTCTGCCATTCTGGGTGTAGGGACGTCGCACTGTGGTTCTCGTTTGCATTTGCTTGGTAGCTAAAGACGTGGAACAGCTTGTCTTGGGTTGCTTTTTTCCATCAGCATAGCTTCCTTCTTTTGGGACAGGGTCTCTGCATAGCCCAGACTGGTAGCCCTGGGGGCAGGCTGGCAGTACTGAGGATCAAACCCCGGTCTCTGTGTGTGACCTAAGCAGGCACTTAATCCCCTGAGCTATCGCGCCGGCCCTCTTCAGCACAGCTTCTGTGGTGATATGTCTCTTTCATCATGTGCTCATTTCCTAACTGGAATGTTGAGGTTTTTTTGTTTTGTTTTAGCGTTCTATTTTTGTAGCTCTTTTGTTTTAAATTCTAGATGTGAGTCCTTTGGCAGATATACTGTTTACGAATATTGTCTCCAAGTCTATAGCAGCTGTCATTCCTCAAATACCTGAAGGTCTTGACACACTGCACTGCCTGTAGGGTGTGTGTGTATGCGTGTGTGTGTGTGTGTGTGTGTGTGTGTGTGTGTGTGGTGATGGATTGAACTCAGCACCTTCACACTGACCTGCATTCCCAGCCCATTGTTATTTATTATGAGACAACGCCTTACTAAGTCACTTTTGCTCAAGCTGGACTTGATCTTTCCATCCTCTTGACTCAGCTGCACGCAAACACACACACGCACTCACGCACGCACACTGATTGACCATGTTTATACACATCTATTTCTGTGTTAGTAGCACCGTCATTCTAATTTGCTGATGTATGTGTCTGCGCCTCTGGCCGTGTGCTCTTGGTTACTACGGCTGGGTAGTACGTTTTCAAATCAGGTGGAGGAACCCTCCTGCTTTATTATCCTTTTTCCAAATGCTTTAAATTATTCTAATTCACTTTCTGTATAAATTTCAGACTTTAGAAAATCTTACTAGGATTTGGAAAGGAATTGTTCTAAGTCTGTGTATCAGTTTGGGAAAAATTGAGGTTTTTCCCATGTTGGTTATCTAATCCATGAATGCAAGGTGCTTGCTACTTGCATGGTAGAATGGAAAGAATCTTTGGATTCTCTCACCTGGGTTTTATAGGCTCCAGCATAAGACCCGTATGTACTTTGTTAGATTTATACCTGATTATTTTAATTTTTGAGTGCACAGAAGTGGCACTGTATTTAAAATTTTCGTTTTCCATTTTTCACTGCTGCATATTGAAATAAAATTGATTCTTATGTGTTAAACTTGTGTCCTATTGAACTCATTTCTTGGTTCTAGACAGTTTTGTAAAAACAGATTCCTTACAATTTTCTATATAGACAATCGAGCCATCTGCAAATAAGCAAAATTTTATTTTTTCCTTTGCCTCTGTGTGTCTTTCCTTTCCCTGCACTTTATATTTCTTTCTCACTTTATCATGCTGGCTAGAGCTTCCATCATGGTTGGTTTTTTTTTTTTTTTTTTAGAACAGGGGATTGAACTCGGGCCCTTGTGCTTGCCAGGGAAGCGCTTATTCTACTGAGCCATCTCCCCAGCCCAGCTTACATCATGTTTTGATCAGAGCAATGAGAAGGGACATCCTAAACCATCTTTTTCCTAGAGAAAGTATTCAGGTTTTTTCCTCTAAGTATGGTGCCAGTGTTGCTATTTTGTAGGTATAGGATTTCTCTCTATTCTTATTTTTTTGAAAGATTCTTTTCCCTGAATGGGTGTTGAATTTTGTCAAAAGCTTTTATTGCCATCAATTGGTGTGTAGCAGTGTGATGCTTCCCCTTTCCTGTGTTAACGTGGTGGATGACAATGAACGCATCTTGGAGCTCTTGGTCACACTCTGTAATTCTTTTCATGCCGTAGAATTCTATTGCTAATATTTTGTAAAAGGTTTTACATCTCTCTTCATGAGGGATATCGGTCCGTGGTTGTCTTTTTTCATCCTGAAGGGTGTTAGTGTAGTACCTATGTTCGAAAAATTAATTGAAAAACATGTCCTCTTTCTTATGTTCTGAAAAGGCTATCTAGAAGGGATGTTCATTTTTCTTTAAAAGTTAGATAGAATTCTCCATACCAGGGCTTGGGGATTTCTTAGGTGGGAGTTTTTAAAATCACAAATTCAATCTGATGGTAGTTAGGACGCTACTCACTCATATTATCTATTTCCGATTAGGTGGATTGAGGTAGTTTGTGCCCTTTGAAGAATGAGCCTGCTTCACCCGAGTGATCGAACGGGTGTGAGCAGAGTTATCGTCTTTCGAGCTCCTTGAGTCTGCAGGGTCCCTGGTAGGAGCCACTGGTTCATTCTTGTTATTGACAGGTTCTGTCTTTTCTAATTTTTTCTTTGTCAGTCTTTGAAGAGAGTCTAAATCAATTTTATAGTCTTGTCTAAGGAGAAATTTTCTTTCATTGATTTTTCTGTACCATTTTTGTTTCCATTTTATTGGCTTTTCCCATTTATTATTTCCTTCCTTCTCCTTGCTTTGGGTTTATTACACTTTTCTTTTACCAGGTTGGGGTAGAAGTTTAGAGCTTTGACTTGAAACTCTGCCTTTTCTAATGTAAACACTTAGGGCTATAAAGTTCCCTTTCCGCACTGTTGAAGCTGTGTTTCACAAATTTTAAGGTGTTTTATTTTTGTTTTTATTAAGTGTGTTTTTTATTACCCTGGAGACTTCCTCTTTGACCCATGGATTATTTAGAAGTGTATTATTTACTTCTCAAGTATTTGGAGTTTTTCCTTATCTTTATGCTACTGATTTCTATTTTAAGGCCATTAGGACCTAGGAATACATTCTGTCTGATTTTAATCCTTCAACTTTGTTTAGTTTCTTTTAGCTTCTTATATGGTCTAGCTAGCTTTCTGAATCCAATCAGGGAGTATAAACTATGCAGCAGACTAAATGAGAGAGGTTTAATGTAAGAATGATTACTTACACTTTTTAATGACCTGAGACAAAAGGAAACTTCACATAGTACCTTAGGACTGACAAAGGACTCAAGAAAAAGCGAGTGCAGAAACAGAGCGGACCCCACTGTGGAAGAAATGATTTGGCCACTCTGGTTGGACCAGACTGGGGCTTATATGGCACTGCTGGGCACACATGAGGCATTGTTCCAGGGTGCAGACTGGAGATAGGCCATCTATAACTGGAGACGCAGGTGTGCGTGGGGAATCCAGGTACCAGGCCTAATGGGTTTTCAGATTTCACAGGTTGCATGGCTGGAGGCTGAGGCTCTTTGGGGTGGACATCCAGCCACAGGTACACACTGCTGCCACTGCAGATGGAGAGCAGCTCGCTGTAGGCCTTCTGGGCTGCAGAAGGCTGGCTGGAGCCTGAGCAGCAATTGAGTTCCATGCTGTGGGACTTCAGAGAGCTTAGAGCCAGGCTGAGGCTGCGAGGATGCTGAGGAGCCTGAGGCTGGAGCCACAGTCAAAACCCTTTCCTGGGTCCTTGCTGGAAGGTTCAGGAAGGCTGTCCCTCCCACAGTGATCCTCCAGCATCCTCTGCTGAAAACTTACTTTGCACTCTCTTTAAGGAGGAAAAGTGGATGGAATTTGCATTGCTATTTATACAGCACATGCCGAAGGGCCCAGGGTGGACTGAGAAGCAACACACTGCACTGTCCACCCCTTTGCCACAATTGGCAACACACACACCCCACCACACATTTGAGCTGTTTATAGTCACAAAGCAGCTCTGTGTTTGGTCTTCACAAAATGCAGCCGCCCTTATAAATGAAGACCTTCTGTCTTGTCCTCAAGATGAGAAGCAGAGTAAGTGCAGTCTTTGCTCTTCGAATTTGGTCAAGGCTTCACTGAATATTCTGTTCCCCAAAGACCAAGTTATACAGGTGAGCTCGATAAGCCATGCATAAAACTTAAATATAGGAAGTGGGAGAAAGAAGCAGAGACTAATTAGTATAGACAACAAACCCATCTCCACAACAGGCCTAGAGCACACGTACAAAACCACCCTGCTGGCTTTAGCCATTGTGTCCTGGTCCTCAAGTTGGAGTTTATGTCTGAAGCTGTCTTCTTCCCTCATTCCTTGTTTTGCTTGACCTCAGGCAGGAATTCAGCTTTGCTAGCTTTTTGACCTTTTGGTGTACCTAGTAATCCCCGAAGAGCTTGTGTATGTACTTTCCTCCCAAAGCACAATCACTCTCCTGTGAGGCCACAGGTCCCTCTGGGGTGGCCCAGGGGGTGGGGTGGGGGTTGCAGTGTATCTTTGTGACCTGAATACAGCGTCCTCTTTTAGAGGGAACTGGATCTCCCTGCCCCGCAGAGCCTGCGCTTGTGTCTTCACTCTGAAGACGAGGCAGCTGAAGTGAACTTACTTGTTCCTGGATTTGTTTCTTTCTCTTTAAGGAATAGACGGATTGGGTAAGCTAACTCCCCGTTTCACTCCTAGGGACATCATGATTCTTCACCTACTGCTAAAGACCTCCATAAGCCAAAGGAAGTCCAAAGGACCTAGTGCCCTTGGGTTTGATGTGCCACTTGTTTCCACAGTGAAATGATGCCAATTGGCTCTCAATTGTGCTGGGATCCCATCACCACCTTGAAATGAGGAGGACTCCAGCACCTGTTGATGTTGGTGTCCTCTGAGGTCCCCCTGAACCTGAGAAAAGAAAATTCCAGAGCTTTTTTGGGAAGGGTGCAGGTGGTCCACTGGACCTCTTGGAGTCCTATTGAACAGGGTGCTTCTTCTGGGTAGCAGCAGTTGTTGGGGGTGAGGTTGAAGGAGGCATGTGACACCTCCAGCCCAGTATTCCCACTGACCTAGGGCTTTGGATTTCTTCCTCTGTGTCATGTGATGGGAACCCCACATTGCAGTCTCGTTAAGTGTAGGTCACCATCATGTCCAGATTCCCCTCAACCTGAAAGAAACTCTGAAAGCCACATCCCAATACGTTCAATTGACAGTCTGTGGCACAGGCATCCACACTAGGTGTGACAGGCAACTGGCTGTGTTAGCTCAAGGAAGTGATGACCAACAAAGTTGGATCAGCAGAGTTCAGGTGTGGAAGACTCACCCCAGGGTGGCTTGGTGCTTGAATGGCACAGAAGGGCAATGAAGAAGGAAGGCTGGCTTGTGTTTTCTGTTTGGGGTTCAGTCTTCATCTTCACCTTAGATGTGGCCTCCTGGCTTCCAGCTCAGATCCTTTGACCTCTTGATTCAGACTTGTATGGGACACTGCAGTAAGGGCCACCCGTGGGCCTTCTACTGGATCCTTTGGATCTCCAGCATGAAGACAGCCCTTCTGCCCTCTTCCACACCTGACCCTGAGGGTAGTCATTGTAAACCAATCCAGTAAACTCTTATATGTTTGTATATCTTGCATTGAATCTGTTTCTCTAGTAAGCACTCACTGGCACACCATGATTTTGGGCAAACGACTGATATTTTTTGTCTTCTTTGGCAGAAATCCTCAGAATCTGCTTCTGCATGTTGACTAGTTTCCTGCTGATGTGTGTCAGCAAAGGCCTCCAACTCCTCGGTGTAACAGCTACCTCTTTTGGGAATGCTGAGTGCCTGTTATCAGGTTATTCTGAGAGCCTGTTATCAGGTCATTCTGAGACTGGGCTCTGGTTATGGGGCTCACGGGAACAGGAGCTGGTATTCTGAGAAAGACCAACATCCGTTTTTAAGGCAGCTACCCCAAGTAGGGAGGTACAGGTGAGATGGGATTTCCAAGTGAGAAAAAAAGACTACTCTCTTTGGACGTGTCAATGGTGAAGCTACTGTTACTTGGAAGGAGGCTCAGAGAACTTCAACAGTATTTCTTTCTCTATGTGCTATAAGATGTCCTTATCCCAAACTTCTAAGTCCCATTCTTTCCTGATTAATGCTTTAATTTTCACAGGAGAAACTTGGTCAGACTTGAATCCAACATCGAGTTTCATTCAGCTGCTTACAACATTAAATTGAGTGTTTTGATTTTCAGCAACCTTAACCCTGCAGCTCTAAGAAAGAAGAGATTTGTTCAGGGTTGTCATGGAAGCTGCCTGAGTTTTCAGACTGTGATTTGAGGTGGGAGTTAACAGGCCCCAGCTTGTTATTTTCTCTCTGTAAGTACTCAAGGACATTCACGGAACTCCACTTCATACCACTGTCCTTATAGACATCATCCCTGCTGCTTGCAAGAGCTGGGCCTCTTGAACTCCTGCGGCATGTGCTCCAATTTTCACTTTATCACAATCAACCCAGGTGATAGCTTGATGAGACGTCACCCTGTGACACACTGTGGGAGGTAAGAGTCACATTTCTCATTAGCAAGGGGCTCAGCATCATATTCAAGTCCAAGGGAATGACCAAGGTAATCTCAAGTCCTATGCTTGGGGGTCAAGGACCAAGGACAGAGTCTATAGTTGTCTGCAGCCAATCAGGAGATAGAGACCACACAGGGAAGTGTAACATAAGAGTGATTAACTAGAGTAAAAGAACAGTCAGATGATGTTAGGATAGCTGCCTGGGAGAAAGTGCTCCAGGTAGGACTAACTGGAAAGGGATTCAGTGCTTACTGAAGAAGCTGTGGTTTTATCAGCAGACAGGGGAGGACTGGGTGCTTGAGAGACAGGAGCTTGTCTGGAGATCCTAGGCAAACGGATGTCAGCCTCTAGGATCCAGCTGGCAGGCAGACAGTCAACAGGTGGTGATACGGGTTGTGTTTACGAAGTCTGGGCACCAGTGAGGTCAGAGGGCTCAGAGCTGCTGGGCTTCATGGAAGGAAGTGGGGCTTGCCAAAAGAATGGCCCCTTCATGTGAGCTCCTGGCCTCAGGCAGGCAGGGTGTTGGCTGCAGCAGGTTACCACCCGTCCGTGCCTGGCGTTGCAGAGGGATAGATCACTTTGTCACCAGTTGTTCACGCAGATTGTGACAGCTGCCTTTACCCAAATTTTGTGGTCGCTGCGAGTATCACATTCTACACAGCTGGCCCTCTGTATCTGTTGGTTCTGCACATATGGATTCAATCGACTGTGCATGGAAAAGATTTGAAAAGCATTTGCATCTGTATTGAATATGAACATCTTTCTTATTTCCTTAGCAGCACAGCATAACTGCTGCTTGTGTAGCATTTATAGTATGTTGGGTGTTACACGTCATCTGGGGATGACATGCCCATGGGAGGATCGCGTGGGAATCTCGGGAGATGTGGATCCCTCTTGTAGGAAGGATCGGCATGTCCTTAGAATTTGGTACCTTTGTGGGTGGCCCAGTCCTGGGAATAATCCCCTGGGCATACTGGGGGACAGCTTGGTGCATGCATACACAACTTGTCACGGTCCTTATTTTATAGTTAAAGAAGAGGATAGAAACCATATCTCCCTGTAGGCTACCACATTTACATTGTCTTTAAATATATCTTGTACCTACATTTACAAATATGTGAAATAGTATAATTTTTGTTTCAGTTGCCAAACCTAATTTAGAAACTCAATATGCAATGTTGTTTTACCCATATTTTGCTTTTTCTAGCATTGTTTTTCCTTCCTGAGGCTCCAAGGCCCCACTCTCTTTATTCCCTATTTAGAGAACTTCTTCTAGACATTTTTGGTGGGTAGAGCAACTGGAGATAAGCCTCTTTGTTTTCTCTTACTTAGGAATTTCTTGATTCCACTGAATTGTAGAGAGATTTCGGAGTCCAGGGCTGACAGTTTTGACTGTTGGCCTTGGAAAACACTATGCCTTTCGTCCTGGCCTCTGCTCTCCGATGGGAAATCTGCCACGATGAGGACTCGCTCCTGCCCCGGTGGGGCTGCTGCTCCTCAGCCACCGCTTTCAAGGCTCAGCTTTCAGGGTTCAGAAGTTCAACTGTGCTGTAGTTTGGTGTCAATTTCTTTAGGTTAACCCTAGAGAAGGTTTCTCAGTTTCTTCCAAGTATAGATTTATGTCTTTTGCCAAGTTGAAACTTGCCGCCATTGTTTCCTTGATTATTTCTTAAATTCCATTCTTCTTTCCCCTGTTCTTCAGGAACTGTGATGGAAGGAATGGTAGATTCTTAGTTTTTTAAGTACCTGAGGTTCTGTGCACCTCTTTTCACCCCCTTTCTCTGTCTGGATGTAGTCATTTCATCTGTTCGATCTTCACTGTTTGGATTCTTTTTTTTTTTTTTTTTTTTTTTTTCCTTTCTGCTTGGCTGAGGAACTTATTGATCGAGTTTTTAAACTTTTGGTGGTCAAGGTTTATATCTAGATGTCCTCCAAGGGCGCTCTTTGCTCTTGGGCATGGGTTTTGGAAAGTGTTTGAATAAGGGCAATTTATAGCTGGCTTGCTGTTAAGAGACAGAGTCTGGTCTGAGGAAGTGTACCACTGGGGCTGTGCCCGAAAAGTTCCTCCCTTGGTTCTCTCCACTTCCTGTCTGCCATCCTGTGAATACTTCTCCTCTGTGGTACCCTTCTTCTATGCTGCTCTGCCCTGGAGCAAGCTGCCTGTCAGCTGAACTCTCTGCAAACTGTGAGCTAAAATGAACCTTCCCTCCTTCGACTTGTGGGTATCAGAGATTTTGTCCCAGCGATGTGGAAAGTAACTAAGACAATCACGGTGTTTTTCACTCTAAAATTTCCATTTGGCTAGTCTTCTCCCCTCTCTATCTTTGTTGCGGAGTCTGTTCTTCATTTGTTTTGAGTGTATTTGAGAGCATTCATCAAAGCATGTTTATATGACGGCTGCCTTAAATTTCTCAGATAATTCAAACGCATCTTACATCTTGGTGCTGGCATCTTTGGATTGCCTTTCCCATTCAGTTTGAGGTTGCTATGGTTGCTACCTAAAATGGCTCCCCAAGAGCTCATTGTGGTAAAGGCTTGTTTGCTGGCTAATGGGCTTTTGAAGTTACGGGACTACGGAGGCTCTAATGGCTTCAGCAGCTTAACCCACGGGTGGGACCCTAATTTGATCACATTTATAGGAGGTGAAAAAACAGGAAGCGAGGATCAGTTAAAGGGAGGGGCTCCTCCCCCATTCTCCCTGATTGTTTCTATCTCTCTTCTTCTTGGCTAGCACGAGATGAGCAGCTTTTCTCTTCCTCCATGCCCTTCTGCAGCAGTACTCGCCTCCCCTGAGCCCATAAACAATGGAGCCAGCCGAGCTTGGGCTGAGACCCTGGAACTGGGAGCCCAATAAGCCCTGTCCCCCTTCAAATTGTTTCTGTCAGTGTGATGGAAGGTGACTAACACAGAAATCTTTCTCGTTCCTGGTGTCTCCAGTGACTTTTTCCTGAAACGCGGATGCTTTGAGTATTCACTTGGGAGAGCCAGGATGTATTATGCCTCATGTTTTCAATGACTTTCTTGGATGCTAGCCTGGCAAGAGAATACAGTAGGTTAAAGCCCAGGCCCCCTGCTCAGCCGTGGTTGAACTTAGCACCTGGGTCTTCACTGCTCCCCAAAGAGAGCAGCAGTCTTGGTTTGCAGTAAGCCTTCCCTGTGTCTCACCACTGGAGACAAACAGGAATGCCTGTCCTTGCTCCCATATGGCCTGTGCAGATACCCACCCAGCCAGGAGCAGGAGGAGGTAACTGATGGTGGCACATCCATGCCTGGGAATAATACTTGGCAATAAAAAAGACTGGGTGACTGGAGCACACAGCACCTTGGATGGGTCCCAAGGCATTTTCCCAAGCCACAGATGCTGGATTGAGCATGCTGTTGAGTTTATAATTCCATTTATAGACATTCTGGAAAAGGAAAAGACAAACATATAGGGGAAGAAAACAGGTGGTCTGTGGTCACTGGGTGCTGGAGGGTGAGGAAAGAGCTGAGTACAGTGAGGTTGGGGAGAGGTGGGGACAACAGTGTCCTTCTATGTCTTATGTCAACAGTGATGCAATTTTTATGCTTAACAAAATTCATTGAATGTTATGCTTTTTGTGTTTCACTCTATGTCTGTAGTACTTAGTTAAAACCCAGCACTTGGTGCAGGATTAAACTGTAGAGATGGAAGAACTGAGGAGGTGCTTGCTTGCCCCCTCTCAGCATCACTGTGGACCCCAACTACCTATATTTTAAGTGTAAACCCACAGCCCTGTGACAGATCTACGTGTGCTGCATTTGGTGTGCATGCCGTATGTATCAGTCAGCTCTCCATCGCTGGGACAAAACACTTGATACCCAAAACTTCCAGGAGGAGATGTATCAGTTGGCTTGCAGTTCCAAAGGTCTTGGTTCATGGTCTGCTGGCTCCGAGGCAGAAACATCAGGGTGTGGTGGAGGATGTACTTAACTCATGGTGGTCGGGAAGGGGAGCTGCTCCAAGAGTCCAGGAGGAAGGGGCCAGGAGCCAGATCTAGTCCTCTAGGTCACCTCCGTGCCCGTAGGCCCCTCTTTCTAAAAGTCAGCTGCAGACTCCTCCCTCACAACCCAGCCACCTCCCCAGGACTTTCTGGCAGTCAAGGTGGCAATCAGCTAAGCAGCATGCACTGTTTTTGTGGACAGAGTACCCATCCATAGCTGGTATTGCCAAAATGGGCAGCTCAGTATGCAAGAGCTAACTCGTACTGAGCTCTGAGTCACATCAGTCCCGGGGCCTCTTTCCCTGCCCTTCCTTTGAATTCAGCATTGCATCTGTTTGCTATTTGCCTGGATAATTATTATAATTATATAAAATAATAACTATTGCCAATACAATATTCTGAACTGCATTATTTCACATCATAAACAAATCTGTTTATAACCTTCCAGGCAGCTGTGAATTGTGTCATGTAGCATTTTATTTTATGCATTACAAGCTGCAAGGGATGGTGGTAAATTCCATCCCTGCCAGACCTATGGTGGGAAGCTCTGGCCTTGGTGTCTGTGAGAGCCAGGAGGTCACCTTCAGTGTGGCATTCGGGGAAGGAAGGAGGGCGGTGCTGGCCCATGACCCTCACCTCTGTGCCGGCCCGTCTTTCAGCCTGCAATCAAGCTCTGAGCTTTTCTCTCTGCAGTTGCCATAGAGGAGCCGCAGGCACACAGCCATCAAGACTGGGCCCCTATCGGCCATTTAACTCAGTGTGGAGCTCCTGGTATCTATAATTTCAGGCTGCCTTCCATGTACACACTGTTGTCTCTGTTTTACAGATGAGGAAACAGAGGCCCGCGGTTATAAAAGAGCCACCCGGAGAGAATCACGGGATATTGCCGCGCAGACTACTGTCTCTGAATGCGGCACAGTGCCACACCTCCAGCATGTCACACCCATTCCTTGACACGTTTTGCTTTCGATGGCCCTTGCGTTGCCTGAAACCCTCTTCTGAGGTACTGACCTGGCTCGTTCCACCAGCAGGTGGTTGCGCTTGTTCAGATGCCTCCTCCCTCTTCATGAGCCAACCTGGTCTGGGCATCTGAAGCCGCGATACCACTTCCTTCTCATCCCTTCTCCCATGTTCCTTCACCGTCTCCTGTCTTCTCCTACCCAGTTTATTTTTCTCACGATGTATGCCATTTTCCAATACATTATGTAATTTATTGCTAAAAGCTACTGCCTGTCTGCCTCTTGAATTAGGATGTAGCTCCATAACCCAGGTTCCTTAATTAGCTGGAGTCCCCTATCACTAGGGAGATCTACTCACCCTATTTTGCCCTGGACTTTCCTGGCTTTAATGTCCAGGGGTCCAAGGAGAGACAGGACCCTATTCCCTCCCACAGGAAATGGGTGCTGGCTCAGAGCAGTGCTCAGTCCACAGCAGAATTCATAAACAAATGAGCTTTCAATAGGTGGAAATGAAATTGGACTCATGCCTTAGTTTTGTAGTATGCCAATGTTCCACGCACTGACCTGTTGAAGAGTGTTCCAGCCCTTCCTTTCTGTTGTTCCACCACTTCTTGTTTGAAAATGCTGGATCAAGCATAGCTCCTATTAATCTGCGAGCCTGGGGTGGTACTACTCGGTCATCTGCGCAGGACGCTCATGCCATCACTGTGCCGCTCGCCTGCGGGGTCCCTGCGGGGCGCCACGGTGGCACCAGCTCCATGCGCCTGTGCCCCTGCTTTCCTTCTCTCTTGATTTTGAATTCCAGCCAAAGATTTGTCCTAAAGCAGACGTCAAAAAGTGCTTGAGCAGTACTGACCCGAGAAACAAAGGAAGATAATTTTGCTTTATGCTAAAATGCAAATTAGCACACTGTTCAGGTCCTTCAAAGAAATGGATGAGAAAACGGAAGCAAAAGCGCAGCAGACGAACTGAGCATGGGGCACACACCAGTAATTCAAGAACTCGGGGAGGCTGAGGCAGGAGACCCCAAGGTTGAACTCTGTGTAGACAACTTAGTGACTTAGCAAGACACCATCTCAAAAAATATTAAAAAATAGAATAAAATGAGCCAGGGACAGCTCAGTACAAGGCCTGAGGTTTAATTCCTAGCACTGAAAAATGAAAAAGAACAGCAGACACGGAGGTTATCCAGAAGAGCAAAGCTAGAACACTGACGATGGTAGCAGAAGGGAAGCTAGGGAAACTGGATTACAGTACAGCGTATTGGTTTTTGTGACACCGAAGAACAGCAACGCCATGCCATTGCCAGAAGGACCCGTTGATAGGGACTTTCTGCAGCACTGATATGACACATTTGAGCAATGAATCTTGGGCAAAATCAATAGCAATGCTTTTTGGGGAAAGTGGTATGTTAGCCTAGGAGGGGTAGTGGTAAGGTGACAATCCCCACTGGACAAAATGACCCTCGGATTCCTTCGGGCAGGCATTGTGTTAAACTCATACTTCTCACCTGGCTCTTGCTGCCTGACAGCATTTCCCAAACACAGTGACTTAAATCGATGGCCTTTTATGTATTTCATGAATCTATTAAAGGGAAGTGCAGGCTGAGCTTGGTTGAGTGGTTCTTCCTGTCTTGGCTGGCTTGCTGTGTCTGTGGTTGGCTGCTGGCTTGGCTAGACCAGAAGGGCACCATGAGGTGGTGTGGCTTGGTTCCACATGGTCTTGGACTGTCTATGCCCTACTCTTACTGCTTAGGACAGAAATCCTATAAGCATTGTGAGACCAGGTGATTGTCACTCATGCCACTTGTATTGCCCAGAGCTGAAGAGTAGAGAATAAGCCTCAGGGTCTCATTTATTTTTCTTTTATTTGTTTTAGAGACAGGATCTTGTTAGGTCACTGAGTTGCCTAGGCTGGCCCTAAACATTTGGTCCTTCTGCCTCAGCCTCCCAGAGGCCTTGGGTTACAGCTGTGCACCACCATGCCTGACTGGTCTCTAGATCTTGATGGCAGGAACAACCAAACGTAACTGGAGAGGTTGTGGAAACAGGGCGAGAGGAAGAAGATGCTGGGGTGAGGGTGGTGTTGTTGTTTGAGAAAAGTTCAGGGTGCCCGCGAGCTCTGCCAGGATTAAAGGCATGCACTACCATGCCTGGCGCCTGCTAATATTTTTCAATCTATGAACAGAATTGCTTGGTATCTCCAGCTCAGCTAGGTTTTTCATTAACCTTGGACTCTGCCTTACCTCCTTGTGTGATCAACAGGTAATTTGGGGGCTTCCGTTTTGGGTCCACACTGTACCCAAATTCTGCAAACACTGAAGCTGTGCCTGGTAGAGATGCTAGCAGTGCAAAAGGCTCCGGGGCTGAGCTCACTCGCGGGATCCCGGACCTCGGTCTGACCACATTCACGCACTGGCTCGCTGCTGGCTGCTGGGGTCCTCGCTACGTGATGGAAACTGCTTTTTTTTCTTTTTCTTGTCCAACCTGTGAGGTTGGAATCCAGTGACTTTGTTTGCATGTGGAGGGCTCTGCAGAGTGAAGCTTTGGGAGTTTCTGAGAAATAAAAAATGACAGCAGCATGTGGGGGGGGAGGGAGGAGGGGCTTAAACTAAGTGAGGAGTTAACCTTAAGCTGATCAAAGCAAAATGGATTGGTTTGGAGAGAGAAAGGTATATTAATCATTTTCATCAGATTGCCCCTAGGTTTCTGTGATCAGTGCCTGTGGCGGGTATCTGTTTAATCTTTATTTATTTCCATTTTACAAGTGGAAATCCTAAAGTTAAAGGAACGTGTTGAGGCCTGAGTGGCCCAAGGGCAAAACTTAGTTTTGAACCCAGGATTTTCTTTCTGCTGAGGCCCCCCTTGGCTCTTCATGGAGCCCGTGCCATCCCAACATCAGGGTTTTTTCCCTCAACATCTGCAACCTGTGGAGCAGCTACAGGGAAGCTGCATCACTTGTGCATGAAAATGAAATAATTGGATTGGGTGCTCTTCTGCTTAGACATCATCGGGCTTTCTGGGCCTTGTGTCATTGAAAACTCTCTTCTGACTCACTCAGTTGTTTTAATCTGTTTAAGCAAAATATAATTTCCTCATAAAATGGGATTAATTTGGGGGAAGCTGTTGCCACAGTGGTCATGCAATTGGCAGTGACAGGTGGTGCGGCAGCTTTTGGGATAGGCCCTGCATGCAGGCAGGCGGTGTTCGAGCCAGACAGCCCAAGCCTATATGGATAGATCCTTCTAGGCCCTTATGGATGCTTTTGCTGGGTGGGAAAAGTCACCCAGATAAAGATCTCAAATTATAGACATGTTTCCCGAAGTATGAGATTATACATGGTGGCCTACATGTGCATATTTAAAAATTTAAATAGTCATGTATTCATTTTAATGGTCCCTTGGAAAATTGAGCTTCCCTTTCTTGGCAGTGATTTAGTGCCTTCCGCCTTACTACACGTGTTCATTTTGGTCCTTGCCCCCCCACCCCTGCCCCTGCAGAAGTCAAACGTTGGCAGCATGGTACACACTTTGTGTTTCTTTGTTGGTGGGAATGAACATCTTCCTACGTATATCTCTTTCTTTTTAAAGAGTGTAGCGCTTGTAGACTTAAACTTTTAGAGCAGTTTTAGGTTTATTTTTAAAAAGAAGAAGGGGCAAAGCCATACATTTATAAAGGGCAAAGCCATACATTTATACACACGAGATGGGCAAGACAATGATCCTGAGAAACATCAGCAGGTTTTTGAAACTAGCAGTTAACTGGTAGGATTCTCACCCTGACTAACTATATATGCTCATACCTGTGAACGAAACAGCTGCACTGAAGACAGCAATGTGTAATAGAAGGATCACGCTTGGAATGCCTGTCATTCTGGTCTTCTAAATATGTACTTCTTGTCTTGACATACCAATTATTACCATACTGTCTCTCAAGTAAAAGTTTTCTTTTCTTTAAATAAAGGGTAATAAATGAAAAAAAGACAAAAAAAGAAAAAAAGTCACAGAACTGTCCTACTACAATTCTGTATATGATTAGATTTCTAAATTTCTGTGTAAAAATATGTAAATTTTTTTTCCTATATTTTTAAAATTATTTTTTCTTCATATTCTGTTAGGACTTAAAGTCCAACATATCAATACTTGATGGAAAATACCTGTTCCATGTTATGCCTAAGATGTTTGATATTTAGACAGATAGTTAGGGTAAACCGAACTGCGTATGTTGCAGGGTAATAATAAGCTTCTTTTCTGGAGGGACAACAACCTAAGGTTGCAGATCAAAATTGGAGAAAAGGAAGGGCTACAAGGTCAGCCAACATTTTGGCCCTAGCCTTTCAAGGTCAGTGAAGACTGAGGACATAGGAGAACCTGTACTGTAACAACATGTAACTCAGTTGTGCCCCAAATATTCTGATCAAGGAGATTATGGAGCCATGGAAGAATGTGATTGATGATGTATAGTGTGCCTAAGGAGACTCACATGGAGAGAAAACATTCTCTCAGGCTTTCACAGAGAGCAAAGTGGTCAAGCAATGACAATGACTCATCCACATGGCTGACACTGACAAAGGATCTACAAAGTGCGGTACAGGGCTACAGGATAAATCTTGAGGGTACTTGAGTGACCTTATCAGATACAAAAGTTACATTTCTTGTTCTATAGGTCTTGCTTTATCTTTGTCTTAACTATCCAGCAGAAAAGTATAAAAACGAGGTATATAAAGTAAAGCCATATTAATGCGATGAGCTATAAAAGGCTCAAGTCAATAGCTTCTGAGGATAACCCACTACTATTATGGACTGCTGGACAGTGTTGGATTATTTTGCTGAATTTAAGCACCTACAGTATTTAGATGTCAATAGAATACCCACCTCTGACAGGACTAAACAAAAAAAGAGTATACAAAGGAAGGATCATTTTGTATTTGTATATAAAAAATAGCATAGATATACAGCTACTTTTGCTTAATTAATAAGAATATTTGTACTAATAGTGTTTGGACAGGATACCCTGTCTGCTTTTTGTACTATGGATAACCACTAAGAAGATAACAATGTACAATGTATTAATTATTGAAACTGTCCTATTAATCAGCTTTGAAACTGTCTCATTGATATTTGTTTCTCAATAAAATAAAAAAAATAAAAAAATAAAAAGCACTTAAACCTTAAGAAGAAGAAGAAGAAGGAGAAGGAGAAGGAGAAGGAGAAGGAGAAGAAGAGGAAGAGGAAGAAGAGTGCGTAGTTCCGACACCCCAGTTAGCCTCCTCTTGTACAGCTCTCCCGCTGCTGGCACCCCGCGTTAGTGTGCTGCTTGGGCTGCCGTTGCTGAGCACTGTGGCACACAGCGGAAGTCCGTACTTCCTGGTAGGGCCCATGCTTGGTGGTGCTAGGAGCTGAGCCCAGGGCCTCACGCTGTGCTGCATTCCCAAGCCATTTTTATTTTTTGAGACAGATTGAGTCACTGGGTTGTCTGGGCTGAGCCCAGCGTCCAGTCCTCCTGCCCCAGTCGTCCAGACTGCTGGGATAACGAGCACATCCCCGCACGCCTGGCAAGGGCCCACTCTTCTTGTGGTCCATCTTATGAATTTTGCTGTCCTGAAGATCGCTTGTGTTTTCCCTGTTCACTTTCCCTCCCCATTGCCCTCTGGCAACCACTTACTATTATTATTATTATTATTATTATTATTATTTTTACTTTCTCACAGTTTTGTCTTTTAGAAGGTCAGAATTAAAATCACACAGCACCCAGCCTTTTTCAGCCTGGCTTTTTTCACTTAGCAGCCTGCATCTAAGATTCCTTAGTATCTTTCTGAGGCCTGATGGTTCCTTTCTATTTATTGCTGTATAATACTCCATTGTCTGTTTGGACCAAACTTTGCTTATCCATTCAGTTTATGAAGGCCATCCTCATCCCTGCCATCTTTTCAGAATTATGAAAAGCTACCATAAATGCCACTGTGCAGTTTTTTTTTTTTGTGTGTGTGTAAATGTAAGTTATTAATTCACTGGGTAGTGATGGCTTCCACCTACCCCTTTTTCCTAAACTTTTTAAAAAATGTGATGAAATACACTTAAAATAAAATTTACCTTTTTAACCATTTTAAATATGCCATTCAGCACCATTCAGTACTTCCAAATTCTTGTGCAGAGTTCTGGTGTAGTTCCTTTTCTTATTGCTGAGGTGCAATGCCAAATACCCACAAGTCAGAGGAAGGGAGGTTCACTGCAGCTCCTAGTTTATAGAGGTTTCAGGCCATCGCTGGCAGGCTGCAATGCCGCGTGGCCTGGCAGAGGAGACTGGGGGAGGTACAGTTCTTGGCAGGGCAGGCGGGAGGCAACAAAGCCAACCTCCTCCACCCTTTGATCCTGTCTAGGCTACAAGCCCTTCGGGTGATTTTACCACATCCAGAATGGGCCTTCCTATTGTCCATAGCCCGAACCAATTAGTGAGCTGATCCAGTCCCACACACCCTCAATCGAAGTACCACACACTCTGCAGCCAGCTGCCTCTGTAAAGCCCCACCTCTGAGTGAGGGAAGCTCTTGGGGCACATCTGGACACAACCACAGCAGCTCCCTCTTGATATAGTGGTGTGAGTGCGAGTGAGAGGAAGAGGGCGGGGGAGGGAGAGTTGGGGAAGGAGAGAGAGAAGGCAACAAGAACACAGACTGCTGGAGGTGGGAAAAGCGACCAACAGGAATTTGGAGGAAGGCAAAATGAGTATGACAAGTCCATAAAAGGCTAAGATATTTTAAATGCATGGATCAACTTCTGAAAGCAAACCTCGGAATTCTGTCATGCTCACATTCACTGATTTTTTTTTTTTTTTTAATAGTAGTGGTTCTGCAACATGGATATATGTGGGGTGGGAGGAAGTCCGAGTGTCAGTGGCCTTCACCGGGCAGAGCTGGTGGTGGTGGTGTGGCACGGAGGGTTTGGGGAGCGCTAGCAAGTGCAGCGTCTCTGCGCCCAGCACCTCCGGACAGAGCGAGTCTACTCAGCACGCCCAGGGCATCTGCCCACGGCCTTTCTTCCAAGACTCTGACTATGAATTTGTACAACCTGTTTGTGGCAGTTCTACATTCTTGTCCTGCCCAGGCCCACTTAGAGGTTGTGTGTGGTAATGTTTTGGAAGTTGTCATTTTTTCCCTTCATATTTCTTTTTTTTTCATATATATATATTTTTTCAAAGAGAATAAAAATAGTAAAAAAAAAAAAAACCAATAGAAACGATACAAAATTTCACTAAACAAAATGATAGGTGTTCAGCAATGATTGTTACATTGCATATTGTTGCCTTCAAATTAGTTGTTCAGATTACCAGATACCAACAAGAAAAATTGGTCAAAAATCATAAAAAATTAAAACGGAGAGAGAGAAAATTTAAGCATTAACTCCTCCATTCAGTAGATCAACCAGCAGTACAACGACCCAAGCCACGCTGTGCATGTACATGTGTGTTCATTCCCCCTTTTTTCTTTCTTCCTTTTCTCCTTTCCCTCATTCCAGTTGTCCATTCCCCTGAACCCTTTCTGTCCCTTTCACAGCATTTATTGTACCTTTCAGATTTTCTTTTCTTCTCTTTCTTTTTCTTTCTTTCTTTCTTTCTTTCTTTCTTTCTTTCTTTCTTTCTTTCTTTCTTTCTTTCTTTCTTTCTTCTTTCTTTCTTTCTTTCGTATTTCTCCTACCTATCAGACCGCTTCTCCTTTTTTTTTCCTTTTTAATAATTTTATTAGAAGCAAATAGCAATGAGACAGTTTCAAAACCGAATACTAGCACAGTTTCACTAATTAATGCGTTGCATATTGTTGCCTTAGTGGTCATTCATTGTGCAAGATGCAGGCATAATATCCTGTCTCAAACATTATTAGAGCGTATCTCTCTATTCAGTGATCCAAGAGGATGCTGCTGTGTATCTATCTCAACTGTTTTGAACATACAGATACACAATGGTCATTCATTTGTATCCCCCTTTTTAATGGCTTTTTTTTTTTTTTTTTGGTGGAACGGGGGATTGAACTCAGGCCCTTGAGCTTGCCAGGGAAGCGCTGATTGCACTGAGCCATCTCCCTGGCCCTGCTTCTCCCTCACAAAGCACATTTGTCCGCTATGACTAAGAGGCCTGGGTCTGCTCTGGTCCAGAGCAGGCTGCAGAGACAGCCAACAGGTGTGTTGGCCGGTGTGTTAGGGTCCTAATGCTCTTTCTCTGAACTTTTTGTTTCGAAGCCCAAGCCTCCTGCCCTAGGACAGCTGGTTCTGACCTCCTTTTCTGCCTAACTGCTGCCCATGGTGGGCTTGACACTCTCCACCACGTTCGTTCCTGCTGAGTCCCCACGAGGTGGCATCACCCTTAGTTCTTAGCCACTTTCTGGTCAACCTGAGGCTCCTCATGTGTGCTTTGGGGCTCACTGTGGTGAGCCTCAGGGACTGCCCCTTCCCACCCTCTGAGTCTGGCTTTGGATGTGTTGTCCGAACCCCACTCTCTGTAGACTCCCCTGGCCAGCAGCCCCAGGCTTCCCTCCCTTTCTGAGGTGGCAAGCATCCCTCCCTTTCTCCTGGTTCACACCCTTCTTCCTCTCCTCTTGCGGACTGTCAGAGCAAGAGGATTCAAACATTTGTCTCAGATTCCTCCAATTTCTTGCCTTAGGGCTTGGATGCTGGGGTTTGGAGGTCTTGGTTCTGTTTCTGCCGCAGGGGCTCTCACAGAAGCCCGGGGTGCCCTTAGTTACCACTTCAGAGCCCCTGCAGGCCAGGCGGCATCACGGTGGAAACCCCAGCTTCGGCTCCAGGGTCGCCGCCGGGTGCAGATGCTGGAGCGCAGTTCCCGCAAGCAGCTGACACAGCAGCTCAGGATCTCTCACTGTCCCCGTGGGATTAAGTTCCACGCGTCCCCAGGGAGACCTGTGCGGTGACCCGCACACCCTGCAGCTTCCTCCAGCCTGGCCTGCCCACTCTCCTGAGGGTTCCCCGGGATCTCCTCCCAAATGTAATGGATCCTCTTCCCTGGAACTCAACCAGAGACTTTCCTTCCCAGAGGCAATGAATGGAGCCTGCTGCACTGACTGATGGGGGAAGAGACAGGGGTAGGAGGAAAGTAGGGTGGGGGAGGAACCATTAGCTAATAGTTCAAAATATTATGGCATGTTATTGAAATCTCGGAGAAGCGGAGCACTTATGCTGTGCTGGGCACGCCACACAAATTACTTCATCTGATCCTCACTAGCTCAGCCCTTGTTATGCTACTTCCAGCACCCAGGAAACTGAGCCTGAGGACTGTCCCCTGGCCAGATGGTGGAGAGGGGACAGGCTGGCAGGCCTGCCATCCCTGGGTCTGTCCCGAAGGTACTCAGCTAGTCAAAGGGATCCTGTATCTCCTATTTCCATCAGTTCTGATGAATTCGAGCAGCTACCTATGTCTCGTTAGAGATTTTTGCCTGTCCATCTTTTCTTCAAAACCTATAAGCACTCAGATTTCTTGAGGCCAGGGGCACTTGCGGATGGTTCGGTGCTATGAAATCGGTGGTGCTGGCCAGAGGTTTGTAAGGGACAGGCAATAGAGATGTCTCCCTCTACCCAGTGGTATCTGGTTAAACCTGCCCTTGGGCTGAAAAGAAAACTGATTTGTACCCTTGGCCGATCTTTGCAGAGTCATGCCCACCAGTTCAAGCTGGAAAGGAGTGCTGCTTCCCTGAAGCTGAGATGAGAGGGAGACATGGAGTGTTGCACTATTCGTGATAGCCACCGCGTGGGGATCACCAACAGGAACCACCTCAGAGCGCTGCGAGGGGAGAGTTTTCCTGGGGGTGCTTAGTGTCTGTTACAGGCTGATGCTCAGCCTCATCTGCAACGCGATGGTGTTTGGAGGTGAGGGAGAATGGGCCATGAGCGGGGAGCCCTCGTGGGAGGAACTGGTGCCCTCCTGAGGGGCCTCCAGAGAGGGTTATGCCTCTTCTGTGACAGAAGGAGGCGGCAAATCTGGTGGCACCTTGGTTTTAGACTCTCAGCCTCCAGCACTGTGAGAAATAAGTATGTGTTGGTAAAGTCACCCAAAACAGAATTCATTTTGTTGTAGAAACCTACAACACCTTTTGCCCCCTGAGTGCTTTTATTGAAGGAAGACAATACGTTAGTGTTTTGTAGTGAGCCAGTATCTTCCCATTTTGTAGTAGAACACAACTCTAGATTTACTGTTTTGACTATTTTATTGTTGTGATTTTGTATTTCTTTTTGGTACCGGGAATCAAACTCAGGACCTGTGGCTGCCAGGCGGGGGCTGCGCCACTGAGCTGTACCCCTGGCTGTCTTGACTGTCATAAAGTACACAGCCTGGTGGCAGCTAGCACCCCCCTCATTTCCTGCAGCTACCAGTTGTGGCTAGTTCCAGCACTTACATTATCCCTAAGGAAATCCTGAACCCACATTAAATGTTCGTTCTTCCTTCTTTCCCACCTCCTGGCAACAGCTATCATCTGTTTTTTTTTTTTTTTTTTTTTTCACTTGTATAGGTTTGTCTAGTCCAGGTTTCTTTAAGCAAATGGGATCTTGCAATATATGAGCTTTTGGGTCTGGGTTCTTTCACTCAGCACAATGCTTTCAAAGATCATCCATGCGCAGCACATGTTAGTGCCTTATTCCTTTTCATGACTGAATAGTACTCCTCCACCTAATTCCTCTGCTCTTCACTAATCCACTCATCAACTGACACATACTCGTGTTGTTCCTACCTTTTGATTTTTCTGCAGTTTTGTGCTGCGGCTTGAGTATCATTGTTTCCAACTCATTTGGGTATACATCTCAGGTGAAACGACAGGCATATGTGGTTAACTTTTCGAGGTGCCTCCAAGCTGTTTTCTAGAGCGGCCATGCTACATCCCCCATCAGTAGTGCTGGGGGTTTCTGTTTCTGCAAAGTCTCCCTAATATTCATCACTGTCAGCTTCTTATTTTACCGTGCCTGTGCTAGTCAGTGTGACGTCGAGTCATGCTGCGATTGGGACCTGCGTCCCCGGCTGACTGACAGCCTGGCAGTCCTTCCACCTGCTCTGGGCGCAGCCGTCTGTCTTCCTTGGAGAAATGCCGACACACAACCTTTACCCATGTGAACGTTGGGTCTTCTTTTGATTAGAACTCCAACAGTTCTTCCTCCATTCTGGATGTACGAGATGTGTGGCTCGCAGACATTTTCCCCCATTCTGTCTTTTCCTTTCTTGGTAGTGTCCTTGCGTGCACACAAGTTTGAACTTTCAATGAAGTTGTCTTTTTCTTCCCTTTGTCAGTTGGGGTTTCGGCATCACAGCCATTATGAGAAGCCAGTAGCACATCCGAAGTTGGATCCGAAATTTGATCTTCAGTGTGCCTCTCAGTGTTCACAGTTTTCCCTTCGGTCTGTTATCTATTTTGAATTAAGCTCTGCTTGTGGGGGCCAACTTCATTCTTTCTTGTATGTGCCCAGTTGTAGTAGCTTTGATTTTAATATAATTTACTGAATTATAAGTGTGTGTAAATACCTTTGAATTAGGGAGGGGGCTTGCCACTCGGCTTGCAAAGCTCCTGGAGATCTGACCACGAGCTCTGTGGGCGCTGTGTGCAGGAGCTGGCCTCACCATGCTGCTGCTCCTGCCGTGTACCGCGTGCTTGGCATGGCTGGTAAGCGCTGGAAGTTGGAGATTTTTTTTAAGGAGTTGAGCTAGAGGATGGGTGAGGTTTGTTTGTGGAACTCTGGGAAGATGGGTGTCTGAGGACCCTTTAGGCACCAGCCTGCCCAGAATTTGCAGTAGTATCTGGCTCTCTGGCTTTCCTTTTATGACTTAAAGATTATGGCCAGCTCCCTCCCTCCCTCTCCCCCCCCCCGCCTGTCTCCCTCTCCCCCTCCCCCTCCCTCTCTTCTCCCTCCCCCTCCACTCCGTCCCTCCCTCCTCCCTCTCTCCCACTATGAGCTGAGCTACTCCTTCTGGCTTCAAGGTGACCAATTTTGGTTTTGGTTTATTTTTATTTTTTTCCATAATTTTATTGAGAAACAAATAGCAATGAGACAGTTTCAAATCAAATTGGTAAGACAGTTTCAATAATTAACACATTGCATACTATCTTTCTAGTGGTTATTTGCTGTGCAAGATGCAGACACAATATCCTATGTACAAACACTATTAGAACAAATCCCTCTATTCATTGAATTAAGAGAATGTAACTATATATCTATCCTAACTATTCTGAATACACGGATACAAAATGATCATTCATCTATTTCCCTTTTTTTGTTTAGTTCTGTCATTTAAATATTATAGGTGTGTGAACTCAGCAAAATATTCCAAAATAGTCCAGTAGTCCATCATGGTATTGGGTCTTCCATTTGGCTGGCAATGAAGGTGACCAATTTTGTCCAACTGGCTCTGAAGGGCTTTGGAAGTTCCGCTTTAAGTGGGAATCCACATCTCGTCCTGAAGCCAAAGAAGTGCCCCATTACCTGGGAGCATCTGCAGAGCAAGATAGGGCTCCTGGTTACATTTAAATCTTAGCTAAGTCATGCACAATATTTTAACATTAGCCTGACCCATGCAAGAGTTGGGACATGCTTACACCAAGAGTGATTTTCACACAGAATTTGAGACATGCTCACAATATCCCAAAAGAACTATGCCTTGTTTATTCAAAGTCAAACGTAGCTATGAATCCCCTGCTTTTGTTGCAAGCCTCCTTTGAGGTCAGTTTTCATTTTCACTGTTTTTAGCCTATGGCAGAGACTCCGAATCCCAGAGTGGGAAGGGCCTGATTCCTTGTCCATTTTCTTGAAACTGAGATCAAGTGAAAACCTAGCAAGGTGCAGAGTAATCAGACAGTGAAGTGCTTCTCAACCCCAAAAGGAATAAAGCACTACAGGTATGCAGATGTTAAGACTGAGAAAGCAAAAGATGCGCTTCAAAGAGGCTTGGGGGTGGCCCCTGTTTTGCCATGGAGTTGTGGCATTACAGGTCAGCTCTTAATTTCTTCCTTCCTAACTTGGGTACAAGAGTCCTTGTGGATGGTTGTCAGGGCTCAAGGCGTGTGAAAGGCCCAGGAGGTTTAAGGGAGTGTTTACTGCTGGAGAGAAGAAGTACCCTGGTAAACTGTGGCTGTCTCCTGCAGGTTGCCTGGCCTCCTGAGTTGCCCGGACGGTGTGGAATGGAGGCTCCAGAACCCACCTTCCCTGCTCCAGCTACCAGGGACCAGACAGTTCCTATGCCTGGACCCACGGGGGCCCCGAGTGGTCAGGCCTCTCCTCGTCTTACCTTGGGGCCCATCATCCTGCCTCCGGAGCAGGGCCTTCCCCCTGCCATGATCCTCAAAGCTCTGCCTATCCCGCTGTACCATACGGTGCCTCCTGGGGGCCTCCAGCCACGTGCCCCGCTGGTGACAGGCAGCCTGGAAGGGGGCACGATGCCCTTCATCCTTAGTCCCCTGCTGCAGCCTGAAGGGCCTGGGTCGGCCCAGGTGGGCAAGCCAGCCACTCCAGCCCTGACAGTGAACATCGTGGGCACCCTGCCTGTCCTGTCCCCGGGGCTGGGGCCCGCACTGGGCAGCCCTGGCAAGGTGCGGAATGCTGGCAAGTACCTGTGCCCGCACTGTGGCCGTGACTGCCTGAAGCCCAGTGTCTTGGAGAAGCACATCCGGTCCCACACGGGTGAGAGGCCCTTTCCCTGCGCCACGTGTGGCATCGCCTTTAAGACCCAGAGCAACCTGTACAAGCACAGGAGGACACAGACGCATCTCAACAACTCCCGGCTGTCCCTGGAGTGTGAGGCAGGTGGGAGCAGTGTCTCGGAGGAGGGGAACAGGGCTGGAGAGCCCTCCGCAGGGGACAGCAGGCCAGAGAACTGGAGCCAGAGAACGAGTGATGGAGCACCAGGGAGGCCTCTTTCCCCGGGTGCCCATCTGTCCCTTGATGTCAAGAACCTAGAAGCGAAGGCGGAAGTCGCTCCCCCAGTAGGTTCCATACCTGCAGGAAGAGAGGGTCCTACGGACTCCTCCCAGACGACATTGCCTGGTCTCCCGCTGGCCACCACACAGTCTTGGCGGAAGCTGCCAGAAGCAAAACCAGGCTCCCTGCAGCGGCAGCAGGAGATGTCCTCGGAGAAGCCCTGGGACGCCAAGGCCTCCGAGGGCCGGCTAAGGAAGTGCGAGAGCACCGACTCGGGCTACTTGTCTCGCTCAGACAGTGTGGAGCAACCGCCGCCGCCCTCCAGCCCCCTGCACAGCCTGTCGGAGCACAGCGCAGAGTCCGAGGGGGAGGGAGGCCCGGGCTCAGGCCCTGGGCGCACGGGAGCCGAGCCCGCAGCACCAGCGGCCAGCGTGGAGCTGGAGAAGAAGCGGCTGGAGGAGCGCATCGCCCAGCTCATCTCCCACAACCAGGCCGTGGTGGATGACCCCCAGCTGGATCATGTGCGGCCCCGCAAGACCGTCCTGTCCAAGCAGGGCAGCATTGACCTGCCCATGCCCTACACCTACAAGGACTCCTTCCACTTTGACATCCGGGCACTGGAGCCTGGCCGCAGGAGGGCCGCCCTCAGCCCAGCCTGTTCCACCTTCACCGCTCTGGATAAGTCCCGGCCCCTCTTCTTCCACTCTGTGCCCACTCAGCTCTCCAGCACGGTGGAATACGTCCCGGTCACCAGGAGCAACTCGCTGCCCTTTGTTGAGGCCTCCAGCACGTGGCCAGAGCCTCGAGATCGGCAGGACACCTGCCCCACGATGCAGAAGCCCCTGAGCCCCAGGCTGGCCCCAGCCCGACTGGGTTGCCGCTCTGGGCTGACCTTGGCGGGTGTCTCCAGTGGCCACCCCCGGGCCCTGGTGAGACAGGCTGCCGTGGAGGATGTGTTCTGCACCCCCACCTCAGATCCTGTTGCCCCCACAGAGAGCCTGGATGGAAAGAGAATTGCCCCCGGGGAGGGGGTCCCTTGCACGAGCAGGGGGTCCGGTAAGAAGTGCGGCCAGAGGAAGCCGAAGATGTTCTCCCAGGAGAAGTGGCAGGTGTATGGCAATGACACGTTCAGGAGAATCTACCAGAAAATGAAAGCCAGCCATCAGGGAGTGCGGAAAGCCAGGGACGGACCAGGGGGCCACGGGACAGAGCTGCCTCCTCCGCAGAAAGAGGCAGCAGAGTCCAAGGGGGCAGCCCCGTCTCAGGACAGTGGAACACCTGTCCTTGGAGACGCTTCTGTAGCGGCCAAGCCAGTGTCTCAGGGAAGTCCACCAGCTCCAGAGGGCCCCGTAGATCCTGAGTCCCCTGAACTTGGGAGGACGGGGTCCAGAGCAGAAGCCAGGGACCAGCTCAGGATGGCCAGGGCTGTGTCATCCCCCACCCTTGGCAGCAGGGTTCCCTCAGGCTCAGGCAGTAGGAGTCCTCTGCTTTCTCCAAACGGGCAGCAGGAGCTGAGGTGGCAGCTGCCCCTGGTGCCTGGGCCCCTACATGAAGGTGACTTGGGTGCTCCCAGGCCAGCTGTGTCAGACCTCCAGCTGGAAGGGGGCGTTTCTGGGGATGGAGGTGTGAAGGAGACACACCCACGGGCTTCAGCTGTGCTGAGACGGCCTGGGGGTGGCTCTGGGGAGCCCTGGCCTGCAGAGGACAAACTCCCCTCGGAAAGGAAGAAGCTGAAGGTAGAAGGGCTGAACCCTCAGGAGCAGCTGGGGCCCCTGGCAGCAGAGATTTCAGGTGCCTCTGCTCAGGATGCCTCTCTGCCCTCCCAGAGGCAGGACAGTGACCCTAGGGAGATAGCAGGTGTGCCACAGGAGCAGGCCAAGAAGGTGGCTGATCATTTGGCACCCTCTGGCACCTTCTCAGCTGCTCTTGCTGCTGCCCAAAGGCAGGCAGGGCTGGAGGGCAAGGAGCCCACACTGCCCCCTGCTGTGGGGGCTGCCGGGCAGCATTCCCAGCAGGTCTCCCGGTCGCAGGCTCCCCACATATTCCCAGCTATGGCAGGCAGCAGCTTTCCTCCTAAGTACCTCCTTAGGTTACCTCAGGGAGACACCCCCTCCCCACTGCCTGTCCCTGTAGTGTCCATACAAGGCCAACACTCTCTGTGCACAGCTGGGCCACCCAAGGAACTGGGGATGCCCTGGCCTCCTGGCCTGGCCTCAGACCCAATCCTAGGCGAGGTGGATGGCAGCCCAGAGGAGCCCAGCTGCTTCAGGCCAAGGGATGGAAAGAGCAAGACGCCTTTGGGAAGAGAAAAGCAAGCAGAGACTGACGCATGCATCCTGGCACCTGTGCAGTCTCCTGGCTCAGCCCCGGGGCCCCCTCGGGACACAGCCTCTCTCCTACCTGTCTCCACGTGTGACACCCTTGCAGTCCAGGACAAGGGAGGTGAGCCCTATGACACCTGTCACTCCTGCACAGACAGCACATCAGCAAGGACCAGGACCTCTGGGGGTGTCCTAAAGACTCAGGCATCCGGCAGGGAGCTGCAGCGGTGTCCTGAAGATGTCTCAGAAGACCCTCCCTTGAAAGTCAGCCCCTGCTGCTCTGTCCAGCCCGGCTCCTTCCCCATGGCCCGCTCAAGGCCACAGCCCTTGCCCCTGGGCCACCTAACACTGTCTCTGACGCCCAACTTAGGGACCCTTGGGAGCTGTGGGGCGCAGAGTCCCTTCCCCTCCCTGAGGGCTGAGCCCCAGCTCACATGGTGTTGCCTGAGGCGCAGCCTGCCCCTGCCTCAGGAGCAGAAGGAGAAGGCTGCTTCCGTGTACTCAGCTCTGCACTTCCCTGGCGGCAGCCTCCAGGGTGGAGGTCCTGATGCCCAGCCCCTGAACGGTGGAGAACACATCACTGCAGGTCCTGGAAGAAGAGGAGGAAGAAGAGAAGGAGGAGAAAGAGGAGGAGGAGGAGGAGGAAAAGAAGGAGGAGAAGGAGGAGGAAGAGGGCCAGTACAGACGCCCCAGGTAACTCCAGCTCTGTCCAGTGTGGGGCTGAGAGAGCATATGTGAAGCCTCCCTATTCAGCAGCTGTGGTCTGTTCTGGCTTCTCAGCCTCCTCCCAAAGGAGGCTGGGGCTGCACACCTAGGGAGGGGGTGAATAAAGGTTTTAAACACACAGAGAAGAAAGTCATGGAAAAATAAGTTTTAGGGGCTGGCCAGATAGCTCAGTGGATTCAAGCGCCTGCAAGCAGGTGCAGGGGCCGGGTGTTTGATCCCCTGGCCTGCTGTGCTGGCCCCACCCCCCAGGAGGCACACTGAGATGGCAATTGAGACTGGGCGTGGTGACACGTGCCTCTAATCCCAGCTCTTGGGAGGCTGTAAACAGGCGGATCACTACAAGTCTGATCTAGTAGTGAGACCCTGAACACCCTGTATGTAGATCCTTCCCTAAAAATACAATAAATAAATAAATTTATTTTAAAGCGTTATTATACTGTAGCTTCTGCGTGAGCTACTGCTCATGAGACATAGGTTAGCTCTGAGCTTCCTGGCACAGAAGCAAACAGTCTGAAAAACAAAGCACAACCATGGTCATTATACCAGGCTGGAAAATAATTACTATCATTGGTCCCAAATGCACTACTGAGTTGCCCAGGGCCAGCGACAACGAAGGAAATGCAGTGAGTCCTCAAGGGGGTTCTTACGCGGTGAGGAGCTCATGGGTGTGTGGCTCCACCTTGGGGATGAGCTGCCCAGCCTTGAGGTCTTGATCATGCCTGGCCCTGCGTGCTCCGGGTCACTAAGAAGAGTCTGGAGCCTCAGTTCTAATTTGACCCAATGAGCAATGACAGTTGTTTCAAGTGTGAACCTGGGAAGTTGCTCTGCTTCTCTCCTGGTGGTGCCTGAGGGTGGTGCCACCCTTTGTCATCTGGAAAGTGGTGGGACTGAGAGGGCAAACCCAAGTCCAGCTTCGAGGCTGCCTTCCTCCAAAGAGAGGACTAGGAGGGTGACCTGGAGCCTCATGTTCTGGAGGCCTTCTGGCTATGTTAGGGGTCAACCAGCCCAGGCCGGGTTCCAGAAGGTTCTGTGCAGGTACAACTTGTAGGCAACTGGTTGGAGTTCTTATGAGTACAGGTCTCTTGTCACTGCAGCATTTCTATGCCTGGGTTCTATAGATGGGCACCCTGTCTGGACAGAGAGAGAGAGAGAGGGAGGGAGAGAGAGACAGGAGAGGCAGAGAGACAGACAGAGAGACAGAGAGAGACAGAGAGAGACAGAGAGACAGAGACAGAGACAGAGAGAGACAGAGAGACAGAGAGAGACAGAGAGAGACAGAGAGAGACAGAGAGACAGAGAGACAGAGAGAGACAGAGAGACAGAGAGACAGAGAGACAGAGAGTGAGCGCTTTAGGGCTGTGCCTGCCGCAAGGCGCTGAGCAGTGAGCAGCACCCTGGTAACACACTTGCTGTTTTCAGCACTCCTGCCTCATGGTCTCAGGGACGCGGACCCAGGACCTGACATTGGACCCAGAGTGGAAGAAAGGCCTGTCTCGCAGGAGGACAAAGACAGTCTGCAGGAACAGCAAGCAGAGAAAGCTGAAGACCAATCCAAAAAGGTAGGATGTGCACCTGCTCCACCCTTTCCGTGCATGCCAGGGGTCTGAAGTGTGAGCTGGACCTAATCCAACCCCAGAGACTCGGCACGGGACTTGAGGGGCTTCTCTGTGCTTCGGAGAGAGGGCTCTGATTTAGTAGGATCTGTCATTTCCATGATGAAAGGGCTGGCTTGACTCCCCACACACCCACCCTCCACTGTCTGTGTGTTTTCCATTGGTACCCTTCTAAGTTAACCGTCCAAAGAATGTTTGAAATAACAGGGTTGAAAGCACATCCATCCAATGCGAATCCTAGAGAGAGAGCATTAATGGTGGTGTGTATTGCTTTCTGAATTATGGAAACAATGTATGTTCATTGTAGAGAAACTAGAAAATACAGATTGGTGAGGAGAAGACAATAAAATATTTGAGGAACCCTAGTCCTTGGGGGTGACAGATGTGAATGTTCCAAGTCTATCTCCTTGACAGACGTCCATGAACACACTCACTGATGACAGCTGGGAGGACGTAGACTTTTGCAGCACTGTTTGATCATTTGCTTGTCTTGCTTCCTTGCTTAAAATCCTCCAGGGCTGCAAGTTAACTTGTACAAGTTTAATGTACAATTAAAAAGCAAGATCTTTGGCGTGTTTTACCTGTTACACACAGCCTTCTCTGTGTCCTGCCCTCAGAAACGTCTTACTCTTATTTTTCCATGACATCTTGCGCATGCCGTGTGGTGGCCCGGCAGCCCTTCCTTGAAAGGTTGCCCTTGACCTTCTCCTCCCCCGTGTAAACTTGATCCAAAGTCCAGGTGTTCTGCAGGATGCGACCCAGACTCCTCATTATTCCCTTCAGCGGCTGAGACTCTCAAGGGCTGGAGATGACCTCTGCTTCTTAGAGTCTCCCTCCTGCTGTCACCAGTTGTCCATAGGACCACGTGTCCTGAGCCAACCCCAGCTGTGTTCCTGGCACTGTGCGTGTGATGTGACCGCATTGTTAGGTCATGAGAGCCTCCCGTGACTCTGAGAGGTAGACGCATCATTAGTGCTGTCTTTCTCACAAGGACGTGGAGACATGGAGAGATCAGATTTGAGCGGGCAAGTCTCCCTCCACAGCCTCTGTGCTGATGTGCCTGCCTTGTGCTCCAGGCCTGTCCTGGGCCTGTTAATTTCCTAGGGTATTTTTGCGCTGCTGTGTAGGACCCAGCCACCCTGGGAAAGGGCCCAAGAGTCTGCATTTCTAACAAGCAATGATGCTGGCCCTGCCCAAAGAGCAGGACTTCATGCTGCTCCAAATCACATCTCATCCTCCCTAACATCCATGATGTTGGTTCATGCTTTGTTGCTTGGGTCATTCAGAGTGCTGGTAACGAAGCCCAAGTGAAAATAGCCTGACCAAAACAAGGACTGCTCTAGTAGGAAGCATGCGTAGGAATGGCCCAGCAAAGGAAGCTTTGGACACGGATCTCAGAAAAAGGGAGAATGTAGAATGACCAGACCAGAGAGTATCTGCCTGGGATGTTCTGGGGAGGTACGGACATTGGCAACCTGGTTGTTATTCCCCCACCTCCGCCCTGCCCCAAGAATCTCATCGACAAATTAGTAGCACTAAGTCACACCTGAGTGACAAAAGCTGAGTCTGAAGTTTCCAGGTAGCATGTGGAGCCCAGCAGACATTGGAAGGCAGGGAGCAAGGGGGGTCTTAACAGTTCCCATGTTCCCTGGACCTCTCTGCTTGACTTGGCAACCCTCACTGAGCCCGGGTGGAGGTTGGGGGAGGGGTTCCTCCACATGAGGCTGGGAGATCCCAGGCTGAGGCCCCAAACGCTGGGAACATCTTTCCAGGATCCCTTGAAAACCCGTTAGCAGCTCTTTGGCAGAACAGCATCCCTGTAACACTGTCATTGTGCTGGTGTTCAGGCTAAAGGTTTGGGCAATTAGTAGCCATATAATAAAAATCAGATCTTACACAAAAACCTGGACCTCTCACTCCTCTCAAGCTTTCAGAAGCTCTGAAGACACTGGGTCTGAGTTCTGGTGGGCAGCTGCGGGCTGGAACTGAGCAGGGGCCCCAGTCCCTTCCATGTTGCCTTGATGTCAGCCTGCCTGTTTCAGTTATCTACCTGGTGCTCACAGACCTCTGAGTTTGTAAATCTTCTTCCTAATAGTTGGCCTAATAGCTGCCGAAAGAGCGCCTCCTGCTGAATGAGGAGGTTCAGCTGTGACTCGCGCAGGAGCTGTTCCTTAGTAGAGCATGACTGTCCTTCTGGGTAATTCCATTGTCAGGGCTGCTGTGCTCGCTGGTTCCTGCGAGTCCACCCTAGAGTCCCACTCAGGTGTCCGTGTGCAGCAAAACCCTAAACCCAGCAGGCAGCTTCTGCGCCCTGATGATTGTCCCTTTATTTTCCACCTCATCGTCTCACTTATTTTCTCCTGGACTCCCCCACTGTCACTACATCTGTCTGTCTGGACGTTTATTAGCCAGTTCCCACCCCCAGGATCAAAGCCCCTTGACAACAGGGCCACATTTACTTCATGCAGCGTGTGTCTCAGGCATCAGAACAGTGACCAGCGCAGCAGCAGGAAAGCATCAGTAGTTAATAACGTGTGTTCAGTGTTCTCTGAACTTGGCCACTACGTACAGAGGGCTACGGGAATTACCTATTGCTATGTAACAAATGACTGCAGGACAAAGTGGCTTCAGATGACACACGCTTACCCTTTCTCAGCCTTTCTGTGGGTGGATGATTCGGGAGCGGCTTTGCTGGGCCATTCTGGCATGGGGTCTTTCTTGAGACTGCCATCAAGGTGTTGGCTGGGGATGCAGGCCCACTCCCAAGGAGGTTCCCTCACTGGGGCTGACTATGGGCAGCAGCCCAGTCCCTCCCTGTGCGAGCCTTCCTCTTCATGGGCAGCTGAGGCATCCTCCTGAGGGGTTGACTGGTTCCCAGAGTGATGATTCTGGAAAAAGTATGGCAAGGCCACATCCTCTTTTGTGACCTATTTGCAAGAGTCATGTTCTCTGGTTTCTGCAGTACCCTATTGGTCACCCAGGCCAGTGTTATATCCTCCCTTCCAGGGAGGGAAGTATGCAGAACAAGAGCACCAGAAGGGCTTGGGGACCGTCTCGGAGGACACATAAGAGGATATGGTCCTTCTCTCGAGGCACTTCTGGTCCAGAGAGGAAGGTGGAAAGATGATATCCAACCGTGAGACCAGGCAGCTCGTGAAAAGATGCAAACCAAGATGAGTCTCCAAGTGCATTGGCCATAGAGCCAGGAGGTGGGGATTCCAGCCGTGGACTTTCCTGATTCTTAGCCAGGGCTTTCCATTTTCTACCTGTGTTAGCCCATTTAATACTGAATGCAGAATCAGGCTGTTGGGGAAAAAGTCCCCCAGAATGCCACTCCCTGGTAGGCATGCCCTGGCTGGCCCTCCCCTTGGGTCTGAGTGCACCTGAACCAATCAGACAGGCACTTCGGGAGTCTCATACAGGAGTGGTCTAAGACATTGGAAGGTGTGGTGATCGCTCTCGGCTGGCTTTGAGGAGCAGACACGCACAGTGACAGAAACGGCAGGCAGGAGGAGCCTTGAAATGCTAAGGGCAGCAAGAAGGTGAGGACCCCATTCCAACAGCCCCAGCCACACTCCCAGGAATCTGTTCTTTTGACGGCCAGGGAGCATAGAAGCAGCTCTGGAACTGTGGAGAGGAATAAAGCCTGGGAGACAACTGGCTTTATTTAGCCTTAGAGGCTCCTAAGCTGAGAGTCCAGCTGAGCTTAGCCTGGACACTTGCATTTCAGATTCTGGGATAATAAATGGGGGTCACTTTCTGCTGCTAAACTCGAGCTAACATGGGAGCCAGCAGGTACAATTTACAGAGTGGGAAAGAGAGACCCAGGGAGCAGAAGTAAATCGACCAAGAGCCACAGCTCTGAGAGGCCCTGACACCTGCGCGGGTTCCCAGAGGGCCTCCAAGGGGCCTTGAGGTCAGGGGACGTGTGCCCTTCCCATGTTCTATGCTTCCGCCCAAGTCCCGAGGCCCCAGGTCATTTTCCTTAAAGTGGTACCTGCTCCGAGGTCTGTCTTTCAAGAATTTTTGACACAGTGTGAACTGGATTTTAAGAAACGATGTCTTGTTTATGCCCCTTAAAGCGATTCTCTGATGTGGAAATTTCCATTATCCTTCCTATAGATAAGGGAATAACAGTTCAGAGAACTCTAATGGTGTATTCATTTTTTATGACAAGTGACAAGTTACCATACTGGGTCTTAAAATAACATCCATTTATTAGCTCACAGTTTCAGCAGTTCGAAAGTCTGGTACAGTTTAGCCGGCTCCTCTGCAGAGGTCTCCGAGGCTGTGAGCAAGATGGAACCTACATAGGGAAGAATGGCACCTCCCTGCCTGGGCGGTGGGCAGAAGCCTTTGTTGTGAGGCACAGAATTCACAGCAGTTTGTTTCTTCACAGCCAGCAGAGGAGAAAGAGTGTCTCCGTAGCTTCCATCTCTAACCTCTAAGCCAGCTGTTGAAGGGCTCATCTGATAGATAAGGCCCCCCCTGCTCTAATCGACCTTTTCATTAGGGACTTTAATTACATCAGAAAAGTACCTTTACCGTGGTGGTCTTTCCTAGTGAGAGGCAAGTCCCAGGTCCTGCCTGTATTCAAGCGGAGGAGAATATGCGCAGTGTGACTTATGAAGGGCCACTCCGGCATGGCTGCCACACACAGCTTTTCCGGCTGGTCTGGTCAGCGCAAATAGCACAGCTAGCTGAGTTTTCTAGGGCCAGTGTTTTCTACCATCACCTCTGGCACGCAGTTGCGAGGACTGAATCTTTGATCTGAGGTGCTCGGATGGTGAACGGGTTTCTTTTAAAGGTAAATCACCCGCAAAGCCACTGGACACATTCTACCCAGCCTCCAAGGGTGCAATAAGAACGTTACCCACTTGTTTCACCCACATGAAACTTCAAGCATAATCAACTTTGCAGTGTTGCAATCAACCCATTTGCAACAGTTTTGCTTCCATCCTTTTTCCTTTTCATTCTCTCTTTTGTTTTACATCTCTTTCCCCTGCCTTCCCACTGTCTTCATTTGTAAGGACGGCCATGATTAGATTGGACTGTCCTGTGGTGAGGTCAGTGCACCACCCAGGTCCTGAGGATTAGGAGATGGCATCTATGGGGAGACGTGACTGCACACACCCACGCGGGCTGCAGACCTGCCTACCAGCGGCCTGTCTGTCTGTCTGTCTGTCTGTCTGTCTGTCTGTCTATCTATCTATCTATCTATCTATCTATCTATCTATCTATCTATCTATCTATCATCTATCATCTGTCATCCTCTGTCTATCACCTATTTTTTCTAATATCTATCACCTAGCTCCCTTTTGTCATCTATTTAGTTATCTTCATATTCCTGTATTCATCATTTCTCCAGCTTTCTTCTGCCATTTATTTACTGGTCTATCTCAAGTGCATCTATCTGTCATCTGTCATCAATCACATCTATCCTCTCGGTTTTTGTTCTGTCCTTAAGAAAGAAGCCTAAAGGTCGAGTTATTTTTGCATCAATTGTCTTAGTTTTTGTTGCAGATGAGATAGTGCAGAAGAGATTTCCCTAGAAGGTCTTGACTCGTGAATCTTAAAATTCATTCATCAGAGTAACTATTGCCTTTTTCTATTTATTTGAAAAAATATTAAAAATATAAGAACATTCAGAAAGTGTATAACAAAACCTCAAACAAATGATGAAGCAGAATTTAAACTGTTAGCGTTTCAACACATTTTTCTGTGTTTTAAAAATAAAAATTACCTTACCCATTATAAGTAATACAAAGAAAATAAAAGTGCAAATGTAATTATGTAGTCTAATGTATTTGGCACAAAATCATTTTAATCCTTGTTTATATACTTTTATTAGAAATCCACATATCCATCAATAATATATAATGCTCTGCGACTATGTATTTGTGCTGAATTTCTTATTCTTCAGCTTTATGTTTAAGCTCATTGCTATTTTTGAAGATGTCAGAGCATGAGAAGTCCAGGTGAAAGGTGTCCCCCTGCCTGCCCTAGAGTTTCCTACCTGTGAGTGAGGCCAACCCTCCTCCCAGTGCCTGCTCGTGTTCACTGTTCCTGAGCTTTTTAATGACCAGCTTTAAGATTCTGCCTCTATTCTCCATTTGTGGGGATTCTTTGCCCATTACAACTCCTGCAGGTATTTTTCCAGGTATATTATTTGTTGTTTGAAGTCTGTTTATTTCTACTTACCCATGTGGTTGCTACAGCTTACCTTTTCATTCTCTGTTTTTTATGGCTACTTTTTTTTAAAACTTATTTTGAATTTTCGTGCTGGGATTATTTTCTTCTGCCTATGACATATTATTTAAAATTTTTCTTTAGAGAAGAAAATTTTCTCCATTTTTTTAGTCTGAAAATATATTTATTGCCTGAGGGTTGTTGAAAAATATTTTTGCTGGGTACATGATCCAAGACTCCCAGTCTTTTTGGGGCACATCAAAGCTATTGTTGCATAATGCTGAGCTTCTCACTCTGTGGTGGAGAAGTCAGCTCTTAATCTATTCCTCTGTCTTTTAAAAGTCTTTTATCTCTGGCCACTTTTAAGATCTCCTTTTAATCTTTGGTGTTCTGTAGTTTTACTTTGATGTATGTAGGTGGACATTACTTTTTATTTATTCCATTAAAATCCATTGGACTTCTATGATTTGTGGATTGATGTCTCCCCAGAAAATTCTCAGCGATTGGTCTTCAAACATTGTCTCTGATCCATTCTCTCTCCTCTTTCTAAAACTCAGAAGTAATGTATCTTAGACTTCTTTCTCTCTTGTTTCTCTGTGTTAGTAACTGGATTCTTTGTTCAGATCTATCTTTAAAATTTTACTAGTTTTCTTAATCCATTAAGTTACTTTTGTAAGGCTTTATTGAAACATAATTGCATTTAATAATTGCATATATTTAAAACATACAATTTAGCTGGGCCGATAGGGCATGCCTATAAATCCCAGTCACTTAGAAGGTTGAGTCAGGAAGACCACAAGTTGGAGCCTAGCTAATACAAATTAGCTGAGACTTCATCTCAGAGTAAAAAATAGAGGGCTGGGGAAGTAGCTCAGAGGTGAAGCACCCCCTGGGTTTGATGTTCAGTGCCAAAAGAGAAGTGCAATTTAATAAGTTTTGATATAAATGTATGCCTGAGCACCCAACAATATAACCAAGGTGAAGAACACAGCCATCATTGCTCAAATGTCCCCATCCTTTTGTGACTCTTCCCTCTTACCCACCCTGCCACCCTCCAATCTTCAGGTACCATGATGTGTTTTCTGTCCTTATAGATTAGCTTGCTTCTTCTAGACACTTTAGAAATAGGATCACACAATATCTACATATCTTTTTCTTTTTTGGCATAGCTGGTTTTCGGGGGGCATGCTTACTCTGAGGTTCATCTATATTATTACGCATGTCGAAAATTCACTTTTTTTTTTTTAGAGTATCTATACCACTGGGTGGATCTGCCAAAACTCATTTATGCATCACCTCGTTGGCAGACCTATGTCTTACCTCAGTTTTAGAAAGTTATTAAGAAATCTCTGAAAAGTGAAGTTTAAACTCATATTTTGTAGTGATTTAAATAAATATCAATCAAAGATCAGTAGCAAAAAATACATTTAAAAATTTGATGAGACAAAGAGTCTTTCTGAGTGCCTCATACATTCCAGAAAACATGCAATGGTGATAAATGGTGAATGCAGGTGCCGGGGGTACAGCAAAGCCACCATGAGCCAAAGCCACCATCAGCATCAGGAGAGGATGCTTCCTGTTCATAGGATCACATCACAAAAGGTGTGCTACTAGTCCAGACAAGCATTCTTCAAATTGGTTAAAAGAAAAGTAATAGAAACAATGTGCAAAGTAACAGTGAACTCATAGAAAAACTACAACTTGTCCTGAAACAAATATAAAGGATTTTCATACTTATTCAAGATAAAAAAAAATTACAAAAAAATGTCAATTCCCACTTGGTGGAAATGTGGGAGAGACTCTAATATGCTGTCTATGGAATTATAAATTGATATGTGTCTTTGCGTATGTGTCAATTTGCAATGTTTATCACAATTAGTACCACAATATATCTATATATCTATATTTATATCATCTATGTGCATATGGATTATATCTCAATAATAGAGAAATCATGAAATAATTTTGATTTAGTTTTATAATAGAATATAAATGAAAATAATAGTTGTCATAATTATTTTGTCTGTTGGTGCCAAACATATAAAATAAATAGTGTATTGTTTCTTTCTTTTTCTGAAACCGGGGATTGAACTCAGGCTTTTGCGCTTGCCAGGGAAACGCTTATTCTACTAAGCCATCTCTCCGGCCCCCTGTTTTTCCTTTTTTTGATGTATTTGGTTGTTACAGGGTCTCACTATTCAGCCTGGACTCGTGATCCTCCTGCTTTCACCCTCCACAGTGCTGGGATTACAGGCATGTGCCACTATGCCTGGACTCTGTCCAACTCAGGCCACTCTAGGGGTGAGACTGGTGTGGCATGTGGTGCCCGGGATTGAATCACGGTCCTTGTGCTTTGCCTAAGTTTGCCTAAGCATTTGATTTAGTCCTCTGAGCTATCTCACTGGCCCGGGATTATTTTCTTATTGTTGATGTTTTGAGAGTTTTTTGAATATTCTGATTGTAAATTCTTTATCCAATATGTGATTTGAAAATATTTTCTTCCAGAGTGTGACTTGTGTTTTAATTCTCTTAACAATGTCTGTTCAAATGCAGACATCTGTGATTTTTTGTGAAACCCATTTTTTAATTTTAATTATGTTGAAATTTATTTTTTCTTTTGTTGACTATGCTTTAGTGTCAGAATACAAATAAACAGATTCCTGGTCACAATCACTAGGATTTTCTTTTGGTTTCCTCTAAGGTTTTATGTTTTAGGCCTACAATCCATTTTCACCTAAGTTTTATATCTGGTGAGATGTATGAATCAAAGTTCCTATCTTTGCAAGTGTTCTAGAGGCCCTTGTTAATCTAATTGCTTTTTTTGTTTTCAAGCTTTAATCTTTTCATTTGCTGTTATTTTATCATTTTTTAAAAATTAATTTTATTGAGAAAGAAATAGCAATGAGACAGTTTCAAAACAGGTCAGTAGGACAGTTACAATAGTTAATACATTGCATAGTGATGTCTTCATAGTAGTTATTCATAGTACAAGATGCAGACATGATATCTTGTCTAAACACTATTAGTACAAATCTTTCTTCTTGTTGAACTAAACAGAAATTCTGGGTTGTTTGGGTTTTTTTTTTTGGCACTTTTTTAGGGAAAGGTCTACAGGGTGTTCGGGGTCTCACTCCTAGATTGAACTCATAGTGATCCACCTGTTTACAGCCTCCCAAGAGCTGGGATTACAGGTGTGTGTCACCATGCCCAGTCTTGTCTTTAAAAAAAAATGTATTTAGTGTAGAATCTACAGGGTCTCACTACACATATTGGACTCATAGTGATCCCTTTGTTTGCAACCTCCTTGACGCTGGGATTATAGGCAAGCGCCACCATGCCCAGACTCAATTGCAGTCTCTGAGTGCCCGGTCCCTGCGTCTGCCTAAGCAGGATTTTTAATCTGCTGAGCTATCTGGCCCGCCCCTATTGCCTATTGTGATACAAATGTCTCACTGTCATAATTATATAACCTGACTTTAACACTCGCTATAAAGCTAAGGTATTCAGGCCAGTGTGGGCTTTGCGCTGACATGGGCCAAGGTCAATGGAGAGACAGTCCAAGGACTGACCACAGTATAGGAGCAATTAGCTCTTGATGAAAGTACAAAGGAAATTTGGTGGAGAAAGTGTAGTCATTCCAACGGAGGGGCTGGACCTGGACACGTCCTGGAGCCCAGGAAGGTTGATCTGCATTCTCCTATCTCAGGGGTCCACGTTCACGGCTTCCTGTCTGATGTCACGAGGATCCACTCATTTTTCTGGCTTTCATTTAGGATGACAAACCTAGTTAGTACCATGCACCTGGACCAGAAGGCCCTGGTGCCTTTCGATGGCTCTGCTTTCATTGGTCCACTGAAGTTTAAATATAATTGCTCATGGATATCACGTTTTATTTCCAAAAAGTTCCATTTAATTACTTTTCAGTTAAGTTTGGTGATTTTTGTATCACTTTCTTCACTTTTATTTTTTATTCTTTAACAATAACTACACTTAATATTACATCTGATTTGTGTTAATATATGAAGTCTTGGCGTGTCTGACACTATTTTCTATGTTACCTCTTACAGCAACTTGATTTCTTGCGTGTGTTAGTATTTTTAACAGTAAGTTGATGCTTCTAGAACGTTGAGAGTTGCAACACTGAGACCTAGACTCCTCTGTGGACTGCTACACTGGTGGATATCGCACCGCACCAAGCAATCACCTCTCAGAAGCCCCGCCTGTGAGCATATGGGGCTTCCGGGGACATCTAGACATGAACCCTTAACACTTGGCAGGGAGGTTTTTATCATTAGGAAGATGTAGTTGTGCCCGTCTGTCTTTGCTTTTTGTTTATTTTGAGTTTTGAGCTGGGGTTTTGCTCTGTTGCCCAGGCTTGAACCTTTGGTCTCAAAGCCTTTTTCTCAAATTGCTCCCCGCCCCATCCAGCTGGAAGTTGATAAGCTTAAGAAGTGCAGTAATGTTTCCCTTAACTTTACTAATTCTTGTCTAAGAAATCTCCTCTTACTCTCACTCTCTCAGTACCACAGTGTACAAATATATTCTTTTTGATTTCCTTCTTATGTGAATAAATATATATTTGTACATAGAAAGATTTATTCTTATTTTTATTATGTAGACAACTATGGGTCATGGGTCAGATATGACTTTTGATCTGTTTTAGTATACCCTCATGAGTTGAACATGGTTTTATATTTTTAAAGGGGATATCCAAATACCTACACACACACACACACACACACACACACACACGGACACACACACATACACATAAAGACAGAGATTGTGTGGCCTGTAAACTCCAAAATCTACCTGGAATTCACATGAAAAGCTCACCAACTTTTGCATGAGTCCGCTTTCCCTCAGTTACTTGCTACACTTTAGCTTCTCACTTATCACTTGGGAGTTTATTTCGGGGTCTTCCATTCTGATGCATTCATTTCTTTGTTTGTTGCGAACTCCAAATACCACACTGCACTGAAAATGGTTTTCATTAATGAAACCACATGAGTTGAAGGAGAGGGATTAGAAAACGCAGGGCCCATTTTCAGAGTGGAAATGAAAAAAAATGAAGAAAATTCATCTTTAGATTCCTAACTGGCCTGACATTAACTGGAGGCATAGAAACTCAGAGTGGTCACAAAAATACGCGTCTACCATGCCCCAAGCGGGCACTGGACCATGGAATTGGATTTTATTGATTAATTTGTAGCTGCCTATGGTGCAGTAGGAGGCATGAGACACTCAGGGACTTGTTCCAGGAAATTTCCAACAAGGGGGAGCAGAGAGCAGAGGAGAGCAGAGCCCGGGTTTGGGAATGAGGCTCCATTAGAAGGCGGTGATGTGGCTCCTCACACAGCTGGGTTGAGGGCCTAGTGCTGCCGTGTGCAGTGCGTTGGCTCTTTAGCCGCACTGAGCTCATGTGGCCTCTGCTGCAGCTGACCCCTGCACAAGGTCAAGGCCCTGGGTCCCACTGACCACAGCCCTGGAGTTTTTTGTTTGTTTCAGACAGAGTCTCTCACTCTGTAGCCCACACTGGCATTGAACTAGCTATGCAGCCCAGGCTGGCCTTGAACTTATGACGATGCTCCTGTCTCAGCCTCCTGAGTGCCAGGATCACAGGGTGCCCCACCACACCAGGCTCTAGCTCTGGGGCTTTGAGCCTCAGGTTCTGCTTAGGGGGTGCAGAGGCTCTACTGTCATTCCTCTACTCTAATTCTTTGTGCTTTGCTTTTCCCTGTGGGGCCACGAGAGGAGGAGAGAAAAAATGTGACTTATGAGAGGCTCTGCCCTCTAAGCTGAAGGCGTGTCCTGTGGATAAGACCTCCCTGGAAGGAGCAGGGGCTGCAGGGCGGCACAGAGAAGCAGGGAGGTTGGCGGATCCCAGCAGGGCCTTGCCTACTTTTCTCTATGCTCTTCTTCTGGGAGGATGTCCCAGTGCTCAGGACCTTTGCCAATAAAACTTCAAGTATCTCTCGGAGCTGATGGCTCAGGACTGATGTCTCTGAGGCCCGGGGACAAAGGTATTGCTGTGGTCTGGAGCATGCCTCTAGCCTGCAGAGAGAATTGGGAAGCCAGGGCCATGAAACCTAGGAGTCAGATTTAAAAGTGGGACCTGACTTATTACAAAAACCTGAATCACTTTACAGGCCAACAAATTAGACATAAACATAGCAACTTAGGTTGATCTTAAAACACAGCTTTGAGTAAAAATACAGTGAGTAAAAAGAGTGAGTTCCATGGTACAATGTCACACACAAAAGTGAGGCTAGGCATATACGAGGTTATGTGCATTTTTATGGGTGCTTCTCAAGCCTGTCTGAGCGAGGGTTGTGTTGCATAGCCGAGGCCAGGCTCCTGGAAGTGGAGCCAGAGTTGGGGATTCTGTCCCAGTGATTTACAGAGGGCAGACTTGGAGATGTGAGAGACGGAGCGAAGAACAGTGAGCAGTGGGTGAGCAGTGAGGGGCTAGCCCAGCCTGGCCCTACAGGAGTTCTCAGCGGTGGGTTGCACCTCCAGGTTGTCCTGCTCAGCGGTAAATGGGCTGGGGGCTTTCACACTGCAATGACATTCAGTGGCCAAGGGTCCTCTCTGCTGGGGTAGTGGCTGTAGGGTCCCATGTGCAGCCCAGGGGAGACTGTGTGATGGGGTCCACAGCCCCTGCCACACTGCAGCCCTGTGCACTGGAGAAAGGACTGTGCACCTCTGGAATACCCAGCAGAGAAAGACACAGACCCTGCTGATGACCAAGCAAAGTACCCCATGGTGCCAAGGTCAGTGTGGGCTCTCCCTAGGGCAACTGGGTCTGCATTCCACTTTGATGAGCTCTGAGTTCAGGGGCTGCAACTCTCCCAGCAGACTCCTGGTTATTTTGATTGAGTGGAGCCCATGGTTCCAACTGTACTATTTTTAACACCTGCAAGCAAGTGATAGTCACCTGTTGACTTGGGGAGCAGAGGTGACCCGCCACATGCAGAGGGAGAATTCTCGCAGCAGGTCCTAGCCTCCTCTCAGCTCTTTGTCTCTGCACTCTGAAATCACTGTCCACCCAGGCTCTGCAGGAGCTCCAACTGGCTCCAGAGTTTGTGATTAGTGACATAGCAGCCTGTGGCTCCCTAGCCTGGCTCAGATAGCTTTTTTGGGAACTTGTGGTCCTGACAAGCACAGCTGACTGCTTCTAAGGACAAGCTGTGTCCCCCCTGGGGAATGACAGCTCTGCCCCAGGAATGGGAGGCAAGCTTTTGCCAAATGTAGATGATGGTGAAGATGAACGAAAGGCTGTCTTCCAATTGCTGCCACCAGATAAAAACAGTGCCTAAGAGGATCTTACATTCTGCCAATCTTATTTAAAGTTCTGTGAGTAGCCCTCGTGTTGGAAGTATTGTGGTGGGATCTTGGCAGTGGTGCACAGAAATGAGGCAGGGGATGGCCACGCAGGTGGCGGCCCCCTTCTCCCCAGAAGATTGTGAGGGGTCATGATGGGGGGTGAGTCCTCATAAACTGAGGCTTAAAAGGGAAAGAAGTCCCTGTGCTTGACCAAGCAGCTAGCAAAAGTCCAAATATCTTTCAAAAGAGCTTTGGAGCAAGGTGTGGTGCCATATGCCTCTAGCATCTTAGCCTTCTGAGAGGCTGAGGCAAAAAGACTGTAAGTTCAAGCCAGGCCTTGGCATTTTAGGAAGACTCTGTCTCAAAATTAAAAAGAAAAGAAAGAGCTGAAGGTATAGTTCAGTGTGAAAGCTCCAGGTTCACTCTCCAGTACCTAAAAAAAATTGCTAGGGAACATAATATATATATA
>NW_004524872.1:491035-504434 GCF_000260255.1 Octodon degus | reverse complement strand
TTTTTTTCTGGAACTGGGGGTTGAACTCAGACCCTTGAGCTTGCCATCTCCCTGGCCCTGGCAGATATTCTTAATTTCCATTTAGTTGCCTGAAAAATTAAGATGTTAGACCAGATCATTGACCTACTTTGGATTGTACATTCCCATCAGTAAAATATTACAAGCATAATAATCAGTGAATATTCATCTACAAATTACGCATATGTTTTACTGCTGCATGGTATATTTTTACAAAGGACATACAATATTAGCAATGAGAAAGCCTGGATTGAAATAAATAGAAGTCAAGCCCTAACTTTTTCTTTCTCCACTCCTGCTATCCCTCCCTTTGGGATGTGAGTGCTTTGAAGCTAACCAATCAGATGATCCCAAGCGCTCTTCCTCATGGAAGGCCTGGGAAGATCTTCAGCTACTGCTACTTGTGGCTGTTTAAAGTCATTAAATGACATAGCATCTAAAGCTTAGTTTCTTGCACATGCTAATTACATTGCAAATGCTCAGTAGCCACAGTGAGTCAGTGGCCAGATTATTGGTAAAGGTAGATTGCAGAATACTTTTTGTCACCACAGAAAGTTCAGTTAGAGAATTTTTGGGTAAGTAGTGACAGTTGGAAGTTTAGGGTTTAATTACAGTAATTTTTAAAGCTCTTACTAAGCAGCATGAAAGGCACTTTAAAGCATTGGTTTATTTAGTCCCTGTCCCAGTGCCATGTCTAGTGTAGCTCTCAAGAAACTCCTGGGGGTAGGACTGTGAAAAAATGAAGGCAAGAGTGAAAATGCAGAAAGCTGAGGTCAGGCGGAGCTCTTTTTCACAGAGGAGAAAAGAGCTGCCCAATGAGTGCAGTGCATTTATTGATACACTAGGCAGGTTGACATAGGTGAAACCCCTCTGTCTAACAACTAGCTCACCTCTCACACCCCATGTTCTCAGGGCTGGTTCACTGGGTTCACCTTGGGCACTTCATGCTCTTGGGGCTGAAGCAGCTTATTCATGTGCTTGCCTCAGGTACTCTGTGTCCTAGGCGGGCCTTGCTCAAGCCCTACATGTGTGACCCATCTCCAGACACTCCCTACTGCTCTCCCTTTTCTGCTTTTGTATTTGCAAGTGATGGGTGGTCAGTTGAAATTGGAGGAGCTGTGTTTGGAGCACCCTGTAGAAGACCTTCTTTCTTGTGGTTATACTTTTCTACTGGATGTTCAAGACTAAGTTAAAGTGAGATCTGTGTTAAATTAAAATTATTATTATTATTATTATTATTATTATTATTATTATTATTATTTGTTTTTGCCATCTATCGTGGTCAGTTAGTCTCCTCAGGATTTACCTTGAAACCCTCCATAGTGCCTCTCTCTTCTTCTGTCGGTGGCAGCTGTCTGGATGAGTCATAGCCATTGCTTGACCAAGTTGCTTTTTGTGAAAGCTTGGGGGACTTTTCTCCTTAGGTGACTCTCCTGATGCACACTCTACACCGCTGATTTTCTTCCTTTGTGGTACACATCTCCTTGGTCAGGAGTTTGTGTAACTCACCAGAGCTGTAGGCTGTCACTAAAAATGTTTCCTCATGTCCTGGGTCTTCATTGACCTCGGAGCACCAGGGCCAAAATATTGGCTGTCCTTCAGGTACACCTATCTTTCTAGTTTTTGGTTTCCAAACCTCAGCTGTTGAACATGCAGAAGAGAAGGTTAATGACATTACATTGTAATGGGAGCAGTGAGCTTAATATTACAATTTTATCCGAATATTAAACTCCTTGAGATGCAAAGTAGAGCCATTATTTCTGATTAATCATAGGTTAACATTCCCATAGAATGTTAACAAACAACAGTTATGGAATTTTATACCAAAAATTTGAAATCAAAAGCCATATATCATATTGTAGCATGGCAATCATGAGGACATTTTGCAATACATGTAAGTTTCCATTTTGACATAGTGTAACATTTTTAATCAGTAATCTCTATCTAATACATAAAAAGCTTTTACTTCATATTTTGTCTTTGTCTTTATTTTTTGTTGTCCTTTAATGGAATATCATAGAAGTGTGTGACATTATCTGGACTGCTTAATGTCTAAGCATCTCTAAATATAATGGCAAATACATAATACATATATCATGTAAATTCTTGTAATTAATGACTGGTGATCCCATGTTGGCTTGACATGAACCTCCTGTCACCAGCAGTTGGAACCCAAAAGGACAAATGTCTGACTTTGAAAGAAAAAGTCTATCACCCTAAACAATCTCTGTTTTACGTTTTGGAAGACCTGTACCTCTGAAGGCATGGATACATTAATATACCATGAGGTTAGTCACAATCAACTGTCACAGCCACATGAAATCTTTTCTTAATTTAGTTCTGTACCAGAGCATCTTTAAATCAGAAAACTGTATTATCTAGATGTTATGGTTTGTGTCTCGTTGTCCCCCCAAAGCCTCATGCAGCCATGGGGTGAGGACTTCTAGAGTTTGTGTTAACTCATGATCCACTGGGATTATGTGTGATCCAAGGCTGGGATTATGGGTTTTAGTACTGCTGGGATTACCCACAGGTGGGTAAGTACTGGGAAGTATCAATAGGTGTGAGTACTTCCCCTACCCTGGGGCAGGTGATTTGCATTACAATGTAAGGTGGGAAGAGAAGTTAGCTGCTTGAGCTGCTGCTACCCCTCCCTTGCGCTCTTGCTCTTTGCCACCACCATGAAAGGTTGCTTTCTGCTCTGTGCTGCTCTGCCTTGGACCCAGATGAGTATGGACTGAAACCTCCAGTAACTGTGAGCTAAATAAACCTTTCCTTCCTTCATTTTGAGTGTCGGGTGTTTGTCCCAGCAACGAGAGAAGAGTAACCAAGATACTAGAAAACTTAATTTTTTGACAATGACCCATGTAAACATATCACAATAACATGTTTTTGAGCAACATTTTTGGAGTGTCTCTCATAAGGCTATGGAGATTATTGGGGTTTCCTATTAATAAATAAAAGTGAGATATGATTTTTTTCCCAAGCAGGAGCACCTTTATTAACAAAAGGGAACCCTGACAAATATCTTTCAAACCAAAGAGTTCCTATTTAGTTATCTTAAAAAGTTTCTGATGATCTGTGAGTAAACCAATTTTGACATCATTCTTCACACTGGGCAATCCAGGTTAAATTATGTTATTTTAACTCTATAAGCCAAATTAAATTATAAACAAAAAGATCGCAAAATGGAAAAAAAAAAAACTAGGCAAGAAAAGATTGTTGAGCTCAAATTAAAAAAAAAAAGCTGTTAACATCTTGGACAAACAGACAAACAAAAAATACACAGAAAATCTTCTTACAAAATTAGAGTGCTCTCTCTCTCTCTCTCTCTCTCTCTCTCTCTCTCTCTCTTTCTAATTTTTTTTGGCAGAACTGGGGATTGAACTCAGGCCCTTGCACTTGCCAGGCAAGCACTTATTCTATCGAGCTATCTCCCCAGCCCCTTCAAATATATTTTTGGCCAAATTGAATTATAACAGCTCTTTTGCCATTTTAGAAACTTGTAATTATAGATAGACTAGTCAGATTTTTTTTGTAGATCAATTAGAAGAGCTCTTTTACAAGAAGTTGGTGAATTTTGTAGGGGAAGATTCCCCTTTTTGCTTTTGTAATTGAATTTTGAGCGAGCATATTCCACAATTCCTTCACCTTGAGGATTATAAGATAAAGGAAATGTGGAAGGTTTTACAAAATATTTGGAAGGCAGCACATGTATAAACTGGGCCACTGTCAGTCTTAAGTGCCTGCAGGCAGCGAAGGTTGCTAAAGGCATCCAAGCAATGAGAGATGGCATGTCTAACCACTCCACCAGTATGAGAAGAAGCAAAAATAAATCCTGAGGGAGGGTCCACTGAAACATGGACCCGACATAGAGAGCCAAACACAGAAATGTGAGTGACATCCATTTGCCAGAGATGATTAGAGTGTAATTAACCCCCATAGGCATGAGAGAAGACATATTACACATTGCTTAACAGTTTGTTGAGCCTGTTCCCAGGTTAAAAGTAACTGTGTGTGCAATGTAGAAGTGCGCTGACGGAAGGTGGCGGGGGAGGCAGCAGCCTTCTGAATGGTACCTGAGGGAGTGACAGTGACAGCAACCAGCAGGAACCAGCAGTCTGTCTATGACAGCATTTCCCTCAGCGAGAGGCATCAGTAGCTGGGAAAGGGACATAAAAGACCAGTGAAGTGGGGGACATGGCGTGGCCAAATGGCAAATTGGAAGGTGTGAAATAAATGGGAAAAATCTTCCCGGTGAGTGTGAATGGTGGCAGTTTCAATGTGGTGCACCCTGCCCCAAATGCAAGTGCTATCAGAATGAAGGTTAATGGGAAAGGGTGAACGAATTCGACAGGGCCATGTAACAGCCTGCAATTCCATCTTTTGGGCAGGAGAAAAACTCATACCCTGTATTCAGGAAGAGGAGGCTGTTACATAGCCTCCCCGGTGAGAAGAGAACACCACCCACTATGGGAACCCAGCTTAATTTTGAAGGGAAGACAAAGGGTATGAAGAAAGTAAATTTAATTAATTTGTCTGGAGGATAATTACAATCAGTAACACCAGAGAAGTTGGCCAATGTGAACTGTCAAGAGGACATAATGGCCATATCCACTGGTGTTGAATAGTTTGAAAGATAACTTTGATCTACCTTGTATAATCAGCATCCATGATGTCAGGCAAAACCTGGAGATCTTTTAAAGTGAGACTGCTGTGGCCTCACAGAAGACTGACTGTCCTTTGGGGCAAAAGTCCGTGGACTCCAGTAGGAGTAGTTGGGGGCCCATTTCAGGGGTTAGGATGAATCCGGAGGAGGGAGGGACTGAGGTCTAAGCCTCTGCCATCTTTTGTGATGGTCATATTGCGAGTGGTCTCACAAGTGCCCCAATGTATAGACAACTCAAACAATTTTCCTTCCACAATAAATAATCCCCAAGACTTAAACCACACTTTAGCTCTTCCTTTCCAATCATTTATGGCAATAACCTGTTGTTTTGTGAGCTCTACAAAACTCAAGGTAGAAGGTGCTATAGGGCCGCTCTTTCTTTTCTGCTCAGGGTTTTTTTTTTAAAGATAGTGCTCTGAGCCAAATCCTTTGTGGTCGTCTCAACAGGCACATGATCATCGAGATGCTCCCTGATCCAGATCCACAAAGAAAAGGTAAATATAGGAATCAGTAATACAGCCGCCATGTCTATATACATCTGTGGTTCTTGGGAACCTGCTTGCGCCATGTTTTATACCTGAAAATGGGATCAGTATTGATGACACCAATGGGATCAATATTGATGACACTAGTACATGCCTGGGACCAATACTGATGATGGCAGTACACCTCTCTCCCTTCTGTGCACAAAACTGGAGGTGTTCTCTTACCTGCTGTAACACCAGTTTCCCCACACCCCAGGTCCCTGTTTGGGCACCATTATGCCTCATCCAGCCCAGTTCTTGAGAAACTCCTAGGAGAAGGATTGTAAAAAAAAATGAAGGCAAAAGTGGAAACACAGAAAGTTAAGATCAGGCGGAAATCTCTCTCCATGGAGAAGAGAACTGCCCAATGACTGCCGCAGTTTGGCATGGTTGATGCCAGGTGAAACACCCCTCTGCTCACCTCTCATGTCCTATGTTCTCAGGGGTGGATCTCCTGGATCCCCCCAGGTGCTCTGTGCTCTTGGGGATGAAGCAGCTTGTTCACGTGTCTCACCTGGGGCGCTGTGTTCTCAGGCTGGCCTTGCTGCAGTCCAGTGTGTGTGGTTGCTCTCTAGCTTCAGCAGCTCCCCACATCCCACCTTGCTGAGTTAGATGTCACTGTTAGCCTCATGTCCTGGGGGAAGATTGAAGGGAGGAGGGGTCAGAGTTAGAGCCCAGCTGAGGCTTTCCTCAGGGAACGCTCAGGGTCGGCTGATTTCCCGGGTGTGTGTTCTCCAGGCTCATTCCCACACATGTGCTTCTCTGTCCAACAGGTATGAAAGGAATTTCTGGCAGAGTCGTGGTCAGCTGAGAGCCAGCAGGTCACGCAAACCACCCTGGGGACCAAGAAGAAACTCCCCTGCAGCCCCACTCGGACCAGCTTCGCTGGAAGTGGAAGGTAATGCAGGCCTTGGAGGCAAAGCTGGACTGGGGAGGTGAAAGCTCCAGGGTCCAGCCAGGACACTAGGGTGCTCAGGGGCAGGGGTTGGGTGCACGAGGAGCAATGACAAAGGCTGACATTTGTCAGACCATTAGCATGACTCTAAATCAATAAAGAGGGCAGGACCTGAGAAGAGAGAGAAGTCCACAGTCATGGCAAGCCTGATGCAGGTAGAAACTCCCTCCAGAACCTGGCAGAATGTGAGCATGAACTTTTGGTGGGCTGCCCTCACCATCTCTGGGAGGGAGGGGAGCTTACTGCGTTCTCTCTGCTCCGCCACTATGAAGCTCTATGGATCCATGGATGGTGTGGGGGCCCATGTGGGAAATATCCGAGTGCTTCTGTGGGCAACATGGTCCCTGGCTATCCCGATCCTCTCTGGAAGCTACTCTTTGCCACAAAAGCATGGATTCATGTGGAGGTTGGCCACTTCCTGGAGAAGGGAAGCTTAGACTGTAATCAGTGGGCAGCCAGGGCAACTCACTTACCTTTTCTGGACCCCCTCTCTCCTCCTTTCCTCTCTTCCTCTCCCGAGCTGGTAGGAGCCTGGCGTTGGCATTGCTCAGGGTTGCTTTGGAAGAAAGAAGGCATCATGGGTGAGGCTGCTGGGCTCCATCTGGCCAGCTATGTCTGAATTACCATCCTTTTGTGGATCACTGTTGTCTGGTCAAGGGATGACTCTCAGCCTGTATGATGTCTGAGGCTTCTGCTCCTGAGGGACCACGCAGGTGGTACCTCTTCTTCCACCCTAAGTGGCTCCAGTGTCCCCTACAGGCAGACAGCACTTGCTTCTTCTACTTACCCTTCACCGCCACCCCCATTCCCAACGCCAACACTCAAAGTCCTCTATGGAGGAAGGAAAGGGAGTAGTGTTTTGTTACTCAGGGAGAATTTAAATCAATGTTTCGGTTCTTGAAGCTGGAGGACACATTGTAGAAGACGCAATATTGTTTTGTTATGGAAAATCATGGGTGGAAATCCTGAGGGGGAGAGATGGGTATACAGTAGGGTAAGGCTAGGCAGAAATGTGTTCAGACTGTGGAGGGAAGGCCATTTGTAACAGTCATTGGTGGAACATAGAAAACCGATCATAACTCTGCCAGTCACCTCAAGGGGTTGAGGTCTCCTGCCAGGTCTCTTCAAGGTAGCCAGCTCCAGCCATTCTGGAAATTCATGCCAGCCTCTGTCTAGAGTTGAGGACCCATCTTCACACGGCCTCCTTCCCTGTGTGCTGCTGGTCAGGTCTCCCCTTATCTTCCTTTCAGTTGGACTCTTGTCATTGGCTGTAGGTCCCATACTAAATTCAAATTCATCTCATCTGGAGATTCTTTAAAATTTTTATTTTTATTTTTTTAAAAATATAAAATGGTAAAAAAAAATTAGAAAGGATACAAAATTTCATTAAACAAAATAATAGGGATTCTACAATTGTATTGCATAATGATATTTTCAAATTAATTGTTTAAGTTACCAGATATAAACCTCAAAATTGTTTTAAAAATTATAAGAAATTAAAAAGAAAAAGCATACAAAAAGTTTTAAGCATTAACTGCTCCTCTCAATAGATCAGCAGAAATCAGCAGTGCAATTATCCGAATTGTCCTGCATACATATGTAATTATACCTTTTTCCCTTCTTTCTTTCCCTCATCCCAGTCCCTATTGAGCAGATTCTTTCCTTTTCACAGTATCTACTGTGTCTTTCAGATTTTATTTACTCTTTCAGGTTCTCACACTAGCATGTTTGTGCATGCAGGTCTGATTTACTTCGCTTATGAGTCCAGCCTCGAGTTGCACCCATTTACCTATAAAAGTTTCACGTTTATCTTTTCTTATAGCTGATTAATGTTCCATTGTGTAAAAATGCCACATGTTTTTCATCCACTCCTCAGCTGATGGGTATTTGGGTTGTTTCCAAGACTTAGCTATGACAAGTTGTGTGGTTATAAACGTGGGTGCATGTCTCTCGCTGTGGTATGATGTTTTCAGTTCTTTTGGAAGACTACTAGGAGAGGAATAGCAGGATTGAATGGGACCTCCAATCCTAGCTTTCTGAGGCATCTCCATACTGATTTTCATATTGGTTGTACCAGTCTTCACCCCCAGCAGTGGGTAAGGGTTCCTTTTCCCCCACAGCCTCTCCAGCATTTATTATTTCATATTGAGGTTCTATAATGAATCACTTCTGCAAAGGGAGGGTTTGGAAGTCATTTCTTGGCCAAGGAAATCATTTCTCTAGGTTTGGTGGGTTAGGACCTGAGGGTCACTCTTCAATGTTCTTGAGAACTTCTCCCTTCATTGAGCCAGTGGACGTGATCTTAAAATAAAAAATAAAAATGCAATCTGCTGACAGTGTAGCTCACTGTAAAGGTCCAGGGTTCAATATTATATATATCAAACCTATGGTTCTAAGTGAAAATGGTATCACCTCAGATGTACATGCAGGTAACACGTTGCATGTTACCAGGCTTTCAGTGTTTGAAAACCATTGTGTAGGCAATTTAATTATGAACCTTAATCATATAAACGAATCCCCTCTCACCACACACCCAGGCAGATCATGTTCCATGCTTAAGAAACCATATTCTGAGCCACTACAGGAAGACTCGGTCCTATGGCAGTGGTACACACTAACTGCCTGGAGGGAGAAGGCAAGGTAGCGGCTGGCTGGGACATAGGCAGGGCCTCTGTGTGTGGTGTGTAGGTCACACTCCTCAGAGGTAAAATCAAGCCACTACCTGTGTGGCTTTGCCACTGCTCAAAGCAAGGGGTGCCTGCTCTTTCCTCTTTCCTGGGGCTGGGGGTCACCTCTCTACACTGCCTCTTCCTGTCTGGTGCAGGTACCTGGCTTGAGCATGAGAGCCTGGGACCCCAGGGTAAGCAGAGAGACCATCGGGGAGCCATGGCCCTCACTGTTCTTTTGTCCCTTCTTCCCTTTAAACTTCACTCGTATAACTGTATGGCTTGCCTCTGTCATGTTTCCAAGGTCAATTAAGACTCAGGACATATGAGAACTTATACTATAACATTATGTAACTCAGTTGTGTCCCAAATTTTCTGATCAAGGAGATTATGGGGCCAAAGAGGAAAGTGATCAATGATGTAGAGTGTGCCTAAGGAGAATCACATGGAGAGAAAACATTCTCTCAGGCTTTCACAGAGAGCAAATTGGTCAAGCAATGGCCATGACTCATCCACATGGCTGACACTGACAAAGCTGTCTACAATCTGAGGTACAGGGTTTCAGGATAAATCCTGAGGAGATTTCACTGACCTTATCAGATCCAAAAGCTGCAATTCTTGTTGCATAGGTCTTGATTTTATCTTGGTCTTAACCATCCAGCAGAGAAGTATAAAAATGAAGTATAGAAGTAAAGCCATGCTGTTATGTTGAACTGTAGGGGACTCAGGTTAACAAATTCTGACATTGCTAGTCAAGTGGAAGACCCAATACTATTATGGACTACTGGACTATTTTGGAATATTTTGCTGAGTTCACACACCTGTAATATTTAAATGATGGAACTAAACAAAAAAAGGGGATACAGATGAATGATCATTTTGTATCTGTGCATTCAAAATGGTTAGGATAGATATACAGCTACATTCTCTTAATTCAGTGAATAGAGAGATTTGTTCTAATAGTGTTTGTAAATAGGATATCATGTCTGCATCTTGTACAAGAAATAACCACTAGGAAGACAGTATGCAATGTGTTAATTATTGGAACTGTCCTACCAATTTGATTTGAAACTGTCTCATTGCTATTTATTTCTCAATAAAATTATGGAAAAAATAAAATAAAATAAAAATTTTAAAAGAAATAAAATAAACTTCACTCAGTCTCAGGGATACCCATACAGCAGGAGCAATGGAGGGGCTCAGAGGCCCCAAGGTTGCCTGTATCTGGAAGGAACCCTGTTTCTGCATACCTTCCTGTCTCAACATCAGCATCTCATGGCTTTGTCACTCTGCAATCCCAAGAGCAGAGCGACTGGGCGTGTCAAGGTGTGAATAAATGAGGCCTAACCTGAGGAAGAGCCCTGAGGACAGAGCCACAGGTGGGGCTGTCCATAGGTCAAATTCCCTGCTGGGAACAGCTCCTCCTCTCTCCCCACGTGGGTAGATACGCTGGAGTGACGACCTGCCGTCGTGACAAATGCCCGTGCTTTCATGTTTATTATTTGAGCAGCAAGTTGAGCCAAAGGCCTGGGCCCCAAGTGCCCATTTTCAAAGGCCTCCTGGCCCACCAATTAGGAAAAACACAGAGGATGTCCACTGCAGGGCGGGTGTGAACCTGTGCGATGCGGTCAGGGCAGTGGCCCAGGCAATAGCAATCACTACGCACTCCTTACTGAGGAGTCAGGAAGGGCTCGGGATGGCTGGGAAGGCAGCCTGGCAAGCTGCAGTTGACAGACCATGATGGACACCATGGAGTCAAGAGGTAAAAGAGTGCATCAAAGTCAAAACCACCTGGGAATCACAGGGGCGAGGGGAGTCATCACCGCGGCTTGCCAGTGGTAGCATCTCACAGCCGAGAGACAGGCACTCAGAGAGGGCTGGGTGTGGGAAGATGAAGTGCTCCAGCTTCAAAGGAACCTGGAGTCGGGCCTTGGTGGCCCACCACTTACAAGTGGCTTTTTTGTTTCTCCTTTGATTTGGTTCTGGAGAGAGAGATCAGAGCTGATCTTGTGTGTGTCTGTGTGTCTGTGTGCTCTGAGTATGTATTTGGGGGCACGAGAAGGACCTGTTTCCTGTGGGAGGACGATAAGGGGTGCTCTGTTTTGGGGGGGCTGAGGGGCTGTAACTTGGGGAATTATCTGAAGGTTTTATGGGATCTGACAGAGGACCTGCTCATGGCCTTGCAAGCAGGGATGTGGCAGGTGAAGGAAAACCATAGGTCCTAGTCCTCGTAAGCCAGCAGGAATCAATGAGACACTCTCAAATTGTGGCCAAGAATCCCTGTGTCCAGGGACCGAGATAGGCCACAGCTTATTTTTCAGCCTTCTTGTCAATAACTTAGGAAGATGAGAGAGAAGATTTAAAATAAATTTTTAGAAAGATGTTTAAGTTTTCTACTCCAATGGCTTGAGCTAATCATTGGAGTTAACAGATGGCTTGGCGGTGAGGTCCTCTGCAAGGAGGCCAGAGGAGTTAGGAGGGATGAAGACCTAATTTATGAGTGTTACATGTTGATTAGAGCCTGTGAGACATGCCTGAGAACTAAAACTCAAGCCCAGTAGTCCATCTCAGCCGCGTCTTCAGCAGGATGTAGGGTGGTGGAGGTGGTAGGCATGGGGTGTTCTATTTAGATGCTAAGTAGAGGGACTTACAAGACACCCAGGTTAAATGAGACCCTTAATGGGCAGGAGCATTACTGCTCAAAAAGTATGTTCTTCTTCCTGCTAATTCACTTCAGGATCAGGGCTGTGTGTGTGTGTGTGTGTGTGTGTGTGTGTGTGTGCACGCGCACGTGCATGTGTGCATGTGTGTAGTGGGGGCAAGGTGAAGGGGTTGCTTCTTAGGTAGTCATTGCATATCCCAAGGCAAGCAAGAGCCTCTTTTCTTATCCAAATGATCTGTACGGGATACCCCAGTGATGAGGCTGTCTGATTGATGGGTACCCTGAGAATCTTCCCTGATAAACTAACTGCTGATAAATTCATACTCCATTTCTCTGTTTCTGTCTCTGTCTCCGTCTCCACCTGTGCCTCCGCTTCTGCCTCTTGTCTCTATCTCTCTGTCTCTTCCCCCCCTTTATTCTAGCATCCACTCATGTCCTTCAGTTGAATTTTCAGTCTGATACACAGTACTTTCCCTTTATTCACAATTTTACTGCCATCAGTCATGATCTGCAAATATTAAACAGAAACTTTCAGAATAAAGAAGTCATAAGTCATAAGTTTCAAAGAACTTTTGGTTAAAGTAAAAATTTTGGGGTCTGGGAGACAGCTCGGCAGTCTAAGCACCTGCCTGACAAGTGCAAGGACCTGGGTTTGATCCCCAATACTGTATGCCATGCCAGTCCCGGGCTGTGCTGGCCACCGAAACTGGGCGTGGTGGTGAACACTTATAATCCCAGTGCTGGGGAGGCTGAGGCAAGACGATCATTATGAGTCCAAGCTGTGTGGTAAGACCTTGTACCAAGTAAATGAATAAATAAAAAGATTTAAAAATTTTTTTAAACATTAGCTGCTACCCCCCAAAACTGATAGAAATTAGTAGTACGATGATCCTAGTTCTCCTGTGTATATACTTGCCTGGTCCTTTTTCTTTTTTTCCTAACTTTTCTCCTTTCCCTCATCTCAATTGTTTCCCCCCTATGTTCAGTTTCTTTCCATTTTACTCTCTGTATTGTACCTTTGAGATTTTATTGACTCCTTCAGGTTCCTACATGAGGGAGACAATATGATGTTTACGCCTGTGAGTCTGATTTGTTACACTTATGCGTGTAGCCTCTGATTGCCTCCATTTACCTATAAGGCCCTCAAGTTTATCTTTCTTCATAGTTGTATAATACTCCATTGTAGCAAAATACCACATCTTTCTCATCCATTCTTTAGGGGATGGGCATTTATTGAAAGGAAGAGTTGATATTTAACTGTGTGATCAATCTTGGATGTCTGTAGTTGGTAATCCAAGCAGCAAACTTGCTAACAACAATATGTAATATAACAATTGTTAATTTTCTATTGTTTTGAAATTCTGTACCATTTTTTTTTATGGTGCTCTGTTTTTGTCTTTGTTCATGTTATTCATTTTGTTTTTCTCTTTAAAATGCAAATAAAAATAAAAATAAGAAAAACGACAAAGGTAGTAATTCTAAGAGCCACCTGGATGTCTGAAGCTTGGAAAACCCTCTGAAGTTGGCCGAGGCAGCGTACGTGTGCAATCCCAGTGCTCTGGGAGGCTGAGGCAGGAGGGTCACAGATCTGAGCCCACCCTATCTCAAATTAAAAAGGAAAAAACAAACTATCCCCACAAAGGTAGCAGGCTGGAGCGCGTGCTCAGTGCATAGGCCCTGGGTTCAGTCTGCAGTACGGGAGGCAGGAGTGGAGGAAATGAAGCCTTACACTGTGTTCCGTGTTTGGGGAGAATCAGAGTCCCTCTTGATGACCTTACTGTGAAAGTAAGTGGAGGCGGGGTGTGGTGGCACATGCTTGTAATCCCCGTGCTTGGGAGGCCGAGGCAGGAGGATTGCTGGGAATCTGAGGCCAGCCTGGTCTATATAGTGAGTGTGCTGTTTCAA
>NW_004524872.1:489855-490775 GCF_000260255.1 Octodon degus | reverse complement strand
TTGTGGACCATGCAGCATAATTTTACAACTTTTCGCTTCATTACTTCTTACTTTTTTTCCACCTACTGTGAAATTTTAGTGCCCACTGTAAACAATTTCATCTTAGATGGGCTCAGTGAGAAGGACCCTGCTTGGCAAGCCGCTGCCTTGGCATCCAGCACCTCACGCAGGAGCAGGAGCTCAGTGTTTGACACGAGCCTAAGTGTCCTTGTGAGCTTCCTTGGAGCTCAGCATTAACTGAAAGGACCATCAAAACCCAGCTCACAGATCTTTAAGAACGAGCAAGCAACTGGATTCTTGGTTTCTTTCATTCATTTCTTTTCCTCCTCCTCCTCGTCCTCCTCGTCCTCCTCGTCCTCCTCCTCCTCCTCCTCCTCTTCTTCTTCCTCTTCCTCCTCTCCATCTCCTCTTCTTTCTTCTCTTCCTCTTCCTCTTCTTCCTTCTCTTCCTTGTCTGTCTCCTTCTCCTTTTCCTTTGTCAGAGGAATTGAAAGCAGGGCCTTGTGCTTGCCATCAATATATACTTCTCCAGCCCTAGATGGTTTCTGATTGCACCTTCAAGGTGTCTCCTGATGGAGGAACCCAGAGGGTGTCTGGTTGGGCTGGCAGTGAACTGATCAGCGTAATTCAGCTTTACAGAATCACCATCTTTAGCTTAAGGGATCATCTGATGTTACGGGTTTCACCTGAAATCTCTGGGCAGGGCTGGGAATGTGAGGCTGTCACTTCGATATCATTTAGTCTGAAATCCTCCCTTACTTTGCAGTGAGACCATGTTTTAAGGGGAGGTGAGTTCATTTCCAGAGATGGCCCCTGAGGCAAAAGTCATGAATGGTGAAAAATATCTGGAAATCCCAAGGATTCATTCTGACGGCATGATTTGTGTATATAATTCCAAGCAGATACATTCACATATACTAT
>NW_004524872.1:484857-488975 GCF_000260255.1 Octodon degus | reverse complement strand
ATCCATCCATCCATCCATCCAGGCTGATTCGCAGAGAAATAGCAAATCGTCCCACAGAAGGAGCAGTTAAAAATTCTCAAGTGTTCATCTTTGGCTGTATGGCATGTGCCAGCCATTTGGTTTTAGCATTAAGCCTCTAAGACAGCTATGACATCTTAATAGATTGGTTTGTCATGGAGAGGATTAGGCAAGATAATACAGTTGGGTCTTCCTAGGCCAGGGGAGGGTGAGCCTCAAAGCCAGAATGTTGATTAAATGCATGAGTGGTGGGGCCCAGTGGGGTTTCTCATCTCATCGGAACACCTAAGCCTTCTCCGGTCTCCAAGGAGTTGGGAGGGGGCTGGTTTTTCACTGGGTGGTTATTTTGGTCCCCTGGCACCAGTGCACCAAGGGCCATCCTTCCCAGCCCAGGGAGAATTTCTCCCTTCAAATCTTTGGTGGAAAATGCTCTGTTCCTCAGGTTGGGACTTCGGTTAGGACCCAGAGCTTTGCAGGCACGTTTGTGAACAGGCAAGAAGACATTGAAGTACCAGGGTATACACACAAGCTTTTGTGTTATTTTTCCATTAGAAAAAGCAATTGAAAATCCCCTGTGTCCACACAAAGGCCTGACACCACCTGAGCAAAAGCTGCTAACGATTTTCTTTTGTTGTGGTTAGTTACACAATTCCTGGTGCATTTTTTTCTGATGAGGTCATGCTCTGAAATGAACACTTTTCTTTTCAGGATATGGGGAACCATGGGGATGAACATCACTGAAATTTGTCCGTTGAGGGGGACACACTATTCACTATGTGCTTTGAGCCCCTCTGCGCACAGCCTGATTGTGAGGCTCCTGCTTCTCAGTTATTGACCCTGGGCTGTAGAGTCTTGTAATTAGGTTGGCCTTGTTTTTGTGTTTATATGCCCATCTCTTTCTGGCTGATGACATATCTGCTCTTTATTATTATTATTATTATTACTATTATTATTGAACTCCCTTGTACTAAAAGGACTTGTTCCATTAACTGAGACCTGTTCTATTTGCTCTGATGCTGGGGTACATTAAAACATTCCACGGTATGAAGAGTGCTCTTATGTATTTCCTTAGAAATACATTTGGTGGAACTGAACAGAGAACATTGATGTGGTTGAGGTTAATTATTTGGGCTTTCGCTGGGCGCACTGGAAGCCGTGCTGCCTCTCCCGGTACACCAACTAAAATTGGAACATTGAAGAGGAGCTGAGCGTGGCCCTGCGCCCAGATGGCGCATCAGAAGTCATATTGATTGAGGGAGATGTTTTATTGAATGATAAGAACTACACTGAGTTTATGGTTTTGTAATTTCCTGCAACTGGCTTGGCTCATGATGGTAAACATGGTGAGGTTCGGGACCACATTTCCAAGGGAGAGTTTAGAAAATGCTCTCCAAGCCCCAGGAGCTCAGAAAGCACCTCCAATCTGGGGTGCCCACCCACAGGTCACCCCTTGAGCAAGCCTGGGATGCGTGACGCTCATCTCCTCTCACAGAGGGAGAAACTGAGCCTCAGAGTGTTGTCCGGTGACTCTCCTGGTGCTATCTAGATGACAAATCTGGCGGTCAGCAGTACTTCCTCAATTGAAATCATTCTTGCGTCCTCCTCAGAAATTCTTTGCATCTACATGCCACTTGTATGATTATTTACCTAACTTTTCCTCCAGGATCACTTACAAAAAAAAAAAAACAAAAAAACAAAACCCTTAAAATACACTTATTTTAATGAGAAACTGTTTATCATTATAAAATAATGGAAAACTCATATCACATATGATTAGGGGAATGTTAAAAAGATAAAAACGCTGTAAATAATATATTTTGACAAATACGTGCTAGCCAGAATCCGCTGTGAATTGAACGCCATGAGTTTTAGGTATACTCCATCTGCTAAAGAGGGGAAGAAGTATTGGAGAAGCAGTGCAGACATGGAAAAACCTACCTGAGACTTTGTTCTTTCTAAAATCAGAAGTTTAAGAGAATATAGGAAAGAGAAAGCATTCCCAATGTGTATTGTAGTTTCAGTTTACTCTGTGCTTTTAATCACTTAAAACCATCCTCCCCTCTTCCTCCACGGTGGGGAACCTTCTCTGGGACTCTTCTGCTTTTATTCTGTCCATAGGACACTCATGTGCTGTCTACTGTAGTGATTCCATAACTTTTGTAAAGCATTGACTTGTGTAGATGTAAACTCTACATTGAACAGAGCTGGCTGGGAGAAGCCACAGGCGCCATTTTGCCAAGACCCTCCTGGAAGAGCCTGGCCTTCCGAGGACTATGGGAGTGGGTTTTCCCAAGCAGCTGCAAAGAGTGTATTTCTGAAAGTGGGGAGCCTTTGACTAGGAGCCAGCTGCAGGTGTGGTGTCCGTGAAGGAGAAGCAGCCTGTGCCTGATAGTCAGAAGCCACAGGCTCACCAGGGTGTCCCCGAGGGGCAGAATACCCGTGGGGCCTTGCTGGCCTCAGTGGGAAGCCATCTGTCTCCTGAGAGCAGCAGGAGGCCCTGGAGGAGTGAGAGAAGGTGCAGATCAGCCCATTCAGGTTTTGCAGAGATCACTGCAGGCATGAGCTTGGCAAGAACCGAGGAGGGCACATCTGGCAGGCGGAGGCAGAGAGAAGGAACTTGGAGAAGTGAATGAAGCTCCCCCTAGAGAATTATCGTCCCAAGGGCTCATGCTTCTCCTACTTCACACTCATGATCTCAGCCAGTGCTCCTCTCAGCGTATTTCAGTACCACAGCAGTGTTCCCAGTTTGACTCCACACCCAACCCAACACCCTCCCCAGGTAGACGGCTGTTTGGAGAGTGAAGCTGGATAGGTTTCTCTCTTTGTGTGGCTGCGTGTGCATGTGTGACACCAGTGCTTTAACCCTGTGTGTTGTTCTGTGCAACTAGCTCTTCTTACGCAGGAGTATGTTGGTGTTCCACAACTGCTAATCCCTGTATCTATCTCAAGCTTGTCAGTGGAGCTCTCTGGATGGGAACAGCTCTTCTACGAATGGGGACTTCAATCACTTTCGATACTTTGTTTTTGTCCGTTGTTCCTCAACACATATCCCATATCCCCTTGACCCAGACAAGGGTCTCTCAGAAGGTCCAGAACAGAAATTGTTGGGATCTCTGGGTTCTGCATTGCACGTTTTTCATAGAAACTTCTAGAAATTGTATCCTAACTTGATATCCCAGCAATGGCAGATCTGTGTGATTCTCCTCTCCCAGTGACATCAGACCTTGTCTCTAAGCCTCCAGGTGGGTGGCAGGTGCACGTCTGGTGCCTCTGAGCAAGGCCCCCAACCCCTTGCTTCTTGCCAACTCCGCTCCCTAGTCTGCAGTGGAGGGTCGTGGAAATTACCCAGGAGAGAAAGAACATAGAGAGCCAAGGAAACTATTTTCTTTTTTAGATCCCAGACAAGTGAGTTTCTCTTGACCAAACTTTAAGTCTACTGGGCACAATCTGATGTTCTTTCCAAATATTAATAGATTTGTTCCTCAGCAGAGGCGCGATGTCTCAGCCTGCTCTGGGAGAGTCTTGTCACTGCAAAGGACACGGAGCCACGCAGGACTTCCTCTGTGCCTTGCCAACTCATTAGAGCCGGTGAACAATTTGCAAAAGAGATGAATTGATTTGCAGGGCTGCTGAGCCCTGAGCGCTGCTCAGCTGCCTCCCAGCAAGCTTGGAGGAGCTCAGGCCCCGGGAACTCGAGAAAGCAGACGGCTGAGCAGCATCTTCATGCCTCATTACAAACAGAAGCTGGAGAGATGAATTTCTCAGCCCCTTCTGGTGTAGGGTGGGATTTGGGGCCACAGTCTAGACTCCTGGGATGAAAGGAGAAAACTCACAGAGCCGTGACTGCCCATATCATAGCATGTTGCTTTTAAAAAGCTTTCAGTATTCCCAGATAGCCTGGCTCTCTTATTTTGAAATGTTCCAAATGGAGGCAGTAATTTAAAGTCTGTGTACCTGGGTTAGGAAGGGCCCCTGACGGACTTAATTCAAATTTGTTTAGAAAAAAGAGGCTAGGAAGCAAGAAAAGAAGGAAGGAAAGAAGGAGAGAAAGAAACAACATACAACAGAGAGAGAGAGAGAGAGAGAGAGAGAGAGAGAGA
>NW_004524872.1:468849-484727 GCF_000260255.1 Octodon degus | reverse complement strand
AGACAGACAGACAGACAGACAGACAGACAGACAAAGAGATAGAGACAGAGACAGGCAGAGAAGCAGACATGCACAGAGAGAAATGGCTTCAGGTTTGGCCGCATCCGGTTTCCACTGAGGCCATCGAGGCCAGCAGGCCTCAGTTTCTCTCTGTCTCAGCTGACAAATCCGAACCTGCCCAACCTCTCAGTGCTTATGTAAGCCTAATCATTTTCATGCCCCAGTCCCCAGCTGAATCTCTTTGATCAGGCCTGGGTCTTGCAACCCTCCTTGACTCAGCCACAAAGATACTGAGTGGCCAGGTGGGGGTCAACTTGTGCCTGGGAGGGGCTGGAGCCACCTGTTATGACCACCATGAGTAAAGGCAGGATGGTTCCCCAAAGGAAGAGGGGGTCAGTGAGATGAACATGGCTACCGCCCCTCTCCTTTTCTCTTGGCCTAATGCAGTGCAGCCCTGGGAGCTCCTGAGCACTTCCCCCAGCCCCAGAGAAAGGTGAACAGGGGGTGGGCCCCTTGCAGGGGCTTAGGGACCCTGGGGAACCAGAGCCCCTTTGCAAACTAGATGGGGGCCCGCTGTGCCCGCCGGAGGTGCACAAGGGCCTGCTGTGTGCTGGGGGTGTGTGGGGGCAGCCGGGGGCACAGGAGAACGGGACATGGCCCTTGTCCTTTGGGAGAGTCCGGCTGGCGCGGGGAGCTGGCACAGACTGGTAAACAAGTCATTACAAATGCAATGCGGTAAGCTCGCTGATATGATTAAGCTTCCAAATGAGAGATCCTGACAAGCCGCCTGGAGGAGCGGGGACAGGAGCGCGGGCGAGCATAAACAGGAACAAAACGGGGCGGGCGCTGCGCTTCCGACGCGCGGTCCCCAAGGCCCCTTCATCCGGCCGCTGAGCGGGCGCTGGGGCTGGGGGCGAAGTGAAGCTACCTCCCCCCACCCCCCCACCCTCGGTTCACTCCTTGGAGCCTAAAGAATTTTTACCATACGCACTAAACGGCTGGAAATGGAGGCGCACAGCACTTAACTGCTATTTACTTATTTATCTAAAATGCAAAGTGTTCCCCTCAGCAATCACTAATAGAGTCCTATAGAAACGGAGCAACCCATTCAGAATTTTGCATTCTGCGCCACGCACTAATTCCTGGGTCAGCTGGGGAGGGGGCATCGCTGGGCGAGGACAGCTGAGATGTGCTTATGTGAAAGACAATTGTGTGCTGACATTAAAGGGGGAAAGGAAGGAGTGAGGAAGAGAGGGAGGGAGGGAGGGAGGGAGGGGAAAGGGAGGGAGAGACCCTAAATCTTCTCCGAAATCTGCATAAAGTTTGCTTTTGAAAGACTTTCTGAAAGCAGTTTCCATTTGGGATTTCAGCACGGCGCTGTAAATTAAATCTGAGTTTTGTTCTAGAACTTTCTTTGTGAAGTGCTGCGGCCAGTGGGCACCTAAAACCAGAAGATGGGCAGGCAGAGAAGCACTGACCGGAGGTGGAGAGCTCGGACGTGGGGCCCACGCTCAGCTGCACCTGCCCCGGGGTGGGCTTTGAAGGCAGGTGGGGCTCTTGGAGTCATTCTATGATGCTAATGACAGCATGGGACAGGATAGTAAAGCTTAGAGCAGAGATAATTTCAGGTTCCCGCCATCAGCTTTAAATGACAGAAGCATAATGAGTAGGCAATTCTCACCTCTGTCCCCAAGCGAGCGCCTCTCGGTGACTTCATGGAGAAAGTCTCATTTTGATGTTAATGCGTCTTTGGCACCTGTCTAACCCTTTCCTAATCTCCATTTTAATCAGAGCGGTTAGGTCTCAAGTCTAGTAGAATTTGAGGACAGGATTCTGGTTTTGTTGGTAACAGGGAACACTGCTCCTTCTGATGCTGGACGCCTTAGTCTTCTCAACCAAGGTTCTGTTGACCTTGAGAAGCCAAGACTGTTCCTTCCCTTTGTGTCCCTTGGGGTGCAGGGTGGTATGGAGTTCTAGTATTCTATCGGGGCATTTAAGGAATGCGACTGGGTCCTGAGATTCACCGGTTCTTGGACCCGGGATATCTGTTCTCTTTGCCTCCGATCTTGGTCTGTAAAATGGGGCTGCAGGATCCCTTTCTTCTCTGGCCCTCGAGTATCCTCACAGAACCTCTTTAGGAACCCCTGCGTCACTTTCCCTGTGAACTGCTGAGGGAGACGGTGAATGTCCAGTGTTTGAGAATTACAAGGGACCTAGGGGATGCGGCGGTCCTCGTGGTCTCCAGCGGGCGGGGCTCTGAGTTTTCACCTGGGGTCTGGAGAACACGTTCTCGGGCCGGGCCCTGGGACTGAGTTAGTGAGCAGCAAAGTTGCATTCGGCCGTGTGTGTGTGTGTGTGTGTGTGTGTGCGCGCGCGTGTGCATGTGTGCGCGTGTGCGTGTGTGTTGGTATTTGGGACATTAAGAACCCTTGGGTCGCGGCGGTCCGGACAGCCCCCGCGCGGTCCCTGCGGGGCGGGACTGACCCCAGGCGTTAGGGAGGCAGCGGAACCTGAGGACCCCTAGTCCCGCCTCGCTCCCTAGCAACGGGGTCCGCGCCACAGGCGCTCCCCCTACCCCCGCCCGCCTTCACCCCGAACCCTGGAGGCTGGCAAAGTGCGCGGAGGGTCCGCTGCGACAAGCACGCTTCCTGCCCCTGCGGGCTGTTTCCTCCCGGGCTTTTCCTCCTCCGGTGGTCAGCACGGCCCGCGGGGTCAGCGGGTGGGTGCGGGGCCCGTTCACGCGCTTGAGTCGACCCGCGCTCGGGCAGTAGAAAAAGAAACGCGAGTTCGGTTCCAAGATACTTCCTCTGCTAGAACTCTTAAATTTTTTTTTTCGGGGGGGGGGGCTTGTTTCTCTCTTTAACTTTCAGAGGCATTAAAAAGGGGGTATTTGTGCCACCCTCCGCACAGACATTAACGATCATTTTCTGTCATATTCAGCTTTGTGTTCTTGCTAGGAGGCACCTGGCGTGCGGAGAATGGACGAAAGCCATTTTTCTAAGTACTAGCGTTTGAAATTATTAAGTGTTCATTAAGCACCCCCGGGTGCAAAGCACTCTCGGAGATGTTTGTTTCTCAATTTTCCATAATTTTCTTATTTTTCTCCCCTAGCTCAAAGCAGATTGAAAAATGAAGTCGGCGCATTTGAGTTTCTGAATCATAGTTAATGCGCGACGCCCCCTCCCACAACTGCGCTGTTTTCTTTTGCTTCCTCCCGGCTCCTTTATATTTATTTTCAACCTGATAAAGTTCTTTTTTTTTTTTTCACCCCTCCTCGGGGACTGTAACTTTGGTTTTACTTCCGCCTGCCTGCGGGGAGACCGCAGCCCCCGGCCCTGGCCGCCCTCGCCCCCTCCCGGGCCGGGGGCGATCGCGAAGGCGCGGGGCCGCGGCGCAGCTGCTGCGCTGGGCGGCCGGCCGCGACCTCCCGGAACCGGCTGACGCATGCGAGGGCCGGGCGGGGACAGGCTCGCGGCGGACTGTTCTGGAAAAACACCGAGCCCGAAGCCCCCTCCTCTCCCCTCCGCCCTCACGGCTTCGTGACTCCGGGTCTTACAGGAGCGGAGAGAGGAAAAAAAAAAAAGGCTGTTTTTCTCTTTTCCTTTCTTTCTATTTTTTTGACAACAACCTCACATAACCTCAAAAAAGTTAGCCATGAATTTACCAAAACTTTTTATGAAACTATTTTAACCTCTGGTGGGGGTTAAAAAACAAGCTCTGTGAATTTATTATCCGGAAAAAAAGCGAGGATGACTGTGTATTTTGCTGGGAAATCGTCTTCCAAGCTTCAAGGGCGCCCCCTAGCGCCGCCTTCGCGCAGCGAGCGCCCTGGGCAGCGCCGCCGCGGAGCCATGCTCGGCCCGGTCCCCGGCTTCGGCTGGGTCTCGCAGGCCTGCCCGCTCCCCTGGTTCGGATCCCTGGCCGTCCCTTGTCCCCTAGTTCGGGTCCCTGGTCCTGCCCGGTCCCCTGGTTCGTTCCCCTGGACCTGGCTCCGTGCGGGTTTGGACGCGGAGCCCTGCCCGGTGCTGTTTGGACTCTGCTGAACCCCTCGCCCACTGATCCCGCTCCCTTTACGCCCCCGGCCTCCCTTTGGGGCGCGCCCCGACTTTGCAGAGCGTACGGGAACACTTGGAAGTGAATGTTCTCGAGTGAGCTGAAGGCGCGGCGGGCGGCGCGGAGGAGGTGCCACCAGTGGGCCTGGGCCTCGGGCTGCGCACCGTGCCTCAGTTTACCCGTCTGTGAAAAGGGGGCCATAGTAACGAGCTTGGCCGTGTGTGTCATTTGAAACCGTGGTTAGCCTCGTGTACGTTTCAGCCGTGACGCGGAAAGAATAAAGCCCGATGCTTGTTTATCTCTGCAGAGAAGCCAGAAACCCGGGACGCTGCCTTACGTAAAACCGCCTGCTTCCACCTGGCCGCAGCTCACACGCGCACAGACGCGTGTACACGCGACAGCCCCCGCCCGCACACGTCTCGGCTCCCCAGGCTCGCAGGAGCCACAGGAAGACGGGGGAGGGAGCGGGACCTCGGCCACCTCGCCTGTCACCTACACCCCCGCTTCCGGCCGCTAGCGCTGAGTGCTGAGACCAGTGTGGCCTCGGCTCTCTTGGGCTCAATGAGTTTTAGGAAACACGTCCTTCTTTTTGTTCTCCCCTGGAAAAATATGAGGGACCTCCACTTCCTGTGTGCACACCAGGGAGTCTTCCCAAGCCGCTCGGGAATGCGAGGCGGGGTGGGCAGGGTGGCTGGGCGTGTCCTCCTTCCTGGGCCCTAGATTGCGCCCCTCCTACAGGTGTGTGTTGTGCTCCTAGAGCTTCTCATTGCGGGTTAGGTACCCCGCAACCCTAACCCGTCACGGGACAGGCTGCCTCTGCTGTGTCCCGAGGCCCTGGGACACAGGGCTTACTGCGCCCCCACCCCAGGAGAGAGTTGTCTAGGCTCTCTTGGTCACTGCAGATGGCATGAATGTCCCCATACCCCAATGGCATAGCTTGGTGTGGCTCCCATCTACTGGCATGCCCTCTCACGTTGGTAGCTCTGACACGCTTTCCCATAGTAGTGTCATCCTGGCTGGGTGGACTTCACCCACCCAGTCAGGCGTCCTTGCGCTCCACGGCTGATTTCTGGGCATCCACTCTGGGAGGCGCATTGTTTCTTGAAGGGCAAACAGCCTCTGTGTCCTGTTGAGACTTTAGAGCTCCTCCAAGTTTACAGAGAAAGCAGCAGAGATTCCCCCTACAGTGATTCCGAAAAGCTTTACAGCTGAGGACCAGTGCGAACTGGAGACATACATCCCCATTTATCCTTGTTCAAATGGATTAAATATATTATTGATTTTTTTTTTTACAAAATCCACGCATTAATGTTTCAAAAGAACTTGGCTTGTATGTTTAAATACAAAAGTAATTATTTTTCTTTTAAAATTGTGTCCTGGGTCTGGAGAGTTTTTAATTTTTGTGGGTTCCTTCTCCCTGCTTCACTCTGTAGGGCAGAATACTGCATGCTATTAAGTAGCAGCGGAAAAACACTTCATTTTCAGTTGTTAATTTCTGTCTGTTGTGTTCTATTGTGTTTAATTTTAATTAACTGGATTCATTTAAGTAACATTTCATTATAGATTTAATGCATAATTTTTTTAAATAAAAAAGGGAAATATTTTTAGTTGATTTTAAGTAGCCCCGCAGTAAAGCTCAGAGAACATGCTCGACCTGGCTTGCTCTGGAAGTTCCCTTGAAGGGCCAGAGGTGGCTTTCCATTCTGTTTGCTTGTGTGTTTCCTCGTTGCCTGTCTCTCCTGATTTTCCACAGCCAGTTTAGCAAAGCTGTGTTGGTCATGACAGCTGGAGTCTCCGGATGCGTCTGAGGACACGGAGTATTTCTTCTTTGCTTCCCATTTTGCCACTCAATAAATTTGAGGAGTCACCGAGCAGTCATCTGTGTAGCTAGATAAGGAAGGAAATGATGATTTCTCTATTAGTTTGCAGAGAAGAATGGGCGACTAGATTAATCAATGTCAGCTGGAAATGCCTCTTTGTAGGACAGACTGGCTTCTTTCATCAAAGTCATGATTGGCTTCTCAGATGCAGACACATTAGGTGGCTGTCCAGGGGATAGGAGCGGACAAGGCCTTGAATTGTAAGTCTGTTGTTAGGTGACATTAGGTAGATGTGTAATCCCACCCTTCATAAGGTCAGGGGGTGCAAGGGGCTGGGAACCACCTAAGGCATCTACCTGGCTGGTTCTCTGGGCCATGAAAAAACTCAATGTTGTCTGAGTTCAGAAAGATGTTTTGGTATTGGCCATAGTTCTCGGTAGCAAGAGGACAAAGGCAAATCTAGAAGGGCTGAAGCACAGGACATGATTGGCTCATGAAGAAGCCCAAGGGAGCTCTGGCAGGGTCTTAAGCACAGTGTCCTTCCTAGTCAGTCTTAGTTGGTTCTCTTCTAGAACGTTCCACCCTTAAACATGTGGGGTTGCAGTGGCCCCAGGTACATTCTACCCTTAAGTGATTGTAGGAGAGTGATTTCTAATGAAAGCCCCAGCACCAACACTAGTTTAGTGAGGTTTAGGTTATATGACAATCATAGCTTTGGGTCCCTGGCTTGGCCAGGAGGGTAGGATATGTCCACTTTGAGAGATGGGAGGCCACATCTCTGGGAGGAGGACCGATGTGGATGGATGGCTGCTGAACACAGAGAACAACTGATGTTTATCTTCGCCTGTTCTCGCCTCTTGAAAGAGCCGCAGCCAGTGAGAGTGCGCAATCGATGGCTGGTGCCTCTGAGTCCGACAGGTGTCAGTGGTGGCTGGCCAGATCCGCCTCTGGACCAGACACCCACCTGTTTCCATCCAATGTGTCTGCTGCTTGCAGTTTTTGCCTCCAAATGATTGCCTTTGGCTGACGGGAACACATCGCACGCTGGTATCTACCTAGACACACACATGGGGGCCCGGAGAGATTGTAGCCTTTGAGTGACTGATGGGGTTATATTTGCTTTGGCATGGGGGGAAATTTTGGGGTGCAGTTCACATTTCAGTGCCCCTGTGTGACATAGCTGAGACTCCTTTCCTGGAAGCCAGATCCTTGTCTAACTACTCTTCTGCTTCTAATATTTAACTTGCTAGTCTAGCTGTCTGTGTCCCTTTAAATCACCTGTTACATAAACTTTTTGTTCAGGGACATGATGTGTTCTCACATTTCACGAAGCAGTTCTGGCTGAACTTGGAGCATGCATCTTTGATAATGCCTTTGTCATCAGTACAGCCACTGGGTTGAGTCATCTAATAGGGCTTTCAGAGCACAGCATTTCACTTTCATCCAAGCTCTTTGAGATTTAGTACTTTTAGAATCTGAGTACAATGGCATCATAGAAATCCATCCACAGCCATAAGTGCCCATTCATATGACATTAGGACAGTGGCTTTCATTTCTCCAATAGGTACCTATTCACAATTTGCACAAAATAAACATGTTCTATTTTGTTTTTTAAAGCAGTCTTTAAGGGATTTGTTTATAACATCCAATGCTTATAATTGTATCCCAAATGCCCGGGGATAATGACTAAATTTGTGTTAAAGGTCCCTCCCCCATCACCTTTTTCAAAGCCAATTTTGTCGGATGATGTTTATGAGTGACTCAAACCAGCACTGATTGGCATCATTTCAGTCTAATGTGCTTTTCTAAATAGTATCAAGATGAAGTGCAGAGAGGCCTCGATGTACAATGGGGTTATGTTCTGATAAAGCCAACACTGAATTGAAGACATCTAAGGTCCAAGATGCATTTAGTACTCCCAACCTATGGAACATTCTATCTCGGCCACACGGCCCATGGTGGAGCATCGGCTGTGTCCCTTGGGGTGGGGCGGGTGGAGGTCTGGCTGAGAACTTCCTTCATGATAAGAGTATGGTGCCCCATAGAAAAAAAATCCCACTTCCAAGTGGAAAGCACTGTCGCTACTGAGTGAACACCCCTGTGGCACCATCGTAGGATCAAACCATCGTTAAGTCCCACCATCATAAGTTGAGAATCATCTTATAATTGAGAGAGAAACTTTGTCCTGATTGGCTGATTGGACTATAATAAGGCAGTTCTTTTTTTTTTTTTGTTTTGGCGGAACCAGGGATTGCACTCAGGCCCTTGCACTTGTCAGGGAAGCACTTATTCCACCAAGTCATCACTAAGGCAGTTCGCTTTTCTGAGAGGTAACTTTCAGGGAAGCGAACATCTCTTCACCGAGATGACTCAGGATAAAGTGCACTGTGAGGGACCAGGGAGGGGAGAGGGAGGGACCGGAGGTGCTTGCTAGGCCGAGGTGGTGTACCCTGGAAGGAGCGTGAACCTTGGCTGAACGTGGAGGAGGAACATGTTTTAGGTTTTAGTATAAACAGTGGTGGGAAAAGACCAAATATTTACATAATAATCCAATCTTACAGGGATAGTTGGGAGCAAACACCTATATTTTCCCATGTGTTGTTTAAAATACTCATCTTAACCTAGTTTATTATGAACATCCTTACTCTCAAGTTTCAGTTATGTTAACTGCTCAGCTGTTATAATTGGTTTCTATTGTCTTATGTTATCTAATAAGAATGTTAATAGGAACAATCTTAGCTGACAGAATAGGGTGTTTACTACATACTGGTCACTATAATGAGCCCCTTGGTCATCTCTTTTAAACTTTTTGACAGAAACACAAGTTCTACAAAAATATATATATTTTTTAAAGATGGTGACTTCTTTTTTTTTTTTTAGCAGAACCAGGGATTAAACTCAGGGCCTTGCACTTGCCAGGCAAGTGCTTATCCTACTGAGCTATCTCCCCAGCCCCTAAAGATGGAAGACAGGCATCGAAATTAGGTGACTTATCGCAGGGGCTGTGTGACAAGCAAAAGCCATAAATGCAGGCAGTTTGACAGCAGACACTGGTCCCTAAATGCTGCGCTTCTGGTCTCAAAGCACATTGTTGGAGCTGAAAGCACCAATGTGCAATACGTTCACCACTGTGATTTGTAAAAAAAAAAAAAAAAAATCTAGAAAGCTTATAATTACAAAAATGTATTAATCATCATAAATATATATGTACATATATCTTATAACAAAGGTAACCATATATATTATATACATGGTGTTACTAGCCTGCTCAACTGTGATGGACAGTGGCTAATGCTGTGTAACAAAACACCACAAAACTCGGTGGTTCATAATAAAAAATATTATTATTATTATTATTGCTCATTGATTTTTGGATCAGGTGGTGTTTCACTGGGTTTGAGTCATGCTTGGCTGACCTTACTAGGTTTGCCCATGTACTAATGGATCCAGCTGCAGGATTGGTGGGGGGCTGGGTCGTGCAGGGTGGACTCTCAAGCACGGTGTTGATTGGGCATCAGGAGGGCCCCGAGGGATGGAGGAAGCAGATGTCTCTTAATCACCTATGAAAGGTGGAAAGGGAGAGAAAGGGAGCGGGAGGGTGCAGAGAGGAGGGGGGAATCAGAGGAGGAACAGGTGGGATTCTGGGGGCCTAGGCTTGAAGCTGGTGGCATCTTCTCTTGTGTTCTACGGAGCAAGGAGAATGACAGCACCAGCGCATACTTGAGGCGTGGGGGGTCTGGCTCCAGCTCTGATGGAAGACCCGTTATCACTTCGCAAAGCAAGTAGATAAAGGGAGTAGGCATGAGGGCCTCTCCCCAGCTTGTCAACTGAAACTTCTGCTTGGAGGAAAGGAATTTTTTTTTTCTTTTCGGAACTGGGGATTGAACTCAGGCCCTTGCATTTGCCAGGCAAGCACTTATTCTATTGAGCCATCTCCCAGGCCCCGTTTCTGCTTGGGATATATGTGACACAGAAAATGTTCCCCAGGAGCTTCTCAGAAACAAGTGGCTCGCTTTTTAGTCTAACAACAATGTCAAGTTAATCCCTTCACATATCAGTTAAGCAATTAACTAGATACTCCATGGCCTGGTCTGGTTGACATAACATTAATCCTTATCTTCTCTGAGCATTGATTTGGTGTTACAGAAAAGTTGTAGGGCATGGGCAAGCTCACAAATCCAGAACCCAGCCATAGTCAGGAGCCACTCTGACTATTCATGAGTGTGTTGGAGCTGGTACATATCAACCTAATACATTTTCTAAAATTTTGCAACCTAGACGGGGACAGGTAATCTGAGCTCCTTCAGCCAATCAAGGTCCTCACCAGGGACCAGGATCTTTCTCTTTTTCTGTCCCTAAAGCTTTCATTCTGTGGGTAGCATGGTCACTGCTGTACTGGTTGCCACATGACTTGTGTCTCTGTGAGGCTGGAAGGGGTGGAGAGCTCGTGGCTCTCAGCAGCTTCCCTTACCCCAGGTCTCTGCCAGCTTTCAGCAATTCCTAGCTATATCTGGCTTGGTCCTGGTCATAATGTTTCTGGGTTTTGGTGACACCAAGCCCTAATACCCCGTTCCTGTAAGGCCAGCCCCACAGGAAGGAGTCAGAAAAAGAAAAGTCGAGAGGAGCTAAATAGAAGTGGGGTCCAGTGATAAGAAAGAGGGGCCAATGAGAGGTGATAGGCAGATCAGTGTCTGCAAAGAATAGTTTTCCACCCCAGGCCATATTGTACAGTTTATTTAAAAAAAAATAATCTCAGGGCCAGGGATAGATACAGCTCAGTGATGCAGCATCTGCCTGGCAAGCACGAGGTTCTGAGTTTGATTCCTGATCAATCGATCTATCTATCTATCTATCTATCTATCTATCTATCTATCTATCTATCATCTATCTATCTATATCAGTGAAAAAGGGAACTAACCAAGTGAAAAAGGGAACTAACTGGAAATGTTTGGTAATAAGTAGTCTAGACCAGGGCTTGGTAACTTTTTTCTGGAGAAGACCAGGTAGTGGTTACTCAACTCCATCACTGCAGAGGGAAAGCATCTGGTATGTAAATGAGTGGGCGTGGCTCCATGCCAACTGGACCTTCACTTACTAAGGCAGTTGGTAGGTGAGATTGAGCCCGTAGTCTGATCCTTGATCCAGATAATGCTTGGACGTGGCAAAAGGGTGAAGGCTTATTACCGCAGCTACTGGGACCCGGGTTCTTTCTGTCTTGGCACCTGGCTCTCTTTATCTTTTCCTTTTTTGTGGTCTAGAATGGCTGCTCCAGCTCCTGCCATTAGGGAATGAATTCCAGCCAGGAGGATGGAGAAAAGAGGAAAGAGAAAAATATCCACTTTGCCTTGAAGGGCAACCTTGGAAATCGTATTTATTAGTTCCTCCCCCTCCTCTGGCCAGTACTGGGCAAGCACGGCTGGAAGAAAATGGAGAGATGTAGATTTTAGCAGAGCAGCCAGGCACTCCAGGTAGCAAGTGGCTTCTTTTCATTGTGAAAAAGGATCAGAAATTGGCAACCCATGTGCTCTCCCTCATGAGGTAGGAGACAAGTGGGACCTATAAAAACTCTAGTAGTTTTTTCTTAGAACTGTTTCAGTTCATGTCCAGGCCAGCGATGTTTTGTAAGAACTATTTACATGCTGAGACTTCTGGCTACGCCTTGGGTGCAAGTCTCCACAACAGCGATAAAATCTTCCCCATTATTATACTTCCAACACTGTAAAGGGTCACACTGTTTTTTAAACAAGACAAAACTTCACAGAAAATGTCTGTGTTGTTTATTTAAAGAGAGCAAGTGATCAATGTCTATTACCAAACACTTATAGGGCTGGTGAGATAGCTCAGTGGACTGAAGCACCTGCTCAGGCGAACTTAGGCAAGCGCAGGGACTGCAGTTCGATCTTCAGAACCGTGGTTTGATCCCCAGCATCACATGCCATGCCTGCCCCGCCCCCAGGGTGGGCTGAGCTGGCCACAGAGTCTGGATGTAGGGCTGCACGCCTGTAATCCCAGCACTGTGGAGGCTGAAAGCAGAATCAGCACGAGTCCAAGCTGCCTAGTGAGGCACTGCAGCAATCAAATACATTAAAAAAAAAAAATCGAAACCCACTTATGTCCATGTGTATGAGCGGGAGACATGCCGTGGTCTCCTTATGTCTTGCACTGTCAAAACTACAGGAAAGTGTCTCATTTTCATATAGATTTCACTGTTCCTTCCCAGCGAAACCCCTGATCCTTTGGGAAGAGCTCATGAGGGTGCTTCCACCTCCTAAAGAAGAGAAAGGCTTTGTGAGTGGGAGCAGATGACTTCCACTCAGGGATACCCAGACCTGGGCAGGATCTCCCTCCCCATTGATGGCAGGGCTTCTGCAGAAACAAGGCTGGAAATTAGGGATACATTTTGGGGGATGGGTAACCAAGAATCCAACTCAGCACCCTGTGTGTGCCAGGCAGGCGCTGTGCCCGTGAGTTATCTTCCCAGCCCCCAATTAGGGTACTTTTAATTTTTTTCTTCCTCAAAATACCTTCAGATGTAGGGCTGGTTGCCATCCAAATTTTGATTTTGCTTTTAAAGAAAGCTACCCCTTTAAAGAAGGAAGAGAGAGAGAGAGGAAAAAAAAATCTCTTGATGAATGCAAATTGACATTAAATGGAGTTTGAAAAAAAGATCAGGGTTTTTAAATATGATTATAATCAGTGAGAATAGTGGAGCAGAATCCTATCATTATTGATCTCACTCATGGGGGCGGAAGGAAAGAACTGTTGTGGATTAATCAGAAAGGCAGATTTTCTGTAAAGCTTGTCCAACTGTGAATTCCAAGTCCACCTCAGCTCGGGGACCCCTGAGATGCTGCCTTTCTGTTAACCCTTTGAAGGGTCTCCCCTGGGATCTGCAGTTATGCTAACCAGGGGACAGGAACTGTCTTCAAGGTTTTGCAGGAAAGAGTGGAAAAGCATCCTATGTTTTGGAGTCAGACTAATTTTCCCTTGTTAAGCTCATTTAATGGATTTTTTTTAAATGAGTACCTATTATGTGCCACTCAGTGTTTTAGGTATTGGGAAAACTGTGGTGATGCAGACTGACCACCCAGGGAGCCAATGACCCAGCTGAAGGGTGATGGACCTCCTTTCACCAGCGAGCATGTTGGGTCACAGCAGAGAATGGGGGTCAGGAAGGTGCCGCCAAGACTGTGGAGCATTACGTGTCAAATCCTGAGCTTGATGCTGTGGTGACAACTCATTTAATTCTTTTAACTTCCCTTGTCTGGCTCTGCATGGAGGTGTAATTTGCCATCGTCCTCACAGCCCTGAAGTCTAGGACTCACTAGCTTTTGCTTCCCCTTCCCAGCTAGGGATGGATGGTGGCTGGCTCGTGAGGTTACCCGGATGTTGGGCTTCCCATCTCACAAGGCTGCTACTCTGGGCAGTGTTGCCCTCCCAGTCTCTGCCCTGATCCTCTCCTGGCTAGGGTCACAGGTACACAGGTACACAGGCAGTCTGACCAGAGTTACTGGGGACTCAGTGGATTCAGTTTCCCCAATGGAGAAGAGGGGAGGCAAAAAGCAAAACAAAGTACAGATATCCTCCGAGCTACCCATCTAATCTGGGAATAGTCACAGCCAAAGCTTCCCCGACTGGCTACTCCGTGGGAGGAGCGTAGAGCTGGACCATACACTCCCCTTCTCCAGACAACCTTGATTCACAGGGCTGAAGTGCCTGGTACCTCTTGGGAGTTGCAGCTACAGAAAAGTTTATCAGGCCCAAGTCACTCTTCGGTGTGTCCTAAACAGGAATCAGGAGCAGAACCTTAAAGAGTTCTCTCTAGAATTTCCTGATGGTCCAGAGAGCCGGAGCCAGCAACTCCGCTCACAGTGAGTCGACCGCCACCAGCACCTGCTCAGGCACCTGTGTCCTGAGCTCGCTCACCCCATCTAAGAGAATAGAGAGCACGTGACCACCCCATTCCAGTTGCGCCCCCCATGGCCAGCCACAGGCAACTTTTTCTCCAGCAGCCTTCGAGCTTCCCTTTAGAGAAGAAAAGTCAGCCCAGGGTTCTTTCTGGGTGGTCTTGGGGAGTCCAGGGGTGCAGGAGTCATCTGCCCTGGATATGGGCCATGTTCTCCTCTTTTCTTGCTCCTTGGTCCTCCTAGAGTTGTTCTGTTGGTTGTCATCTTTGGCATTCAAAACTATGCCATGAAAAGTGATAAACATCTTGTATTTGACATGCAGAAGAGTCCCCAGGGCCACCCTTATGGGTGTAAGACCATGGCCTCAGCTTGATCTGATCCTGTGCTCTCGCTGAGTTGGGATTCTTATGAATTTTGTTAAACTTCTCTCTTAGTTTGATCCTGGCTCTGCCAGCTAGTTAATCCCGGAGGCACAAGGTTTTAATTCTTGTTAAAAAGTTGGAAATGAGAGAACAAAAAACAAATTGTGTTTAAATCTCAACGATCAGGGAAGGAATGACACCTTATGCTCACTGGGTGCTTCTAAGTTCTAGAAGTTTCCAGAAGGTTCCTGAATGTTGTAGAAGATTCTTAAGAGTCAGTAGAGGTTTTGAGACAGAAGCAAAAGACACCCCTGCCTCCACTCTTCTCACAAAGTCTCTACCTCAGGAGAAAGGAGTTTGCAAATTCCATTCAACAACACCTAGGACCTACAATTGACGTTTATTTTTAAATAAAGTTTTAAGTTTTACAAATTTTAAATTTATAATCAAGTTGTAAAGATAACACAGAGTTTCCAAAAACTCTGTACTCAGTTTTCCCTTTGATTAGCATCTTATGTTAGTATTTGATAATTATTGATATGTTAATTGTTATTTTTATTATTTTTTATTTGTATGTATTTGCAACACATAATATGTACATTCTTGGTATGGAGCTGGTATGTGTATGCCATGCATCTTGGTTAATTATTAAAGAAACTTCACAGTTTATTCAGATTTTCTTGGCTTTCCCCTAGCAGCCTTCTCTTGTTCTAGGATCCCCTCCAAAATCCTGCATGACATTTAGCTGTCAGGTTTCCTTAACTCCTCTTGGCTGTAACTCTCCTTTCCTTTTTAAGTTTTTATATATTTTTAATTTTTTTTTGTGATACTAGGGACTAAACCAGGGCCTCCATACATAGCTGCATCCCCAGCCCTTTTATAATTTTTAAATTTTGAGACATAGTCTCACTAAATCACCAAGTTGCCTGGGCTGGCCTTGGGCTTGCATTGCTTTGGGCTGCTTCCCGGAGTGCAGGCCACAGTTCTTGGGGCGGAAGTGGAGGGGCCATGCTCTGGGTCTTGCAGGAGGTGCCTCTGTGAGGTTTGCTGGTTGTCTTCCCTGTCCTTAGGTGGGACTTGGTGTCTGGAGGAGGGACACTGGGTGAAACTCTGTTCTCACTGCACCGTGTCTGTTGGCATTGGCTGGATCACCTGGCCAAAGTTCCACTTTTCAGTTGTCTTTTCCGTTGGTCTTTCCTCTCCTAGAAACATCCTCTGTCCCCTCCTCATTTCTCTGCTCTGTGCTCCTGAGGGCATCGCTTACCTCCTGCGGTGCACTGTCTCCTTAGTAGTTCTGGAGTCAAGTCAACGAGGGCCTCTTTGTAGGTGAAACACAAGACCAGGCTCTCCATAATCTTCACCCAAATCAAACATTACTGGAAAAAGTAAGTCATTTGTGTTCTCCTTGACAATATTTGGTAGGAACTGCGCTTGAATCTGCGCCGAGGAAATAAATATATGCTACACCAGTAGTCAAAGGAGGGATATCACCTAGGAAAGAAGCATAGGGCACATTTCTGCAAAGAAACCTACTTTACATTTTATTTGCCCCTCATATGTAATCAGCGCTTAACTCCTCCGCTGGCATTGTGCAGGAAGGCGTAGCATTCTCTGCCTCGGAGAGCCATCGTCATAGCATAGTGGAGCCCCCCCCCAGCTTTTCTCCTGGCAAGTGTGAGGCCAGTATGGAAAGATGGGTAGCCTTGGCTCCTCATGTGTACGGGAGAATGATTTTG
>NW_004524872.1:403426-467829 GCF_000260255.1 Octodon degus | reverse complement strand
TCTCTCTCTCTCTCTCTCTCTCTCTCTCTCTCTCTCTCTCTCTCTCTCTCTCTCTCCACTTTAAAGATCTTGAGGGAGAAGTTAGGAGCATAACAAAACTCTCATCTAGAAAATGTCCCCGAACCTGTGCTTCCTGGAGTGTGGAGGCGAGGGCGCGTTTCTACATAATGCCGCTTTTAAAGGTTATTATCTGCATCCTGCCGTCTCCCTGCTCTCATCCTGTCCCTCTCGCGTTTATTAGAGGCTCGTTCAGACTTCTCACCCTGAAAGAACCTTCGGAAATAATGAACTAGACTTAATAGTCTTTCCTAGTGGTTAGAGACCATTTGGGGAAGAAAATGGAGAGCCACGGATCCTTGATAATGGATCCGATGTGAGAAGCATTTTTGAGATCAGCTGGGCTAATAATTTCTCAAAATAGACTTTTTGAAGGTTGTTTGTCATTGTGATCTTCAAAAACTTTTAGAAAGGACAGAAGAGCTGCGGGGTGCTGGTCTCTGCGCTCCTTCCCACTTTGACTTTTTCCCCCGGGAACTTTGTCCCCTGAGTTTTCGAGGTCCTGTAAGTTAGTGTCTTTCCAGGGCTGACAGATCCCCCTTTGTGCTCAGCTTACCCGTGAGTGCCCCTGCCCCTCAGAAGACGTCTTTGTTAACAATTATTCTGCCTGAGGCAGGGCAGCCCCTCACAGCCAGCTCTGGTCCCCCCATCCCCAGGGACCCAGGGCCCGGGAGCTGGGTGGTGGGGAGGGGGCAGACCTGCTGAGGCTCACCAGGGACTCCCTGGAGTGTTGGGGTTGCCCAGTTAACCCACCCATCACACTGCAGTGAGCTAGCCCGGTTTTGATTCCATTTTTCATGCAGGATATCCGGTTAAATCCAAACTGTGCTTCAACAGTGAGCACCTCTGTCTTATCATAAATGTGCCCCAAATATTACACAGAACATACTTATACTCCAGATGATCTGTTTCGCTGAAGCTCAAATGCACACGGGTCCCACACTTTGCATGGCAACCCACCCCTCAGGCAGGGCAGTGAGAGCCGAAGATCGCCTTCCCTTCTGGCATAGGCCTCCCCGAGGGACTCCACATGCTTGGGAAGTTCAAACTTGGTTTTGCTCTTGGGGATTCCTTCTCTTGCCAGCCTAGACCACCCGGGGCCCTTCTTGTGACAGGAGCGACTTCTGGGGGGCCTGTTTCCCTGACACTCAGCTGATTACCTCGAAAGAACAGGAAGCTGGTTCCTACTCACCAGGTCTCCTCTTCCTCCTCCACCAGTGTCCTCTGAGCGCACAGATTGCCCTTTTGCCCACTCTCCAGGGCTGCTGGGCTCGCACGAGGCTCCCTCGTCCTAGTGTCCCACCTGCACTCACTGGCCTGCACTCTACCTTGCTAAGAGCGGAAGGCTACGTTCACTTTTCCTCTTTGCCAAGGCTGGCTCCACCCAGCAGGCTTGTGGAAGAGACATTCCACAGGAAGAGAGTGTCATGGCTGCATCCTCCCAGCTTAGACAATATACTCTGGGCCTGTAATCAGCAGGCTCATGTGTACCCAGTACCTTTCTCCACAAAAACCTATTTTAAATTTTCTTACCTACCTTATGCTATTTCATCTCCTCTCATCTGCTCCCTTTGTAATCGTTAGTAGAGGCTGGGTTCGGATCTCTTTCTCTGAGAGAACTTTCATTGTAATGAAGTGCGCTTGACAGTGACCTGTGAGTCCAGGACCCGAGCATGTGGTGCCAGGACAGTGGGTGGCCTTCTTTTCCTGGGTAGGAGAGGTCTATTTGAGGTCAAATAGACGAGTAATTCCTCAAAGGAGGAGTTTTGAAGGTTGCTATTGCATAGAAGGGTTAAAACTCCTTGAGGCGGCAGACAACGTATGGGCTTATGATTATCACTACGCAGCTCCTCCGAAGGTGGCTGAGAAGTGAGCCCCTTCCCGCGTCCCCAGCCTCCCCTTTCTCCTTATTGACTCATTGTCAATTTTTCATGAGGGTCTGTAGTGAGAAAACCAAACACAGCCCACTCCAGATGCTTCTAGGTCGCATTCTCCAGAGCGATTTTCTCGTTATTTTTCTGCCAGCATTCATACAAACAGTGTGGACTACTCTATTTCAGAGCCATTGTGCGTGTTTGCAATCATTTAACCTGGGTATTCTTTTTCAGATGCAAGTTTAGTAATAACATATTTTCAAGGACAAGTCAGGAGGATTTCTTGACTCGTTCAATGATAACAGCTGAGCGGCAGGCTTCTCCCTGTGCTGCTCATCTCCTTGGGCTTTAGGTACTCAGTCTAGTTCTCACTTCTTCCTGTTAAGCGTTTTGAGCAGACCTTATGGCTTCTGCAGAGAGCTGATCGTTGGAAGGTAACTGCATTTATCCAGTTGTCTCTTATTCAAGAAAATAGTGAAGCAGAGAGCTGCGGATTAAGTGGCCCCTCGCCCCCGTTACCTACTCCAACCCAACACCATACAGAAGAGGAGTTGAGGCATTGCCTACAGACAGGAAAGTTTCTGAAAATTGTCTTCAAAACACTCTCCTTAGGTGGGGGGCGGAGTAGAAAGCTGTGAGAGTTTTCATAGGCCTCAAGCAGGAGCTTCTAGGTGGTTCTCATTGGTCATGTGATGATCTCGAAAAAAACAACCCGAAACCATTGGAATCAAAGTTCCCGATTCATGTGGTGAGCTTAAAAATTACTGCAGAGGTTCTTTTTTCTTTTCTTTCTTTCTTTTTTTTTTTTTTTTGCCTTCTCTCTTTCTTCACATTGCATTTTCAGGTGGGCTTTGGAGCCCATGAAAAACCAAGCTTTACAATTTCCAGTGTCTTAATGTAAATGCTTCCATTCAGAGATGATATGCAGCATTGGCCTTGAGTCTGACGGAGAGTTTCTGAAGTGAGAACATCCTCTAGTTCCAGCTCTATGTCACAAAACAAAGCATTTCTAAAGCTGGGGTGAGAACAAAAGAGTGACTTCCTGGAATCCTGTGAGCATTGGGTCCATCTCCTCTGATCGTTATGCTCCGTGCTTTTATTACTCAGCTTCCAACTTCCTGGAAACCTTGAAGTTCAAGTCCCCAGTCATAGCAGGACTGAGATAACGCTTGATATTTTATTTTCTGCTCTGAAAGCACTTACGATTGTCCCCCTTTACTTTTTTTTTTTTTTTATCAAAATCTGTAGAAACTGCAAAGTCTTTAGCTGAGAAAATACCACTAGAGTTGCCTTTGTGGTAGCATCGCAGGCATTTTCTTTGGAGGTGGTAATCCTGAGAAAAGATGAAGCCACCTTGGAGGTGTTTCAGTTGTCCCGTAGTCTACCTGATTGAATTTTTTATTACTAAGAAAACTACACTTACAAGTCAAAAAGCATTCATCGCAGTAAATTTTGCTATAGGGCTTTGTAAGGAGTATTTTGAGCAACTTATTATTTTCTTTTGATCTCAGTCCCTGCACTTTTCAGTAGTGTTTAAGCCATTTTGTTGAAGTCCATCCTTGTATGAGACTTTGCATCACTGAAGTATTTGGGATTGGCTCTTCCACTAACACTGTTTAGGAGAAATATCTGAGAACACAACAGTTTTCAAATATTTGTCTTTCCCTATGGCCCAAAAAGTAAAGAGAATTAGGATGGAAAGAGATGATCTGAGGTGGGAAAAATTAACTTAATCTCATGAAATAAAATATCTAAATGTACTAGGAAAGCATGACAGTATTAATATACTTTTTGTTGGTTTTTCTTGCCAAATTAAATCTTATAGCTTGAAATTTTGTTTGAACAAAGACCTAAATTTTTCTTGAACCTTTATTTTGCCCAGAGACTAGACTTAGAATTTTTGATTTTGTTTTTCTTCACCTCAAGGTGGTTGGAAAACCAAGATTCCTGAGGCCCATCCCCATGTTTTCCTTCTTGTCTTGTTTTATTGTTTATCAGGAACCTACCTCCTCCTTCCTCAGTATTAAGGAGAAAGCAAAGGGGACCTTTTCCCCTAGCTATTATCATGGAAATGATAAGTTTCTTCTTTTGAAGGATGCAAATCATGAGAAAAAAAGAGCTGTCCCAAATACCTCAATTATATTTTGAGAAATAGACTGTCATTTATGGACTCATTTAGTAATGAGAAACTTTGAAAATAATTCCTCAAAGAATAGATAGCCTTGATTTTAATTTTGGCATTGTTGATTTCAAATGCTATTTTCAATAGCTCTACTTTTCTTCACCTTTCTTCATTTTTCCCATTATAGTTTAGGTCTAGGCGATGGCTTAGGCACACATTTTCAGGATTGATTTTTTAACACAATTTTCCACTACACATCTCTCAGGAAAACAACAACAATAAACAACAACAACAACTTTCAAGAGAAAATCTTAAATTGATTACTTTCATAAAAGCAATGGAAATGAGCTCAGTATCACTAAAAAATGTAGTTTCTGAAATAAAATGTTTGATTGCGTCTAAGAGGCGAAATTTCAGAAAATCATATGAGAAAGCAAAGATAGACTTGCACATAGCTAGATTTTGAGAAATGTGTTTTTCGTTCCTTCAACCACATGTCTCAGGAGCTGAGGCTGAGGCTTCATAGTCATGGTGGTCTCACTGGAAGGCTTTCTAAGGTATTCCTTGGTGACCTCTTAGGCTGTTCACTTCTGATGCTCAAATCAGGTTAGGTGTCCTTGTGCTGTTATTTTTTTTTCTCTTTAGCCAAGTGTCCATTACCGCAACTATGTGAAAAAGAGCTCCTGAAATTATTAGTAATAAACCTGTTTTAATTTCAGAACAAGTCAGGGCAAGTTGGAGGCTGTGGTAGGGGTAGATTCTGTTCTTTTTCTTTGTTTCATTTACCTTCCTTCTCACCAGATTTTCTTCTAGTACATTCTGTACTAAGCTTTAATGACTGAAATATTTTAACTGGATTTTTCCCTCCTACCATCATAGGTTAGGCAAAATTCTTCCGAGACCAAAGTTATCAAAATAACTATCTCTTATTTAAAAAAAAATTGACAAGGTACTTTTGGAGGTAAAAAGTTCACCTCATTGCATCGAAGATGTAAAGAAACTAAGTATTACGGGGTGGTAATGATGTCATTCTCTGAAATGAACTAGAGAAGAATTATTTTTGCCTTTAACCTTTTAATTTGTGTAAGGATTCCACAAGGAAATGAGGGATGTGGGGCTGAAGGAGTACATATACTGTTTCACCTGTCCTGCTTTCTGTCACAAATCACCTCAGAATGTTTTCCCAAGGAGAAACAAAATGGCGGCCTATACTCCAGGGCTCCCTCATCTACCAACTCCCTCCCCATTTCTCTGACTAGAGCTAATGGCTCTGTACCATTATTTTTCCTGTCAGAATTAATAGGGAGATACTCTTTTCCTAAATCCATTAGTTAAGTAATATTGCTTATAGAATTGCTGAAACAGGATAACACCTCCTTCTCCAGGGTGTAAATCTTAAGAAATGATGAGGCAATTGCTTAAACATATCCATTATATTCAAAGCCTGAACTTTTTCTATACAATTTTCATTTAGAGTTAAGAAAGTTTGAAATTAATGATCCATAAAGTAGATTCTCTTGATTTAATTTTGGCACTAAAGAACTAAAATAATATTAGCATTTTCCCTTCATTTAGTTTCTCTTCTTCTCCATAATTTGTCCTCTCTTTATTTTATTCTCTTATTGTCTGGGCATGATTAAAGTTTTGACTTACCAGAAGATTTTAAGTATACTTTCGCACTAAATTTTTTTTTTGAGAAAATGGTAAGTGAAGTGTTCTCAGAATTGATTGCCTTTCATCAAAGAAAGAACAAAAATGAGAACCATAGAGAAAAGTGTTTTCTGAGAAAAGAGATTGAAATGATTACTTAGAAGAGACAAAATTCCAAAAAAAATCATAGTATAGAAATATTCTAGATTTGGTTAGAAATGGAAAAAAAGCCCATATTTTTCTCTTCTTTTAATGAGCCTCTCAGCTTTTCTCCACCAGAGAAACTAAACTTCAGTTATAACTTTAGTTGTATTTAGTGTATAAGGATTTCTTTCCTATCTGCAGTTTGCTTCACTTTCTGGTAAGGGGACTGACTTAACTTTTAGCTTTGTCTGAACACCTTTGGGCACAAATTTAAAGCTTTTCTTCCTTATTTTTAATCCTAATTTTGGAGCCAATACCATAATGTATCTTTTATTTTTCTTTTCTATTAAATGAAGATTTATTGTGTTTGTTGCAACAGACAGCAAAATCAACATGTCAAAGAGAGCCTGAAAATTCCCAGCCTTGGCTCGCCCTGAGACAGCCAGGGTTAGGCTGGTGCACACCCTTCTGCATCTTTATCCACGTGCATACTGATGTAGACCGACAGACTCTTTAGTTTGCTTGCTTTACACAAAAGGGTCACCCTATGAGTAGTTATCAGCAACTGTTTTTCCTTAACGTATCTTGTACAAAAGTCTGTGCTGTATATACAGCGAATGGATCATCTTAATTATGGCATAAAATCTAACAGTGCGGATGCGCCACCATTTGTTCATTCAGCTTTTCCTCCCTTGATGGATGTTCATATCACTGATTGATTTCTGCTGTTTCCCCACCTATTGCTGCAGTCAAATGCTTGTTCAACTTCCCAGAGAGTGATTGTTAGATCGTTTTATAATTACTTATTTCATAAGGTACCAACAAATCGCTTTTCAAAAGCAAGTTGACTGTTCTGTAAATAGTTTCAACAGTGTTTTTGAAACTTTGCTTTGGCAGAAGAGCAGAGCCAGTGTGGAGTTCGGCCACGGTAGTCATTAGCGCCCTTGGGTTTCCTTAGAAGCAAGCAGGGCCACACAGGCCTCCTATCAGTCTAACTCAAATGTACAAGTTGTTGCTGTTGTTTCGAAAGATAGTTATTAATATTTAAAACATAAAATGCCAAGTTCTTCCTTAGATCCCTCTTGAAAATGGGCAGATCTTCTGGGCAAGAGCCTCAGTCCCTGGTTCCGCTGGGACCCAGGTTCCGCTGCCTCTCCAGTGTGGGCCCGGTGTTAGCTCACTGCAGGCCCCGCTCTCTCCCCTATGTGACTTTTCCTGACTCTGGTAGCATCTAGGTGAACCATTCTTGGTTTATTTATTTTATTTTTTCCATTCTTGGTTTAAACCAAGGCTTTTCAAACTTGGTATTGCCGACATTTGTACCGGCTAATTCTTTTAAATTAATTAATTAATTTTAAAATTTTATTTATGTATGCATTAGCTAATTCTTTGCTCAAGTCTAAAATGTTTAGAAGCATGCTGGGTCTCTACTTCCTGCCCCCACCGACACACACTCTCCCAGCTGGGACAACCAACCAAGTCCCCAGACATCACTTCTGGTTGTGCACGACTGGTTTAAACAAACACATCGAGCACATTTTCCTCAGTAAATTTTGAGATAAAATTTCCCAAGATGGTTCCTGGACAGTTTTTATGATTTCACTTGATGAAGAAAAATCATGGATGGCTTCTGTACCTGGGGAAGCTCTAAGGTGCTGAAATGTTTCAAACCAGCCCCATTCACTGAGTTGAAAATGTCGGGGAGGATAAAGGGATCAAAACATGCTCTTTTCATCTTGGGAGCAGAGAGGCAGGGACAACTGCTATTACAGGTGATTTCTGAAGTTGAAGCGTTACCTGATTACACACACATAAAAGAGGCCATTTTCTAAACACTGTGAAAAGAGATGAATGTACCCTGCCGCAAAAGTAGATGTCGCCTTTGTTCGCTGTGCATTTCTTTGGTGGTTCCTTTTGTTTGCTGGTAGTAGGGGCTCGGGCAAGCTCTCTACCCTCCAGGGACCTGCTCTCTCTGCACGTTGCACCCCAGAATTCTCCACGGCGGGGATGCCACAGGAGACTGTGGCAGATCCTCAAAGTCTCCCTTGTCTGAAAGGACTGACTAGCTCTTTTCTAATGACCCCCACTTCTTCTCTCATTAAAATTAATAGAGAAATATTAATTCCTCCCCCAAAGCTATTAGTTAAATCTCGATGCTCCAAAATCGCTGAAACAGAATAATTTCTCTTTCCTTCTGGGACATAAATCTTGAGGAAGAATAAGAAAGTGTTGCAGGTATATCGATTACATGCCAGCGAAAAGAGACACATAGACAATTTTCATTTAGCAACAAGAAACTTTTAAAATAATGACACATGAAGAAGATTGTCTGGTTTCAGTCCGGGCATTTAAGGTTTCAAAAAGCGTCTCCTTTGTCATCTTGTTTTTCCCTTCCGCAATTTCAGAATCCTATTCTGACTGTGTTGTAAGGCCACAGTCTTGTTGTCTGGACGTGATAACATTTTTAACGTAAAGCTAGAGTTTAAATGCCATTTTGCCCTAAAGATAGTTTAGATAAGGGGTGTCTGTGAGGAGAGAAGTATTCATTGTGATTGCTTTTCATCAAAGAAATGGGAAAGAAATGAGGATCGCTGGAAGTGGTTGCTGGCCTGGAAGATTCATTTGTGGTCACTTAGAGGCAAACTTTCAACGATCACGTTAGGGCAGCGCTGAAGGCCCTGGGGCTGCTCTTGAGAAACACACATTTCTGGTCCTCTCTTGGGTCCCTCCCTGCCTTGGGAGCTAAAGTCTGAGGCTGCTTCTGTCCACTCCACAACCGCAGGCTTTTTTTTTTTTTAATAATTTTATTGAGAAACAAATAGCAATGAAACAGTTTCAAAACCAATTAGTAGGACAGTTTCAATAATTAATACATTGCATATTGTTGTCTTCTTGGTGGTTATTCACAGTATAAGATGCAGGCATGCTATCCTGTCGACAAACACTATTAGTACAAATCTTTCTAGTCACTGAATTAAGAGAAAGTAGCTATATATCTATCCTGACATTGTCAGTCCTGCGGATAAGTCACTACTACTATAGACTACTGGACTATATTGGAATATTTTGCTGAATTCATGCACCTACAATATTTCAGTGACAATGCAATACCCATCTCTGACAAAACTAAACAAAAAAGGGGGATATAAATGAAGGATCATTTTGTATCTGTATATCCATAAACTTTCGATCATTGTTTGATTGGCATTGACGTCTGACTTCTCTGACACCCCTTGCCTGGGAGGAATAGTGCCTCTTTGCTCACTTTCAGCTATATTTTCCCTAAAGAGGCTCCATAAACAACAACAACAAAATATATTAGCATTACAGAAAGAAATGAATTTACTGTCAAACAACCATATGACAACACCAGGCATGCAATGGGGACTTAAAGACAATTGGTTGAATAATTACATGATTGAACGATTCAAACTAATTAGTGATAAAACCATCAGCCGAGGAGCAGTGTCAGACAATTTTCCTGTCTGCATGGTTTTACTCTTTTTCCACGGATATAGATTGGGTCAGGACCTTGTCTTTCTGTATCTGAACATCATTTTGTATTTCTTTCAGAGTGTTTACAACATTTGCTTGGTGATTTTTTTGTGTGTAATTATTTGCTTCCTGAACTTCCCCCCTATTAGTAATTTCTGTGAGGGTGTTCTATGCCTCATTGAGTGTTAAACAAACTCCTGCATTTAGCTGAGTTGCAGCATGCTATTGGCTGTGTCCAATGTTCAATCAATACTTGGGCTCAACACGATGGTCTCTGAAATGGGCTCCAAAAGTAGGGGCTGCAGAAAACAGTGGGCCCAATAAATATTAGAGTAGATGTGCAGATCGCTATCTGCAAAGTGGTTACTTTTAAAGATCTGCCCAACTTCCTTTAAGTAATTGCAAATTTTAATTGCCAGCACATTGTACCTCCTTTCATGGTGGGGATGTTCTGAACATCTCAATCTCAAATCAATTAAGAGTCAGCCATTGCGGCAGCCTTCTTGTTTGTACCAGCATAAGCCTTACTTAGAAGGCTGGTGCTGTAAGACTTATTTTAGCCCCTGTAATTTAGTCTGGGGACTTGACATGAATGGACATTTTGGTGTGCTAGGACAAACCAAAAGAAGTGTTTCCAAATCACTTATATTTTCAGATAATGATATTTGAGTAATACATTTATTAGCATTTTAATAAAGCCTAGAAATTAGACAGCTGGAAGCAAGTTTGGCATTAAAGATGTCTATAGTTACGTCCCAAGTCTCATCATATTATTTTTTTTTAATTTATTTTTTATTTTTTATTTTTATTTATTTGAGAGAGAGAGAGAGAGAGAGAGAGAGAGAGAGAGAGAGAGAGAGAGTGTGTGTGGCCAGCTCAGCCCACCAGGGGGCGGGCTGGCTGGCATGTGGTGCTGGGGGATTGAACCGCGGTCCCTGATGCTTTGCCAAGCTTGTTCCAAGTAGGTGCCTTAGACCACTGAGCCATCTCTCCAGCCCCAAACCAGGCTTTTTTTTTTTTTTTTGGTGGAACCAGGGATTGAACTCAGGCCCTTGAGCTTGCCAGGCAAGCGCTTATTCTACTGAGTCATCTCCCGGGCCCCAAGTCTCATCATATTATATCTTCACTTCATTTTCTTTTTAATTATTTTACAGTTTCCTGTAGCCTTTCAAGAGGTCTAAATTTACAATTGCTGTAATAGTTTAAGCAATCACTTCCTCCTAACGTGGAAGAGCAATTATTTCTGAGAGAAATTGTTCAAAATGCGGCCTTTAATAGGGAATGAAGAGAAGCGCGGAGAGCTGCGATGAGAAATGGCTTCTCTAACAGGATTCGCGTAATTGTGTCAGAGCAGCTGAGCTTCCGCAGCGCGCCTGAGGATGAAGACGGTGGGGCCCGGCACTCTGTGAAGATGGAGGAGGTGATTCATGTGCCGCGATGCCCAAGCCCGGGCAGGACCGTGCTGTGGGCTTTCAGATTAGACCAGCGCGTAGCTTACTTTTTGAAAAAGGACATTCACTTAAAAACAAGTTAGCGTCCTGCTTCAATAACCCAAATTAGTTTAACGCACTTTAGTGACATTATTTTGGCATTTTTCACAATTACTGGAGATAACTCACTTTTCTCTGTAGACTGTCGGGTCAAAAGCAAATTAAATCAATGGATTTTCTACCTTTGCTCTTTCAGATGAGCCAGAAGTTATTGGTCAAATGTACACATGACCTTTCTGCTTAAGCTTAAAAACCCAAGCAACCTGTTGGGAAGATATTCGGCCAATCTGATTATTTTTTCTATACTAATTGGTTTTCCTTCTTCACGGAATTGAATGAATTGTCTGGCTGTTTTGTCACTGTGGGGGAATGCATAACTCACTTAGAGCGAGCGCTTATGCTTGCCGAGCTCTAGGGCTGTGGACATGTTTATCATCACGGCTACTGGGTGGCGATTTTTCATGGGTAAGAAGGAAAGTACGGTTAGAATCACTCCCTCTCTCCACTTCTGCTTCTGCTGTCCCGAGGAGTCATGCCATCCGGCCCCCACAGCACCACTAACCTGGTGATTGGCTCACCTACCCCTCTGCGCTTCTTCCTCCATGTTGGTCTCAACAAAGCAGAGGCAGTAACAAGGGATATGGCCCTGTGCTGCGCACAGCGGCGGCTGCTTTCTGGGGGTGGAACAGGCTTCGTGTTCTTGACACAGCCACCTGGACCTCTCCAGGGCTGAGGGCCTGCTCAGCGCCTCGCTTTGTCTTTCCTCCGCCCCTCTGCTTGAGACCCTTTCTCCACACCGCCCTAACTCCAGCTCCCCTCCTCGGGTCCCCAGATTCCCTCCTGCCGGGGCCCGATTATGTCCCCCTTCCATCTGGAGCATTCTCGGGAAACTGATTTTCCCCCTGGAGATCTGATTTCTGTTGTCCCCCTTGCCTAGAAGGCTCCCACAACATACAACGTGAACATCTCAGTCCTCCCTGTGGGTCCCCTCCTTGCTGTTATGCTGTGATACGCCCCAGCCCCCCTTTCCTGCGAGGCTTTTTCGTCCTCTCCTGTATCTTGCTCTTCTGTAGCACTGCCCTGATTTTTATTCTCTGTAATATCCTTCCCTCCGCTTGTCCCTCCATGGCCCCAGCATGGACCCCAGCATGTCTGTCTGAAACAGTCTCATATTTGCTTCTTTGTTTTTCTCTTCTCCCATTAGAGCAGAAGCTCTCAAGGGCCAAGGCCACTTTGGATTTATCCCTTCTCCATTTCCTCAGGGCTGAGCAAGGTGCCTGGGGCACTGAAGAGGCAAGGTCATATTTGTTGAGTGAACAAGTGGAATACCAAAACCCTGGCTCTGTATCATTAGACAGCCTTGGAACATAAGAGGCTCACTCAAGATGATTGTATTGAGAGAGAAATCTTTGCTTTGTTTCCCAAGCCATTCCATTTCGCTTTAGATTTTCAAAGTTGGTTTTTTTTTTCATGATTAGTGTACTTGGTAACCTACTAGCCTGCAGATGACAGTAGGAAAAGCAAGCCAGATGCAGTGGCACGTACTTGGAATCCCAGTCGACTGGTAGAGGGAGGGGTGGGGCAGAGGTGGATCTCAAGTTCAAGGCCAGTCTGGGCAACTTAGCCAGATCCTGTCTGTCAAACTTAAAAGGGCTGGGAATGTAGATTCCCAGGGTAAGAATGAAGCACTAGGTTTAGGTCCCAGTATCACAGAGAGAGAGAGAGAGAGAGAGAGAGAGAGAGAGAGAGAGAGAGGATTGGATCTGTGTTTTGTTTTATTTTTCAGTTTCAATTCAAGATAAAAGATGGAACACACTCATGAATCTCCACTTTTACAAGCCTGGGAGAGGTTGGAGAATGGGTAGGTCCACAATACACACGTAGGGGACAAGGACGGGAAGGAGAAACGACACCATCCTTAGGGAAGAGGGCAAGCAGAGGCTGAGTAGTAACTAATTTAGCTGACCACAAAAGTTAATTCTGGTTTAACAACTGGAAGTCTTCAAAACTTTGAAATTCATGGCACTGGGCAGGACTGAAAATAAGAAAATTGTTTGAAAGACCAAGAAGCAAGCAGACCCCCAAGCTCCGCTCAACCCTGCTTCTAGAGCTTTGTTGTTTAACTCTCTGCCCACTGCAAAGACTAGTGCTTTAGTCTCTGGGGAGCATACAAGGTACCAGGGGACACAGGGCACAATCAGTCTAGCATGGGATAAGGGGACTACATTGAAAATAGAGGTGGGGTAATTGATTAATATTGCACATGATTTACTCAAACCTTGTCTCCAATTTTGAGCTCAGAATGCTGGCAACTAGCCTGATGCTTCCTAGGCAGCAGATCTGAGGCCCTATCTTGTAGAAGCTGAACACAATACATGGACAACACAAACATGATTGTTATAGGGTTTCCCACTTTTACAGGGTAACTAGATGACCCTGCGGTGAGGCCCAGGGTTAAGAAGCTGCTTCAGATTGTCGGCTTATGCCCATTGTTCAAACATGGGTTGATGTTCATGATGGCCCCACCTCTCAGGAAAGCTTTTCACAGGAAGAGAAACAAAACCAAACAGATTGAAGCACAACTTGGGACAGAAACCATGCAAGGAGAAGCAAACTTTAGGAGCAGCCAGCTGTTGTTTGAATTGTCAGAGAGAAAAAGAGGAGGATACAGAACAGAATGAAAAGCAAAAGGAAAGGACTGTTACAACAGTTACTAGAAATTAAATGCGTGATAACAGGAATAGAAGCTCAGGAATTAGAACTGAAAGATGTGAGAATTCTCCTGCAAGGAAAACAAGAAAACAAAGAAATAGAAAATAGGAAAGAAAAGAGAAGAGGTAAAATATTAGGAGGTAAAATGACCTAACAAAAGCAGTTGTATAAAGAAAGAGAAGGCAAAATAGAAGTATCAAAGCAAGGATACACAGGATTGAGAAATCTATCGTACTATATGGTGTCTTCAGCTAAAAACAACGAATTGTATTTATTTATTTTTAAACAGAAAAAAGAATAATGAAGAATAATACAAAATTTCAGAACAAGATAATAGGAGAGTAACAATGGTTAGTTCATTGGGTATTGTTACCTTCCGAGTAGTTGTTCAGATTACAAGACATAGGCATGAAAAGTTGATCAGATAATATAAGCACAAAAGTTTCCTTTCAATAATTAATAGAAATCAGTAGTATAAATATCTTAACTAATATATACATTTATCTTTTTTTCCTTTCACCACCCTAGTTTTTCTTTGTTTTTGAACACATTCTTCTCATTTCCCAATATTTACCAGTATCTGTTGTACATTTTGGATCTTATTTACTCTTTCAGCTTCTTATACTAGGGAGAAAATACAGTATTTTCACATGAAAGTCAATATAATTTATTCACTTATGAGTATGGCCTCGAGTTGCATCCATTTTCCTAAAATCTTTAATGTATCCTTCTCTATAGCTGAATAGTACTCCAGTGTATAAAAAAATACCGTATCTTTTTTTTTTACCCAATCCTCGGATGATGAGCATTTGGGTTGTTTCCAAGATTTAGTATTCCAAATTGTGCTCTTATAAACATGAGTGCACATTTACTGCTGTGGTATTATGTTTTTCATTCTTCTCGGAAGATACACAGAAGAAGGGGGATAGCTAAGGGGAATGGAACTTCTATTTTTAGGGTTTTAAGGAATCTCCACACTGATCTCCACAGTGGTTGCACCAGTCTATATTCCTACCAGTGGTGGAGAAGGGTTTCTTTTTCCCCAGAGCCTCTCCAGCATTTATTTTTGGTTGATTTCTTGATGATAGCCATTTTTTCTTGGGTGAGATGAAATTTCAGGGTTGTTTTAATTTGCATTTCTCTGATGGCCAGTGATGCTGAACATTTTTTCAAATATTTATTTGTTACTTGTGTTTCTTCATCTTAAAATTGTGTGTTCATTTCAGGGCCCAATTTTGGGTTGGGTCTTTGCATTTGGAGGATAGCCTAATTTTTTCAGTTCTTTATATGTGCTAGATATAAATCATTTGCCTGAGGGACAACTGGCTATAATGTTTTCCCACTTGGTGGATTGTGTTTTTCACTCTGTTGATAGTTTCTTTTGTTGTAAAAAACTTTTGCATAAGGTGAGATCTCAGTTGTTGATTCTTTCAAGTATCAGCCATATTGTTTGGGTTTTGTTCATGAAGTCTCTGCCTAAACCTATGTCTACAAGATTTCTACCTACTTGCTCTTATAGTAGATTTACTATTTCTGTTTTAATATTTAGATCTTTGATCCATTTTGACTTTATTTTAGTGCATAGTGATAGACATGGGCCTAGTTTTAGTGACTTGTAGAGAGGTAGTTTTTCCAGCACCATATACCATATATTAAAGAGGCTCTTTCTTCCAGTAAACATGTTTAGCCCTTTGTTAAAGGTTGCTGAATGTGTTTGGAGTTCTTTTTCTCTGCCTCTTCTGATGTGTTCCACTGATCCTTAGATATTTTGTTTTTCTTGGACAAGATGCTGATTTTATCATGGTAGCATTGTAGCATAATTTCAAGTGAGAGATTGCGTTGCCCCCTGCCTTGCCTTTGTTGTCCAGAATTGCTTTTGCTACTCAAGGTCTCTTTTGGTTCCAAATGAATTTTAGGAGTGTTTTCTCTACTTCTGTGAGGGAAACATCCCATAAGTTCTGGCATGTTTGTCTACATTCTTGTGTAGCTGTAGATACTGGTTAATTTTTTCTTTAATTTCATCTGTAACCCATTGGTTGTTTGAAGGGAGTAATTTAATTTCCTTGTGTTTATGGAGTTTTGTGGTTTGTTTTGTCATTGATTTCCAATTTCATTGCACTGTGGTTAGATAATATGCATTGGATAATTTCAGTTCCTTCGCCTTTACTTAAGCATGTGCTATGGGCTAGTATACAGTCTATTTTATAGAACATATAGCCTATTATCCTAATAATATCTTGTTCTCAGTTGTATTAAATCTGTATAGCAATTTTGGGAGTATGGCCATTTTCACTGTGTTGGTTCTTCTTATCCATAAGCAGTGGATATCTTTTCATTTTCTGATATCCCCTTCAATCACCTTTTTCAGAGTAGTATAATTTTCTACGTATAAATCTTTTACTTCCTTAGTTAGATAGATCCCTAAGTATTCTACTTTTTGGATGCTGTGGTGAAAGTTGTACATTTTCTGATTCTCCTTTCAGTGAATTTGTTGTTTTTGTACGGAAAGCCTATTGATGTTTGAGCGTTGACTTTGTATCCAGCTGTGCTACTGAATTTGGTTATTAAATCTAGAAGTATTTGGTGGATTTTTTTGGGGGTCTGCTATGTAAAGTATCATGCCATCTATGAATAATGATAATTTAAATTCTTCCTTTTTATTTTTATTCCTTTTAATTCTCTCTCTTGTCTAATTGCTTTAGCTAATGTTTCTGGAAGTGTATTGAATGTGAGTAGTAGTACTTGGCATGTAGGTCTTCTTCTTGAATTTAGAGTAAAAGCATTTAGTTTTTGTCCATTTAGTATGATGTTGGCTGTTGGTTTGTCATAGATGGCTTTTACCGTCTCTGACTTTCTATAGTGTTTTTATCATGAATGAGTGTTGGACTTTGTCAAAAGCTTTTTCTGCATCTATTGAGATAATTATGTGATTTTTGTCTTTGGCTCTGTTGATATGGTGTATTAAATTTATTGATTTACATATGTTGAACCATCCCTGCATTCCTGGGGTGAATCTCACTTGGTCATGGTATATAATCTTCTGTATTTTTTTAGCTGCAATTTGTTTGCTGGTATCTTATTGAGGATTTTTCCACTCTATATTCATTAGGAGAAATGGCCTATAATAGTTTTTCTCCTTCTCCGTTTTCTCCTTCTCCTTCTTCATCTCCTCCTCCTTCTCATCTTCTTCCTCCTTCCTTGGTTTGGTCTTTCTCTGGCTTTATCATCAGGGTAATATATGCTTCCACAAATGAGTTAGGCAAGATTGCTCCCCTGACTTTCAGTTTCATTTAAGAGTTTGAGGAGTATTGGCATTAAATATTCTCTAAATTTCTTGTAGAATTCAGCAGTGAATATGTCAGGACCTGGGCTTTTCTTTGTTGGTAAGTTTTCAATTATATTTTCAAGCTCATTAACTGATATTGGATTATTCAGAATTTTTATATCTTCTTGATTCAGTTTTGGTAGTTCATATGTATCTAGGAATCTGTCCATTTCTTCTATTTTCCATCTTATTAGAATACAAGTTCTTGAAGAAGGTATTGATAATCTTTTGGATTTCTGCAGTATGTCTTGTGACTTCACCCTTTTCATTTCTCGTTGCATGACTTTGGGTATTTTCTTTCACTTTGATAAGCTGGGCTAAAGGTCTATCAATTTTATTTATTCTTTCAAAGAACCAACTTTAGGATTCAATAATACTCTGAATTGTTTTCTTAGTTTCTATTAATTAATTTCTTCTATGATCCTAGCATATAATTTCCTCTCTTGTGTGAAATTTGGGCTTTTATTGCTCTTCTTTTTCTAGACACTTGAGACGTAATATTAGGTTGTGTATTTGTGCTCATTCTGTTTTCTTGATGTGAGAAATTTACTGCTGTAAATTTCCCTGTTAGGACTGATTTCTTTTATAAAAAATATTTTTATTGAGAATCAAAGAGCAATGAGACAGTTTCACAATCGATTACTAGCACATTTTCTTTTTTTTTCAAAATTTTATTGATAAACAGATAGCAATGAGACAGTTTCAAATCAAATCGGAAGTACAGTTTCAACAAGTAATACACTGCATATATTCTTCTTAGTGGTTAATTGCTGTACAAGATGCGGACTTGAGATCTTATTTACAAACACCATTAGAACAAATCATTCTATTCATTAAGAGAATGCAACTATATATCTATCCTAACCACTTTGAACACACAGATACAAAATGGACATTCATCTGTATACCCCATTTTTTCTAAGTTCCATTATTGAATATTATAGGTGTGTAAACTCAGCAAAATATTCTAAAAGAGTCCAGTAGCCCATAATAGCATTGGGTCTTTTGTTTAACTGGCAATGTCAGAAATTATTGACCTGAGTCCCCCACAGCTCAACATAACAACATGGCTTTACTTCCTATATTTCGTCTTCATACTTTTCTACTGGATGGTTAAGACCAAGGTAAAGCAGGACCTGTGCAACAAGAGTTGTAGCTTTTTGGTCTGAGAAGGTCAGTGAAATCCCCTCAGGATTTATCCTGAGATCCTGTACCTCAGATTGTAGAACCTTTGTCAGTGCAGCCATGTGGATGAGTCATGGCCATTGCTTGGCCAATGACTAGCACATTTTCAATAATTAATATACTGCATATTGTTGTATTAGTGGTTATTTATTGTACAAGATGCAGATATCCTGTCTCAAACACTATTAGAACAAACCTCTCTATTAATTGAATTAAGAGAATGGAGCTGTATGTCTATCCTATTTTGAGTATACAGATACAAAATGGTCATTCATTTGTATCCCCGTTTTTGGTTAGTTTTGTCAGAGAAGGGCATTCCATTGTCATTTAAATACCATAGGTACATGAATTCAGCAAAATATCCCAGTATATTCCAATAGTCCATAATAGTAGTGGGTTTTCCATAAGACTGGCAGTGTCTGAAGTTGTTGACTTGAGCCTTTTACAGCTCATCATATTAATATGGCTTTACATTTTATATTTCACTTTTATACTTTTCTGCTGGATGGTTAAGACCAAGACAAAGAAAGACCTAGATAACAAAAAATGTAACATTTGTATCTGACAAGGTCAGCCAAAACCCCTCAGGATTTACCCTGAAACCCTGTACAGCAATTTGTAGATCTTTTGTCAGTGTCAGCTATGTGAATGAGTCACGGCCATTGCTTGACCAATTTACTGTCTGTGAAAGCTTGAGAGAATGTTTCTTTCCATGTGACTCCTTAGGTACAATCTATATCATCAATCACTGTCCTATGTGACCCCATAATTTCCTTGATCAGAAAATTTAAGACACAATTGAGTTATACGATGTTACAGTACAAGTTCTCCTATTTCCTGAATACTTACTGACCTTGAAAGGCTAGGGCCAAAATGTTGGCTCTCCTTATAACTCTTCTTTTTCTTTAATTTTTGGTCTGAAAACATAAGCTATTAACACTCCAGAAGAGAAGCTTGATGATATTATTACCCTATAACATAGGCAGTTGAGCTTAACCTCACTATCTGTCTGATCATCAAACATCGTAGACATAACATGGAACAGGTATTTTCCATCAAGTATTGATATGTTAAACTTCGAGTCTCCAGAATATGAAGGAAAATGATTAAAAAGATAAAAATATATTTAAAAATAAGAATAAGCATTTGCATATTTTTACACAAAAATTTAGATATCTAACAATATACAGCCTTGTAGCAGGACAGTCCTGTGATTTTTTTTGTCTCGTGCTTTCATTTATTATCCTTTTTTTTAAACATTTACTTGAGAGACAGTATGAGTGTAATTGGACTGTCATGTCAAGCAGTACATAATTAGAAGATTAGAATGACAAGCATTCCAAGCATGACCCTACAGTTATACCTTTCTTTCTTCAGTGCAGTTGCTTAGTTCACAGGTATCAGCATATATAGTCAGGGTGAGAAGCATACCAATTAATTTCAAAAACATGCTGAAGATTCTCAGGACCATTATCTTACCCATCTTGTGCATATAAATGTATGACTTTGCCCCTGTCATGTTTTCTAGCTTTTCTCCTTGCCCTATCTTCATTAACTAATCCTCAAGTTCTCACTTTCCTTTTAATTGTTTTATGCTTTTCTATTTTTATTTCTTTCTTTGAGTTCTTATACTAGGGAGACTTTATGATATTTACACATGTGGGTCTGGTTTATTTCACTTATAAGTATATCTTCAAGTGGCATCCACTTATATATAAAGGCTTCTAGTTTATCATTCTTTATAGCTGAGTAGTACTCCATTGTATAAAAATGCCACACCTTTTTCATCCATTCCTCAGGTGATGGTCATCTTGGTTGTTTCCAAGATTTGGCTATCACAGATTGTGCTCCTATAAACATAGCACACATATATCACTATGATATGACCTTTTCAGTTCCTCTGGGAAAATTCCTAGTAGGGGGATAGCTGATTTGAATGGGACTTCCAGTCCTAGTTTTTTAGGAGTGATTTCCTTGCATCCCATAAATTCTGGTATGTTGTGTCTGCATTCTTGTTTAGCTGTACATATTAGTTAATTTTTTTCTTTAATTTCGTCTGTAACCCACTGGTTGTTTAGATGGTGTAATTTAATTTCCTTGTGTTTATGGAGTTTTTGTGGTTTGTTTTGCCATTAATTTCCAATTTCATTGTGATATAGTCAGATAATATGTGTTGGATAATTTCAGTTCCTTTACATTTACTTAAGTATGTGCTATGAGCTAGTATATAGTCTATTTCATAGAACATTCCATGTGCAACTGAGAATAATGTATATTCTGATGATGCTGTGTGGAGCAGTCTAAAATACCTATCAAGTTAATTTGTTCACAGGTTTAGTTCAGTTTGGTATTCCTTTGCTGATTTTTTGTTTAGTTGATCTATCTTTTTGTGACAATGGGATAGTGAGGTCTCCTGTTACAGTTAAGTTATTGCTTATTTGAATTTTCATGTTGATTAATAATTGTCCTATATAATTGAGTGTTCTTATATTTGGTGCACTCATATTTATGATTGTTATCTCTTCCTCTTGAAGTTTTCCTATAACAAATAAGTAGTGATCTTCTTTATCTTGTTTGTTCATTCTTGGTTTGAAGTTCGCATTTTCTGTGAACAGAATAGCTACCCTACTTTTTTCTAAGTTCTTGTTTTTGTTTTTTTGAGGAACCGGGGATTGAACTCAGACCCTTGCGCTTGCCAGGGAAGCGCTTATTCCACTGAGCCATCTCCCCATCTCTCTATGTTCTTGTTGTGTGGAAAATTGTTTTCCATCTTTTTACTTTCAGTCTATGAATTTCTTTTTGAGTTAAATGTTTCTTGTATACAGCATATTGTTGGATTTTGTTTCTTGATTCATTTTGCCAGTCTGTTTCTTCTGATTGGTGAATTGAGGCCATTTACATTGATGGTTGTAACTGGTCTGTACTGGCTTGTTTTTGGTGTGCTATTTTCCTGCTGCTACATCTCTACTTCCCCCCATGTTTAATTGCTTGCCTTGCCTGGTCTTCTCTTTCTGTTGCTGTACTAGTAATTGTGGTCATTTAAAAAAAAAATCTCTATCCAGAATATCTTTCAGTACTCTTTATAAGGTTGGTATGATGGTCACGAATTTCTTCAGTTGTTCTTTTTTATGGAAGTATCTTATTTGTGCATTATTATTACTTTTGTTTTGGCTGAACCAGGGGTTGAACTGAGGCCCTTGAGCTTGCCAGGCAAGGGCTTATTCTACTGAGCCATCTCCCTGACCGCCTGTGCCTTAATTTTGAAAGATAGTTTTGAAGGTACATCAATCTGGGTTGGATGCTGTTTTCTTTCAGGGCTTGAAATACTTCATTCTAGGCTCTTTTGACTTGATGGCTTGTGTTGGAAAGTCTGCTGTGATTCTGATGGGTTTACCTTTATAGGTGATCTGTTTTCCATAACAGCTTTTAATATTCTATTCTTATGTTGAATTTTTGGGATTTTGATTATTATATACCTTGGTGTAGTTTTATTTTGGTCAGTACTGTTTGGAATTCTATATGCTTCATTTATTTGTATGTTAAATTCTTTATTCCCACTTGGGAAGTTTTATGCCATTATTTCTGTGAAGATTTTTTTTTAATGGTATCTGCACTGTCTTCAGCTTTCTCAGTGACACCAATCGATGTTATGTTATTCTTCTTTGCTTCCTCTTGTAGCTGTTGGATTGATTTTTCATGATATTTTGCTATTTTTAAGATATCTTTCCTTTCATGATCAATAGTTGCAATTCTGCCTTCAAGATCTGATATTCTGTCCTCTCTTCTTTTATCAATCTGTTGCATATACTTTTAATAACGTTTTAATATCTTGAATTTCTGTTTGGATCTGTTTGATAGAATCCATCTCTTTCATATGTTAGTTATTTTTTGTTTCCATCAGTTTTTCTAAGCTCATCTAATCTATTATCCATGTCTTCTCTAATATCTTTGAATTTAAGCATCATTTTCTTTATACCTGAGAGATTATTATCCCTATAGCCTTTTCCACTTGTTTTTTTTTTCACTTCTGTTGCTGTCATTTCAGCAAGTTTCAGTGTTTGCCCTCTAATTTTATCCATCTTACTGAGTTCTGGGTGCTTTTCAGTAGACTGGAAGTCTGTGGGTTTGGGGTCGCATTTTGCTTTTGTGTCTTATTGTCTATTTTCTTTTCTATGTTGATATTTGCTGATTTCCTGGGATAGACACCTTTGTTGCTAGTATTGAGGTTTCTCTAGAGGATGCCTGTTCCTTAGGGATGTCCTCTACGTGTCAGAAGATCTTTATAGCTATCCCAAATGCTACCTTCACAACTTGTAAAGGATACACCTTTACTATTTGCCTCCATTCCCAACCCTCTGGCTCTGGTGAGGAGTATGAACACATCCAATCATAGCAATGTCATACAGGGAGAAAAACCAATTATAACACGCATGGCGTCCTGGCTCATAATTTTAAGTACAGCTTCAGAAGCTTTACCATTGATGAACCATGCTAAACATTAACTTGCTACTGCTGACCATACGAGCAAACTCGAATGTTGTATAACAAAATCGCACAAACACCAAGAACTTGTGTGCAGTGGTTTTCCCCTTGGTGGAGTGATTTTACCCTCTGCAGGGGGCAGGGAGGGTCAAGATGAGTAAGGGACAGAACAAAATGGTGAATGGCTTCATACATAGTACAGTCAAAGCTGGAGGTCAAAGAATGATCACTGAGTTTTGGGAAACTGAGCAAAGCATGGAATAGAATGCAAAGGAGTAATCAGAAATAGATGGGCTGGGGAGATAGTGCAGTAGAATAAGTGCTTGCCTGGCAAGTGCAAGGGCCTGAGTTCAATCCCCGGTTATGAAAAAAAGAAAGAAAGAAAGAGAGAGAGAGAGAAAGAAAGAAAGAAAGAAAGAAAGAAAGAAAGGGAAGAAACAATGTTTACTCACTTGTAATTTTAACTTCTGGATGTAGTTGAGGAAAGAGAGAAAGAGGATCCCAATGGAGGAAAATAAGAAAGAAAGGTAAGAAACCTATATAGTGAAAAAAGGAAGGAAAAAAAGGGAAGAATGAAAAAGAAAAGAAAGATAAAAAGGAGGCCAGAGAAAGAGAAGAGAGAAAAGAAAAGAAAAGAAAAGAAAAGGAGAAAGCCCATTCCAAAGCAAAAATAATCACAAAATTAAAAAAACAAAAACAAAAACAAAAACAAGAAAACATCCAACCAGACAGGAAGGGAATAGCCAATACAACAAACAACAGTGACTAAAAGTAGCAAAGCACCTCTGATGGTTGCAGTTCTGTGATAGTGTCCATGTCAGATCCCAGAAGTGTGTGGTGTTCTGCAGCCAAGTTTGCCCTGGAAGTTGTGCTGGATATGGAGCTGATCTTGACCTCTGGATGTGGGGCTGGGCCTGCTCTTCTGTTGGAAGAGCTCTGCAGAGCCCAGCCTCTGGCTCGCTGCTTCAGACACTTCCACGTGGCTGGTCTCATGGATTATCCCACCTGCCAAAGGCTCCTGCACATCCTGCAGGCTGTCCTGGGACTTGGGGTTCTGGTTGATCTGCCTGCCAAAGGCATGTGTTAAATTTGAAAAATGCTCAGGGTAGATGTTATGTGTTTGCAATCCTCACCATCAAAAAAATAATTATGCAAAGTGATGTGTATGTTAATGGACTTTGCTAATCTTTCCATAATGTGTATATATGTAAAACAGCACATTATGCATGACAGCAAGCATATTTTTCTAAAATAAATAAATAAATAAATAAATAAATAAATAAATGCAATTCAAATCAAAAAGACCCACTGGGTGGCAGGCACCGCCTGAAGGCAGACCCAGGACCATTGTGAGAGCAGAAAGAGTCTGAGAGTTTTCAGAGGAGAAGTAGAGGGATCCTCCAAAGGTCAGGAGCCCTAAGTCCTATGTACTTCAGTCCTCACCCACTAGGACTGGTCAGAACAGCATCCCTGGTTTGAGAGAAAAGTGATTTCCATTGGAGATGTTGTATATACCCAGCCAGACTCCAGGTTACATCCTAAACAACTTCACCTAATGTGCTCTTTCCCATGAAGCTACCAGAAGTTTTGTGTTAAGGATGGAAGACCGAAAAAAAAAAAAAAGATGGAAGACAGTAAGTTAAGTACAAAGAGGTGGGGGAAGTCCAGGAACCAAGGAAGAGGCAAAGAGAAGGGCCACTGTCCTGAAGAGGGATTTCCTAGGAGCACAGCCAGGCATTGGGTCAAGTGAGATGTGGTCTGCTTGGAACAAATCAAGAAGTCTCCTCCCCTCCTCTCCCCTTCCCTTTCCTGGCCTCCCTAGAAATATCTCTAGGGAAATGAAATGAAACCTTAGACTGTTGGGAGGGGAGGTTGATGAATGGTTTTAGTCAACAAGTGTATAGAAAACTAAGCAAAAGGAAAAAAAACACATTATCAACTTCAGCAAAGATAATTTTGATAAGAAAAGCAATGCAATCACAGTTACTATATGGCTCAGTTGTGAAAGATGTGTTCCTAAACATAATGTGAACTTTGGATATTCACCTAAAGGATATGTGACTTCAGAATGGCATGACTTTTCAGAGGACAAAGGGGTGACAGAGGGCATGGGCTGCACTCCAGACTGAAAGATGGTTGAGAAGAAGACCGTAGGCCAGTGGTGGCAAATCTACAGCACTTGTGGGCCATTTCCTCATCATTGAATGCTCTGAAAGATTTGCTGGTGCTGCTCTAAGCACAGTATTAGAAGTGAAGGGAACAAATTTCAGGAGAATCCAAACTGGGAAAAAATGGTGAGGTGGCCAGGGGTTTCTGAGTTTCTTAGTAAGTAGAAAAGTTTCAGTTTCAAACTCTTAATTATATAGTTTCAAGTGCACCCAGTGCCTCTAAGGATGCAGGTGTTGTAGAATGATTTTCTCTTATCTCATGAAATAATCTACTCTCTCTGAAATTGTGTTCCTTTGGCCAGTATTCTGGATGTCTAGGAGGAAACAGAGGAAAGGGGAAGGGATGGGGACCAGCAATTGTGAGAAAGGCTGTTTTGTGGGTATTGTCAGGCACCTTCCCCCAACTGTCATAATAATTACCACTGCAAAACATCAGTGTCGCAAATGCCAGCCTCATCCTCATACCTGGGACTTCGGTGGAGGCCAGGATGGATGCTGTAGAGTAGAAGCTTCTACTTCAGCCACCTGGTTTTACAGCCAGAAGATTCAGGGTGGTATAAAACCAACCTAAACAAACATGACCAGAAAGATAACTCAGTTGTAAAAGAGATGCATGAAGTATCCTTGAAAATCTATGTAACTTGGGAGGTTTTCCTCCTTTGGGGTTTGCTGTCCGGTTTGTCAGCACAGGTGTGGACCCTTGGATCTCCTGAAAATTGCTTAGAGGGAGGTTGAGTTCTCCTGTACACTGGGGCGGGTTGGGGAATGAGCTTGAGGTTAACCACAAATGCACAGATAGCCTCAAGAGATTGTTCTATGCTTGGTTTGGAATGCCAGATGTAGGTGAACATGTCTCCCCTCCTTCAGGTCTCAATCTTCAAGGAGCGCCTTCTGGTGTCACCACACAGTTGTCTCCTGGCTGTGGGGATGAAGCGGAGAAGGAAGACAGCTATAGACAAACCTCAGCAATGGTCTCTCTTGTGACAAGTTCAAAGGCCACCAGGGGAACAGATAAATTACCAAGAAAGGTCAGCATTTTGATGGTGTGCAGTTGCTCTCGGTCCACATTCTAGATTTTTGGTTCTCCTTTTCTTGTTGTTGTCCAGTGTGGCAGAACTCGCAAGGATCACCTATAGGAACTTCCTGGAACAAAAAGTCCACTATACAAAACCCAAAAAATGTCCAAGCCTTCTACGTTGAAAAATTGGGAAACCTTTGAGATGATTTCTAGAAAATCCTAAGTGCATTATTAACATAGACCTGGAGAGAGATGCTGCTGTTCTTTCGACATTACTGCGGCATGACATCAGCCCCAGGCCTATCATGGGGCTGCATGTCAAAAACCACTAAAATACTGGTCCAGACCACACTCTGATGCTAATTTGGAAAACGCTTCAATATGTGATGCAATAAATTGTACATCAACTTTATGAGTGTTAGAGATTGAAAGTAGGAAGCTTAGGGCTGGTTGGAGAATTGAATGGCCTTATTTTTTAATAAAGCCAGATCAAAACACATAGCCATCTCAGCAACCTATTTCGTGTCAATAACCAGCTTTTGTCAAGCTAATGCACCAATTAGTTATTAATGGAAATGTACTGAGGGTATCGTATTGGAGTTCACGCTCAGTAAAGAGTCGTGAAGACCTCAAGCCCTTGTTTTCATTGAGAACGACATTTCTGACCACATTTTCCTTTGTACCAATTAACCTTTTTACCCGCTGCTTCTCTTCCTTTGCACTGTGCTGCAGGCTATTTCTCCATCTGCTGGTGAGCACGGTGACCATCCCGCACAGGAGGACACTACTGTGCTGCCAGGATCGTCTCTGCAGCCTGGCCCCTGCTTGCCAGGGCTTCGGGATGACTCCTTGGCCCCTGGCAAAGGTCTTGATGTTGGATTTCTGGAGACCCAGCAGCTGCCCTCCCAGGATCAGCTCTCCACAGACCTCAAGTTGTGCACTTTCTCAGCTGCTCAAGAGCCTTCTTCTTCGGGACCCAAAGAGACTTCTTCCTGCCATGCCTTGGCCACCTCGGCGGCTGCCATTTGTATTTCTCTAGGGGTGAGAGTAGGTCACACAAGGATAGAAATTCACAGTTCAGAGCCACAAGACCACAGCCAGGCTGTAGGGGGGATGCTAGCACAAGGCTCCCCAGATAGAAGAGCCATAGCAGAAGGCACATCACAGTCACTCTTGCCAGGGAAACCGTCGTCTGGACAAACTGCTTCAGGTTCAGCTCCATTGAACTCAACTGAAAAATCTCATCTTGAAATACCAAGTTCACAACAAGAAGAAGGGAAGCAGCTGGAGGCTCTTCCTTGCAGGGGCCAGTATGGGTGTGGGGACGTGGCCACCCCCTCCCCTGCTGCAGAAAGTCACGGTGGGGAAAGCCCAGTTCCTGGATTCATCACTCAGAAGGGTTGCGTAGTCCCTTCTAAACCCAGGCAGCCTGCTGAAGTCCATGAAGCTCCTTCTAAATCAATCAGAAAGAGGAGTTTGGAAGGAATGAGAAAGCAGACGCCAGTGGAGCTGAGTGACACCAGCAGTGATGATGAAGACCGACTGGTCATAGAAATATGACACTGGCGGAAGATGGTGTCCAAGATCAAGGACTGCTGATGCTTCGCAAGCATCACCAAGCTGATAGACTCCCTGAACTCTGTTTATCAAACACCTAGACATCAGGAAAGCCATTCTGTGTTCCTTCAAAGCCAACTCCAGCCAACTCCAAACCTCCAATTCAGTCACACCCTGTGCCAGCTCCCCTGGGCCCGATCACTTTCATCTGGTGCAGGCAGGACAAAGTTTGGTCCATGAAGCACATTCAAAGAAGCCTCACTGTGTGCAGGGACCAGGCCTTGACCTACAGCTCTGGGCTCAGCATCAGGCCTCCTCCCTTCACTGGGGTAGCGCGATATTAGCGGCTTGTGCCACAGGGACACATTTACAGATGAGAGGACTCCATGGAGCCGATGCTACTGACGTCTCCATCGGGGAGCTGAGGGTTGGCCTCAAGATGGGACGCATGCTTGGGATGACTGGGTAGTTAGAAAGAAAGATGGGGTGTGAATTGAACATGAAGATATTTCTGTTCATGCTGGAGACAAAATTCAGAGTCCTCCAGAAACTGGTTTGGTCACAGTCGTTCCTTCCTGAAAGGAGTTGTAAATACATCTCAAAATGCCTATGATCTGGGGAAATGCTGATGTTTTAAAGTGTTGCTCGAATGGCCAATGCTCGTGTATGGTCCAGTAACACAAGCACGTATTACTCTTGTACCTGGTGCTTTTTCTGTGAGCCCCTTGAGACTGTTGGTTTTTTTAGCTCTTGCAAAAGAACGTTGTGTTAAAAGTCAATAGAACAGTCTCTCTGTAATGACTCATTTTTTGAGGGGGAAAAATTCACTTATTTTCCTCTGATTCTTTTTGTCATATTGTGCTCTGAGCAATTTCAATTAGAGGGTTACATTTTAGTAATCTGTGCAGCTTGAATTGATGCCTGCTCCTGGTGACGGGAGCCTTTTAGACTTCCTCCAGAAGCTTCAAGGATACAAAACTAATTGGAGTTTTGACGCTGTTTTACATCTCAGTAATTTTATTTTGGGGGCTTGGTGTTACTTTGCTGTCAAATTAAATCAGCCTCTGTATTGTGCAAATCGGAATAGCGCAGATAAAATTCCCCAGTGTTCCAAGCCAGTGCGCCCCTGTGCTGAGGAAAATAGCAAATCGACGTCAGCCTGCCCACTGGGCTGAGCCCCAAATTTCCTGCCTTCCTCTCCCTCTCCTTAAATGGGAAAGGAAAAACTTAAAGAGGTTTACACTCCTGCATTTCAATAAAATTTTATACTTGCTTTTGGTATGATTTTGTACAGTTTGGAATTTATAGCCAAGCTCTTTCGGCCTAACTTTGATGAAATGCTACACACACTACTTCCTGGACTTCCCAGGCAATGGATCAGTGCAAAGCTTCTCCCACTTCTGTATACGCATCAGTAAGTCCTTGCCCGTGACTAAGGATGGCCCACATTCAATATCTTCATGTGCATTTTCCAGGTTTGGTGTTATTCATAGGAAAGTTCAGCACAACACCAGCTTCCCCTTGTTTCTTATTTCTTATGGACTCATAAATATCCTAATGATTACAAGCCCAACTAACAACAACCCAAAAAGGGAGCTTAAAAGGATGTTAGACACAAACTCAGTATGCTTTTAAAATCCAACAGAAGCAATGTGGTGGTTCTCCACCCTTCGAATGGTCTATGCCACTGTAATAGGAGGCTGTACAGGAAAGCAGCCTGAAACTTAGAGGGAGGTGGATGAATTTCTGGCTGTCTCTTTAGCTGAGAAATTGTGGAGAAGACTGTCCCAGAACCCCAGTTTCCCTAAATGAGAAAGAGTTGAACATGATGAGCTGAAGGAAAGTCTCACTAGGTTCCGATCCTGGTGAGAGTTAATACTCAAGAAGGTGTCCTGCATTGAAATATATGGGGTTTTCAGATGTTATTTAAAGAAAAGCATCACCCCAGGGCTACTGCATGGGGGAAATTTGGGTGGGAACTGTGAGGAACTGAACCTCAGAAACCTCCTGCGAACCTCATCCACCTCCCTCTAAGTTTTAGATGGAGCCTAGAGAAGCTCCATCTAATTTTTCTTCAGAGTTCCAGACTTTAAGGTGCAATCACACAGCTTATAAATGTTGGCTCATACTTCCATAAATAAGAAGCAAAACCAGAATGCTAAGCTGTGAGTGAAAGAAAACCTACGTATGAGTAGAATTGGCTACCTTTTTCTTGGGAGACACTGATAGAAAACTATCTTCTAGATCCTTCTTTTCTGAATTGTCAACCGGATCATTCCAACTCAGTCACAGCCCCTGAAAAACTCTGACCTCGGGATAGCCATGAGAACTCTGCCAACTGTGTGCCACCATGGCTGGCCACCACAGCCATCCCTGAACCAATAAGGTAGAATGTGTATTTCCATCTCCTTAACAACCTGGATCACTTACAAAGGTAGGCAGTTTGTCATCTTGCTTCACCTGGCCATTTAGCTGCTGTGTGGCGATGTTCCCAAGTATATCTTACTTTATAACAACATGGACTTATAAAAAGCTATATTTCAGTGGATTAAAAAAATAATTAATCCTGGGGAGCTGGCTAGAGAAGGTATTATAAACTAAATTTTTTAATGTATTTCTTTGTTGTGGATTTTTTTTTTTTAAATAAGGTCTTGTTAATTTGCCCAAGACTGGACTTAAATTCCCAATCACCTCGCCCCACCTCCATGGTAGGTGGGATAGCAGAAGTATGCTCCTGACTAAGGTTTTTTTTTTTTTTAATAGAGAATTCTTTCATAAAGCAACAATCTCTGATTTTTATATACCTGATTTTCCTACGGGCTTTCTTAAAGTGAAATGCAATTGTAGGAATGCCTGTGAAGGGTGACACCAGCAACTCATAACCCAATTTGAGTTACGGAAAATAAAATTTCTGTATTATCAATTGATAATTACTGCAGTCTTACCTGCTACAAGTGAGTGCTGCATGATGATTAAAGGAAAAGAAATTTTATTTTAGAACGAGGCAAGCCAGAGTTTAAAGTCTAAAGATTTCCTCTTTTGCCCAAGCTATGCATTTTCTTGGGCTTTCAGCTAAGGGTCTTAACTAATTGGTGCCTCAGCTTCATCCACGGGGCATAGCTCTAAGAACGTTGTCACAGATGGAGTGCAGGATCCTTTGGACTCTTCAGCATGCTCTTGGGGCACTGGTCCCTCTCTTTCATTCTACCTACAATTGGCCCCATTGCACTCCTGAAGATGTCCAGAGGAGAGCCGTGTCATGTTCTCCCTTAGAAATGTAAACTATTAACTGACCCTTAGAGTCATGTGATTTTTAGGGACAACCTGGTCCCGCCTTGCTTTAAAGCACAATGCAGAAGAACTCATCCTTCCTGTTAAGACATAACCTTTGGGATTCTAGATAAAGCTAATATTCTCTTGGTTCATATAGCACCTGGGAGGAACTGTGACTCATTTGCCAGGTCATCCCAAGGACGGGGAGTGGTGTTTCTGAGTTCAAAGGAGAACATGACTAGCAGTTTGGTGAGCAGCCTACAGCAAGCTAGATTTCCCCTCCTGAAGCCTGCCTTCCAGAGCCGAGCTAGGAAGAGCAGCCTTGCAAAGTGCGTTGTGACCACAGTCCTTGGCATGAAAGATGAATGACTGGCACCCTCGTGCCAAAAGTATTTTCTTGCATTTACATACATTACTTAGAATGATCACATTATTCATTTTTTCCCCAGCATAGAAATTTGCATTTTACACAAAATTTGTCTGGTGCAGCAGATTTTTATAGTTATGGAAACTGTCATCATTATGGGAATGTGCTGCTGCTCCACTCCCCAGACATAATTTAATATAAGGAAGAAAAAATGGCCTGCCTGGCCCTACGGGCCATCATGCTTCTACCAGCCCGGCAAGCATGGCTTGGGTATTTTTCTTCACTCCAGTTGTTATTCCCATAGTTCATGTGAGGAAGGCACTTTGGCTTTTGAAACACTATATATCGCCATCTTTAGGCACCAATTCTTGTCCTTATCTTCCAGGATTCATTAAATATTGGTGTCAGGGTACAGGAAATCTGCTGCACTAGATTTCTACCTTGTATGATTCTTTGCAGTCACGCTTTGTACTGATGCACGATTGTGCACAGCTTGATGGGAAGTGTGAGACCGTTCGAGCACATTGCTTCCGCGTTGGAAGACATGGTCACCGGGGAAATCATCAGCCGCTGTCACTCGGAGCTCTTGAGAGTGACTTACCATCGCCCAGACGCAGTCAACTGTCAGGACTTACGACTCTACTGCTTGCTCCTAATCAGGGGAGGTGATTGACCTCTTGGTTGTTTGTTGAAATTGACTTCTTTCTGTGGCTAAACTATTTGGTTTTGATAAAAATAAAACTTAAAATAAAAGTGCCTTGTGTGACTTACTAACATTTTAGCTGAACAAACAGTATCTTGAATACTTTTGACGTCTGATTATTTCCTACTAGGCAACTGGACCACCTGTCTGCCATATTGGTTTCTCACCAAAAGGATTAGGACATAGGGACCTATCACCTTTTCTTGAGCTGTTTCTTTTTCTCATCTGCTTTGTTTGACATTATGTGCCATATCTTAGAGTTTGTAGCATGAAAATGGGTTTACAAATTCTTAAAATGTAGCTAAACTTGGAAGCCACATGAGGGCACTATCCACAGTACAATAACCCAAAACTTTCCTCCTTGGAGTTGATGTTTCTTGGATAGTTGATATTATTTATCAACAGAGAAATATCCTCACATCAAAATTGTACCTCCTCATGAAGATCACTTGCATATTCTTTGCCAGAACAAGTAGACATCCTTGACAACCCACCACAGTATTGTTCTGTGTATCTTGGCCACTCGAAGACACTTGAAGTCAACAGGGGCACAATGCACTAGGAGAAAAAGTGAGAGAGCTTGGAAGGAACAGGTACACTGACTGGCAGCTGGGGATTGCTTTGTTCCTACTTCATCAAACTGTCATAATAATAATTCAATCCATATTTCTAACTATCAACCACTGGAGGACCATCTTCATGCTTTTCATCAGACGCACCTTATTTCTCCCCAAATAAGACCGGGTCTTATATTATTTTTTGCTCCAAAAGATGGATTAGGGTTTATTTTCAGGAGATTCCTATTTTTTTCATGTACAGCAATCTATATTCACGCACAAAGATCTACATTTATTCAATGCAGTCAAGTTGTTTTCTGTCATCATCATCATCACTCTTCAAACCCCGCATTCAAACCTTCAACCCCCTGAATTTCTTGTAACTCCACTTCCTGTAGAACCATTGGTCCCAGTCTTTCATATGCAGCAATAGAGAACTCCTTAGATGAGCACTTCTTATCCATGCAACTGCTTGAACACACTGGCTGCACAGATGGCAGTTATTTTACCTATGAATTCTTCACCCAAGACAAGACTTCTTGCAGGCTGGGCTTGCCAAAGTTTCCATTCAGTACAGCATTAAATGAAACATGTATGCGACAGGAGTGATAACAAAAGTGATAATAGTTAAAAACGACAGCTTAGGGCTAGGAGATAGCTTGGTGGTCTAAGCGCCTGCCTGGCAGTGCAAGGACCCGGGTTTGATCCCTGGTACTGCATGTCACGCCAGCCCAGGAACCCCAGGTGTGCTGAGCTGGCCACTAAGACCAGACGTGATGGCCCACACCTATAATCCCAGCACTGGGGAGGCTGAGACAGGAGGATCACTATGAGCCCAAGCTGCATAGCAAGACCCTGTACCAAATAAATAAGTAAACAAAATAATTTTAAAAATTAAAAAGAAAAGAATGACAGCTCACTCAAAAGTAATGCATAATCTTAGGTACCAATGTTCAGAAAATGTTTCTCTATTTCACATGACTACACTGAATATGTCCATTACAACACCCAATATATTGAATAATGAAGATTTATCTTAGACACAACCACAGCAGTTTGTTACCCAGCGCACATGCTACGCATCGCCCTGCTCCAGCAGACCACTAGGCAGTAAGTCTCATGGTCATCTGTCTGCATCCGTGTCTACTTCTCTTAGTGGCGCCGGCTTTAGTATTTACAAATATTTAATTAGAATTTACATTATAACTTAAATACTAATGCCAACAATTTATTTATATTTAAGTATATATTAATTATATACTATTGTGATTATATTACATAGAATTCTATATTAATAATTTATATTTAATTACATATGAATAGTATTGCCTTATAACTCAATACATCTGTTGCATGCTGCAATGAACAAACTAAATGCCTCCCTCTGGCTGATGATGTTAACCAGAGCTTATTTGGGGGTAGGTTTTATATTACGAGCAGCCTGAAAAATCATGTGAGGGTTTCTTTTTCAGTTAGATCTTATTTTCAAGGAAATACAGTATGGACAGGTTACATATGGGTGTATTATTTGCACAATAATTTTACATAAATGGTATTGCATCATTTAGTCTCAAAGGAATATATATATATATATATATATATATATATATATATATATATTTGTTTTGTTTTGTTTTGTTTTATTGAGACAGGATCTCACTTTGTAGTCCAGGCTGGCCTCAAACTCATGATGATCCTCGTGACTCTGCATCCTGAGTGTTGGGATGACAGGCGTGCACCACCATGTCGGGCCGGAATTATCATATGATAATCTCTTGCATAGATGTGTGCTTGCATGACAGTGATTTTTCAGCTGTTGGCTGGTGAATGCCAAGAGATGCCCAAGGGTAGTAGAGTTGGGGATCTACACAGATAGACACTGCTACTAATTCTGCAGAAAGATCTGCTTCGACACTTTTGAATGCAAAGCAAATGGATTTGGCCGTGCTCACAACAGCAGAGAGCACCTTTCAAGCCCCCTGTGTGATGACAGCATGTTGAGCTTCGCGTTGTGAGTGCAGAAACGCCTTGCTGCGTTGTATCTGGGGCATTTTCTCCACCTCTGACAGACATGCTTTCAGTTTCGCTCCATCTCTGTTAGAGACAGATTCAAGCCCTCTATGACTGGGATGCCTGCAATTAGATCACAGTTACTTCAATGCAAAGGTAGGTGCATTACTTGCATGTTGACGTGTGAGAGAACGAGTGGTTTCTTAAAGTGCAACATGTGGGCCAGAGAGGTCCAGCCCTGTCTGTGGATACATGGTGTGCAGCGGGTTGTAACTCAGCAGAACTCAGTTCTGTTGCTTCCATTCATAAAGGAAAGAGCAGCTATCTATTCATTTAGTCTGTATGATACATAAACCACAAGTGTGCTCTAGTTAAATACATTTTGCTGTAAGAACCCCTTTAAATACCACCTCTCAACATAAGTTACTCTGAAGTTCTACTTAAAAAGTTCTTGTGTTCAAATAAAGAACTGGATGTATGGAGGCCAACTAGCTAGGAAAGGGGGCAGATCTACATTTGACTCCAAAGGGCCTCCACAGTGGTATCTGCATGTTGGTGGTGTCGGCCACCACAGCAGTGCGCGGGGCTAACAAAGTGAAATGGTTCACCAGGAGTCCAAGGCGCGAAACAGAGGTTCTAAGATAACTAGTACAACCCTATCCCTTGCTCCTTGTAAATCCGTCTCAGAAGTGTAAGGGCCTCTTACAGGCCTCTCATTGAACAATTTCTGAATTAGCCATGGTTTCCCATTGCTTATTGTATCCCATCGTTCTTTCACCAGTGCGCATGAAGTACCTATGTTTGCCGTGGCTTGAGCTAGGCACGGAAGAGCATGCAAATAAAGAACAAAACAGGAGAGAGATGGATGGGAGGCAGGGGAGGTTCACATACTTCCACAAACTACAAGTTCCATTGTTTCAAAAAGATTTCAATACGTATGCTAATTAGTTTCATTTATGTCACCGCTTTATACAGCAAGAAAGACCTGTGCTATTATCTATTTTTTTTTCTGTAAGAATCTTTTTGTTTTGTGTGTTGGACTGAGTAACTACTTTGAAGATGATACACATGTTAAAAATTATTGTTAGTCTCTCATTATTCGATTATGAAATTTTGTTTTATTTTCTCTCCAGTAAAAAAAGAGCGAAAGAGTATTAGGAAGTGTATCTTTACTCTAATTCAAAATATTTCATGAAAATAAACATTTTTCTTACTTTCTACATTAAAGGACAAATCATCTTCTCCTGCTTCAAGCTAACATCCTCAATTCTTCTCATATGAAGTAGAGAAAGTTGTAAGACATGTCTCACTAATTTTATGCTTGTAGTTTTTCTTACCCTTTGCAGAGCTGCAATGAGTGTGAGTGAGTGTTTCTTCCACCTGGGCACAGTAACGTGGGAGCATCTCTGGCTGCATGTCTACTTTCAGCACTTGGGGCATGAAGGCCTCTGAGACCCCCTTTATAAAGAAGCTAGGTGGGCACTATGCTAGATCTAACTTGCTCGAGAGAATCAACAAATATTTGACATACAATGTGGTCTTTTCACATTCTTTCTTTTTCCTAGAAGGCCAAGAGATGATTCTTTAAGGTCATTGTTACCAAGAGGGGAAAATTTTCCTCCTGAGAGGATACTGGGTGTTATCTGGAGACAGCTCTAGTGTCATAGGTAAGGAGAGGCACCCTGCAGTGGAAGTGATCCATGAGGGGATTACAGAGGTGGCTTTCTAGCAACACTCCCAGCAGCTGGGCTGTAGTCTGTCACTAAGGACCAGCTGGGGACTCATCACAGTGGCCACCATTGTTGCCAAGGATGCTTCTCAGCATACTGCAATGGACAGCAAGGATAACAGCCACAACAAAGAAGTGACAGGCCCAAAGGGCAAATAGTGCTGGGCCCAAGAAGCCCTCATCTAAAGAGACTAAGGCTGCAGTCTACTGAAGACCCTCACACTCCCACTGAGACTGCATGCATGGAAAGCTTTTCCAAACTAGGACATCAGTCCAAGTTTCTTGTCCAGCCCTGTGTTTTCTCCACCACACCCCCATGGATCTCTGACATTTGCATTAGGATTTCTGTTGAAGCCTACACACACCAGGACACCTTTTGGCGATGGTTCAGTTAACAACATCTCTTACTCCCTCTTTCCTACTCTTCCTTCCACTTCAAGGAGAAAGAATCAGGAGGAAAGAAACCCTTATTCTACTTGTTACTGTACCATCATCCATTGCACTTGGCTACTGGGGAAAAACAGAGAAAATGGTTACAGATTCAAAGGAAGGCTTTCACTGTGGAGACAAACAAAACATGTTACAAACTTCTGCAGCCGTATGGAATAAGATGCACACTGATGTGGGCACTGGAAAGGATTCAGAGTTGGTGGGGATGACCCAGGCCCTTGGTTTTTGTACCTTTTTCCTTTTAGGGAGAGGGCTTTTGTCTGTCTTCAGGAAGAGACAAAGCTGGGGAACTCTCTAATATTTCTGCCATGACATGACCATAACCAGCCTGCCAAATTTTCCATTATGTCCTCTGACCCTTGCTGGGCATGGTAAGAAGAGCAACACAGTTTATAAAGATGTTCTACCTCAGGATTTGCAAGTATTGATGGATTTCTGGTTAAGTGGAAATTACCCGGAAAATCAAATTATCCAAAATGCTCCACCCCTGAAATGTTCCAGTTAATCAAGGTTGGATTGTGTTTGTTTTGCAAAATAAAACTTCTTTCCTAAGACACTGAGACCCAAATAGATGTGCACAGTTTCTATGTGGTCTCTGTAATTTATGCACTTGATTGCTGTTCTATGGGCAATTTGGCAGGGATCACAGACATAGACAAAGATGTTAACAGCAAAAAAAGACATCACCAAAAAGCCTTTGGAAGACAGGCACATCACACCTTCAATTATGAGACAACCTGATGCAGAAAGAGAATAAATTAATTTTAAAACCTCCTGCACAAAGAAAGTAATGGAAAAATACATCACAAGTAGTTATCCTTTTTATGCTGAAAACAAATGATTTGGAGAAAAATAACTTCATGGGACTGAATGTGTTCATCTTATTATCCTTTTCAGATTTCTAGTTCTTAGGGGAGAAACAGAGAACAAGAAAAAAAAGAAGTCTTCATTGTTCTAACAGTTATTGGGTATTCAGTGTTGCCAGGTACCAGGCTACACTTTTGGTGACTTGTTCTTCTCTTAAAATTACCTTCCATCATGTGAAAGAAACTTCTAGATGTCTCATTACTGATTCTACTAGTGGCCCTCAAAGGGTCATTTTTTCTAAGAAGTTGGACAAAACTTTTACGGCTCAACTTAGTGTGCTGGAAATCTCATTTGGTGTTTTTCCAGCTGGGAACTTGAGTTTTAGGGACTGGTTTATGGTTGGCCTTGGGACCTTCCCTTTGTAAGGAGAGAGCCATGGCTTCCTAGGGTTTTGAGAAGTTCTGGTTGAGTTCCTTGGGAAGGAAATTGATGTGGAGGTGCCTGAGGTATGCTTGGGAACCAGGGCCACACACACCTGTGCGAGGCGGAGGGAGAGGCTGCTCTGACAACAGCTTGAGGAAGCTATGGGACACTTCAGAGCTAGAGTGGCTCTGTGCAGTTGGCTAAGCCAGAACTTGAGCCTGTGGACCCATCGGTCACTGAACAAGGCAAGCTGGGACTCTCGGAGATGGGCTGTGCTCGTGGAAGAAGCTGTTCTCTGCAGCAGAGGTGATCCCTGAAGGGAACAAGGAGAAGGCTATCTTTCTGACAGCATTTCCAGCAGCTGGGCTGCAGTTGGTCACCAAGGGGCACCTGGGTGATTCATCAGGTGGCCAAGTGAGGTTCTCTCTCTCTCTCTCTCTCTCTCTCTCTCTCTCTCTCTCTCTCTCCCTTTTTTCCCTCCCTCCCTCCTTCCTCCTCTCCTTCCTTCCTTCCTCCCCTCCTTCCTTCCTTCTCTCTCTTTCTCCTTCCTTTGATCCCTCCTTCCAGGCACCCAACAATTTGCTGAGTATCTGCCATCAGCCTAGCCAAGCCTGGTAAGGAAAGTACCATTAAACAGTGTATAGCAGACCACTTATTTACAACTCCATACATTCTGGAAAGAGGCCATACCTGGTGAGAAGAAAGGAAACCACTCGAGAAACCAGAGAGTTGGGGGAACTTTCCTGCTGAGCCCTGAAAAATGAGTTCCAACAGAAGGGCTGGAATTGTCAAAGTGGAGGAACTGAAAGGCCAGCGCTGTGGGCCTGGAACAGCACTGGTGTGAGAAAAGCAGGAGGAGGTGGTCTTCAGGTGTGACAGTCAGAGCTGAGGACTTTGTGGGCAGATGGAGAAGGACACTCTTATGCTAAACACCGTGACCAATTTTGGAGGCCTCAATTTTTTCGGTTCTTTGTGTGTTCTAGCTATAAGTCCTGTGTCTGAGGGACAATTGGTCACAATTTTTTTTTCCCAGCCTGTGGGTTGTCTTTTCACTCTGTTGGTGATTTCTTTTGTTGTGCAAAAGCTTTTCAATAAGGTGAGATCCAAGTTGTTGGTTCTTTGTAGTGTTTCGTGTGCAGTCTGGGTTTTGTTCTTGATGTCTTTGCCTACAGCTATGTCTTCAAGACTTCTGTTTATTTTCTCTTCCAGTAAATGTAGGGTTCCTGCTTTAATATTTACAGTTTTGATCCATTTTGATGTTAGTTTAGTGCGTGATAATAGACATGGGCCTAGTTTTAGGTTTCAGCATGGGCATCTGAAATGCACACTTCTCAGACGAAGAAATGTAAACAGTAAATAAACACAAGAAGATTTTCCTCAACATCACTGATCATTCAAGAGATACAAATTAAAACAAGACTGAGAGTCTATCTCACCCCAGAAAGAACAGCCATTACAAGTAATCAACCTACAACAAATGCTGGCTGGGCTGTGGGGAAAAAGGAACCCATCTGCACTGTTTGTGGGAGTAAAAATCGGTGAAACCATTGTGGAAAGCAGAGTGAAGATTAAAATACTAGAATTAGTGGCCCCACCCAACCCAGCTATTCTCCTTCCAGGTATTTTCCCATAAAATTAAAAAAAAAAACATTGTGCCACGGCAATATAAGTGCACCCACGTTTACTGCAGCGCAATTTGTTACAGGCAAATCCTGGAAACAAACCAAATACCCAGCAATCCAGGAATGGATAAAGAAAGATGTGAGATTACACCGAGAAATTAGGGAAGCCACATCTTTCATAATAGCATCCCCAAAATTAAATACTTGGGAATCAATCTCACAAAGGAAGTAAAAGATTTATATAGTGAAAATTATATTACTCTGAAGAAGGAGATCAAAGAGGATTTAAGAAAATGGAAAGATATTCTTTGCTTCTGGATAGAAAGAACAAACACTGTGTGTTTATTTTTTATTTATTTTATTTTTTAACATATGTATTTGGTACAGGGTCTGTCTCAGTTACTCTTCTGTCATTGCTGGGACAAATACCCGACACCCAAAATGAAGGAAGGAACGATTTGTTCAGCTCGCAGTCCCTGGAAGTTTCAGTCCGTGCTCGGCTGGCTCCAAGGCAGAGTGGCACAGGGCAGAGGGCAGCAGTTCACGGCAGCATCAAAGAGCAAGAGGAGCCGAGAGAGGAGTAACGGCAACAATGGCAACAGAGAGGAAGTCTGTCTCTCTGTCTCTTTTACGGTACATTCAGGCTATCTGCCCTAGGCTGGGGGAAGTACTCACAGCCATAATCCCAACAGTACTAAGACCCATAATCTCAGTGGATCATGAGTTAACTGCAACCTCTAGAAGTCCACCCCATGACTGGCTGAGGCTTTGGGGGGACACCTAGAGACGAACCATAACAGTGTATCATTAGGCAGTGTGGACTCCTAGTAATCCTCCTGTATTCAACCTTCCCAGCACTGAGGCTACAGGTGTGTGTCACCACATCCAGACTCGGTCACTGGCTCAGCATGCCTGGACGTGGGGAGAGAGAGGCATGCGGTGCTGGGGAATCGAACCCCGGTCCCTGCACTTGCCTAAGCATGTGCTTAATCTGCTGATCTGTCTCACTGGTCCTAGGATAGAAAGAATCAACATTGTGAAAATGGCCATACTCCCAAAATTGTTATACAGATTAAATTCAATCCCTACTAAAATACCATTAGTATGCCTCACAGATCTAGAGAAAACATTCCTAAAATTAATCTGGAACCAGAAGAGACCTAGAATAGCAAAAGCAATCCTGGGTAACAGAGAAAGGCATGAACATCACAAATTCTAACTTGAAATTCTACTATAAAGTTACTGTGATAAAATCAGCATGGCACTGGCCATAAAGACAGACCTGAGGATCAGTAGAACAGATTAGAAGATGAAGACACAACTACAAACACACTCATCCTGCTTATCTTTGACAAAAGGGCCAAACATGTTCACTGGAAGAAAGACAACCACTATAATAAATGGTGCTGGAAAAACTGACTTTCCACATACTAAAGGAGTAAACTAGACCCATGCCCATCGCCATGCACAAAACTACAGTCAAAATGGATCAAAGATTTAAATATTAAAACTGAAACACTAAATCTTCTGGAAGAGAAAGTAGGTAGGAATCTTAAGGACATAGGGGTAAAGAGTTCATGAACAAAAATCAGACTGCATGGGGAATACTTCAGAGAATCAACAATTGGGTTTTCATCTTTTTGAAAAATTTCTGCACGTCAAAACAAATCACCAGTAGAGTAATAGTAAAACCCTTGAAGTTAGAAACAATTATAGCAGACTGTCCTTCAGACAAATGACTCCTATCTAGAACATATAAAGAATTAAAAAAAAAAGGCCTCGAAAATTCAAAGGCCTAATCCAAAAATGGGCATCTGAGATGAATATACACTTCACAAATGAGGAACAAATGGCAAATAAATATATGAAAAACTGTTCAACATCATGCGTCATTCAAGAGATCCAAATTAAAACAATACAATGTTATGCCAGAAAGAATGGCTGTCATCTATTCAGACAGATACTAATGTTAAGCTCAACAGCCTATGTTTTAGGGTAATAATGTCATTAAGCTTCTCTTCTAGAGGGTTAAAAACTTAAGTTTGCAGACCAACAAATTAGAGAAAAAGAAGGGCTACAAGGATGGCCAATACTGTGGCCCTAGCCCTTCCAAGTCAGTGAGGACTCAGGACATAAGAGAACCTGTGCTGTAACATCCTGTAACTCAGTGGTGTCCCAAATTTTCTGATCAAGGAAATTATGAGATCACAGAGGAAAGTGATCAACAATGTAGAGTGTACCTAAGGAGAGTCACATGGAGAGAGAACATTCTCTCAGGCTTTCACAGAGAGCAAATTGGTCAAGCAATGGCCGTGACTCATTCACATGGTTGACACTGATAAAAGATCTACAAATTGCTGTACAGGGTTTCAGGGTAAATCCTGAGGGAATTTGACTGACCTTGTCAGATACAAATGTTACATTTTTTGTTATATAGGTCTTGCTTTATTTTGGTCTTAGCCATCCAGCCGAAAAATATAAAAATGAGGTATAAAAAGTAAAGCCATATTAATATGCTGAACCGTAAAAGGCTCAAGTCAACAACTTCTGACATTGCCAGTCCTGCAGATAACCCAGTAGCATTATGGATTACTGGACTATGTTGGATTACTTTGCTGAATTCATGCACCTACAATATTTAAAAGAAAATGGAATACCTATCTGTGACAAAAGTAAACCAAAAAGGGGGCTATAAATGAAGGAACGTTTTATAGTGAAAAAATATATAGCTGTATGTACAAAATAGTTAGCATAGATATATAGCTACTTTCCCTTAGTTCAATGAGAAGACAAGCATCGTATTGTCTCACTAGTGTGAGAAATTGAATGAGTAAATAAGATCCAAAATGTATAAGAGATGTTGTGAATTCAATTCAAAAGAAAAGAGAAACTGAGATGGAAGAAGGGGAATGGAAGGAAGGGGAAAGGAAAAAATATATATACAAGATAGTTAAGATAGTTATGCTGCTAGTTTGCCCTCATTCATTGAAAAGAAAGGTTTGAGCTAATAACGTCCAGACAATATTTCATGCCTATATCTTGCACTCTGAGTAATTATTATGATGATAACGATACACAATGTATTAATTACTGTTACTCTCCTACTAGCCTGTTTTCAAACTGTCTTATTGTTGTTTTTATTTTTTTCCCTTTAAAATAAAAAAAAAAATGCACTCTAGCCAAGAAATCTGCATCATATCTGAAGATCCCAGAACGAAACTTTTCAGGGACTGTGAAGCTGAAAAGTGGCTTAAGCCTTGTTAGCACTCTTGCTTGTGCTACTGCTGCTTGATACCAGAGTCTTGCCCAGTGGGCCAGTGCTCAAGCCCTCAGGCACTTTCCCAATGCATGGCCTAAAACTTAAGGGCACACTCCCACCTGGACGATTTGCCTCGTTCCTTGGAACGGGAGGTAGCTGGGACCAAAGTCATTTCATTCCGTGTGCCTCGAAGGCCTGCTGTTCAGGGCACCCCAAAAGGCCACTTAGACCTAGCTAGGTCTTTACCTTGGTATCACATTTACATTAACCATTGTCATTTTCACAGAAGCCCATCTAAATGGGATAATCTAGACTACAAAATGAAACTCTGGAAGGGTCACTCAACTACCTGAATTGAGAGCTGTGGCCCGTAAACCCTCTATTAAGGAGAAGATGGCTTGAATTGTCGGGTAAACTTTGCCTTCATCAGGATGGATAGATGAAAGGGAAAACTGTAACTCCACTATCGCATCCAGCAGTTTCCACGTGTCTGCCACCTCCTTCTGTGTCTCACGGGACACACAGAATTAAAAACCTCTCACTCTAAGAACAGAACTTAAGTGACTTGGGATATGAGGAAGTCCCAGAAGCACGGCTACATTTGGAGCATCCATAGCCCTGTGTTCGTTTCTTATTTCTCCTTCCTACGGAGCCTGGTGGAGGAGAGAAATGTCAGGAAGATGCCTGTCGGGGGCTCAGGGAAGGACAAGCTGTCCGGATCTGCGGTCTTGCTCAGGCGGGACTCACTTAGCTCCTCACCTGCTGGAGCTGCTTCATTTCATGCCACGCTTCCAGTCCTTATTTAACATAGATTTAAAGTTTGAAAAGCTTAACCTTTTCAATTAGTAGCTGAGCTCTCCCCCATAGAGATCATCCAATTAAAAAGCCCATTCATGGGTCACTGCCTATGAGTCGTCTTTTATTTGATACTTATAAAAACGGTCACATCTGCCAGGAGCATGTGGGGAAATTCACTTCCAAATGCGCTGTCTTCCAAGTGTCAGAGATAGCACTTCAGGGATGGAGCTGGGGAAAGAGGATGCATACTGGTCTTTAATTAAGGGAACTGTTGAGAACCAAGCACATTTAACATCTTAATCCACCAGTGGCTTGGAGGCAGCAGGAAGCCCATGGGTAACAAAGATGGGTTGTGGTCCCTACATCCTGGTACCTGCCCATACGTCTGACCCAGAGCTAAATGCTTCCCAGCAGGAGGAATCATAAATATCAGCAACTCTCATGCTGTGACAACTCAATTTTCACAAGTGGCAAAGAAAGTAAATCTACAGTCCCCTCCCGTGGGACACGGCTGCCACAATACATTAACAGAGCTGGAGAGGAAGCTATCCTCTGCCAGGAGAGGCGCCCACAGACATGGGGACGCGCGAGGCCCTGCGAAGGATCAGAACCTCATTGTGCAGATTTCATCACTATTTCATCTGGACGAGAACTAGCCTACAGGAGCGCGGAGCTGGGTGGGGGGTGCCGATGGTATTCTGACTTTATAATCAGATCGTTGGAAATTACTGACAGATTGAATAAAATAATACGCTTTGGAGCAGCAGGGAACTCAAAGGTGGAAATTTAATTGACTTCTACCCCAAACCTAGAGGCCAGGGGGTGAGAGAAGCTATATTATTAATCAGCGCTGTGGACACTGCTTGGCAGTTTCACGCATGGCAAGAAGAAATGTAGCTTTCAATTACATACATATGAATTTCAAATGACTACCTGGCGTACCCAGGAGGAAGCGTGCACACAGCGGTGGCGGCCCTGTGTGCGTCATGTGAGCAGAGCCACCTACCCTCTGGAAGACGCAATTAGAAAACACAGGGAGGACACCACAGGGGGTAGTGAACCCTGCTCTGTCAGTGCTCCGTGGAAGCACATGCTGTTTCTTCCTGCAAAGCCTTTGCCGCAGCCGTGGCCTCTGAGTGGGTCTCAGATCTACCTTGAATCCGAAGTTGCAATTCAGCCATTTTCTATGCTGAAAGTCAGAACAAAAGGTAGATTGTGTTTGGCTTCCAATGATATTTCAGAAGTTCTCGAAATGTCAAGATAAGATTAGGGGTAGCCTAGGGAGGCTTTTCCTAATTAATATGAATTCTTTAGCAGCTTGTATTGCAGGATCCTTCTATATTAAGCTTCCAGAGTTTTCCTCTGGTGCTCAAAGAGAAGATGAGGTCTTTAGGATGCAGTTGATTTGAAGAACGGAGGATGCTTTTCTTCAACAAGAAAAATTTGCTTTCAGGGGAAAGAGATCTCCCTTCCATAAAATATCCTGAAATGTCAATGAAATATCATCGAAATCAAAACAAAACAACACACAAAAAAATCACCTGCGCTTACTTGCGTGTTGAGTATCTCCTGCGACTTTAACCTATGGCCTTAGAGCCGCAGGGGCCGATACAGGTGAGGCCCTTACCTCAGGAAGTGTGTTTCAGCCCGCGCTGGGCCTGTCTCGTGGAGGGACCTGCCATAGTCTGTGGGATTATACTCCATATGCTGAAACTCTCATGCATTCACAGTTCATTTCACAGCCCGTTTCAGAGTCCCTACCTAATCCCTGCAGACTCGCAGCCATCTAGCCATGGGCGATGCACAAGATCCATTGAGAATAAACTCAGCATCTGGGAAAGCACATGGGCGTGGAGCCCAGTGCCCCTGGGCTTGAGTCTGGCTCTGCTCTGAAATTCTGTCTGGTTTTGCGGTTTCTCTGTGCCTCAGTTTCCCCTTCTGTAAAAGGGGAACAGTACGAACCCCTCCTAGGTTTATTGCTTTCAGTGAAATACCAGCAACCGGCATTTAGTGTGCCCTGGAGTGTTTTATAACTAAGTCAGCAGTTGCTGGCCTTGACATCCTTGAAATGATGAAGGGCTCAGAGGGAGATTTTGTTACAAAGTCTATTATAAAATAGCCATTTGTAGTTATTGTATTATAAATTAAAATGAAAAGCATTTAAACTTGTTTGTTAATTCATTTTGAAATAACAGTAATAAACCTATTACGTATTTTAAAACAGGAAAGTTTCGAGAACTTTAGTGCATCTCCTTCAATGCCTGTTGCAACATCACATTCCACGGCGTCCCGGCGAGCCTTAACGTGTGCTCCTCAAGAGTGTTCCCGGAAGGGCCACGCCCACCTTTGGACTTCTGGAAGGACCAGGGAGACCTTGAGGACTACTGTGTTAAGGCACGACAGCGGTCCAGCTTAACTAGGACTTCCACTGCTGTTTTATTGCTGGTGCAAAGAAGGCAGGAACAGCTTAGGAACTTGCCTGAGGCAATGAGCTGAGGGCCGGGCTGGCACCAACACCCAGCAATCGCCCGGAGTCTGTGCCCCTCCTCCAGCTTGGGGTTAACCAGGAGGCACTGTACCTTCTCTGCCATGAAGGCTCTTGCACCATTCTCCAGCCGCCCCTTCGCTTCCCCCTGAAGACACCCATCAGACTTCCCTTTAGCACTGAGATTCAAACTTGGGAAAATAGTCCGTAAGATTTTGAGTATCTCTTTAATCGCTCCTCATCTGAGAGCATCTCCAGGGGATAAATGACTCACTGAGGAAGAGTGTGCCCATCTGGTTACTTGGGAAGCTCTAGAAATCCCCTAAGCATCAGGGCCACCCTGTGCCTCAGTCTACCTTTGTTGTGAGGCCAACTCACATGCACACCATGGCCAAGAAAGAAAGCCAGGCCATTGCAGGGTGAGCAGAAGGGCACCATGGTAGTGTGGGTCTCACCGGCCCTGCTCACTGGGACAAGAAAGGGCAGGTAGTTGATTCAAGTGACTTCTTCGTGGGGGTACCTCAAGGCCAAGTGAAAACAGAACTGCTACTCTCTCCCTTCCCTCTTTCCCTCCCCTCTCTCCCTCCCTCCTCCTCTCTCCTTCCTTCCTTCTTTCCTTCCTTCCTTCTGTTCTTCTTCCCTCCCCCTCCCCTTTTCTCCTTCCCTCCTTCTTTCTCTTTTCTTTTTTCTCTCTCTTTCTTCTTCTTTCTTTCTTTCTTTCTTTCTTTCTTTCTTCTTTCTTTCCTTTGTCTCATCCATGGGTCATTCACTCTTTTTGTCTCAAAGTACTCTATAGACTTTGCAAATTACTTGTTCCCATTTGCCAGCTTAAAAGAAAATTAGGAGGGGTGGGGGAAACCACATTAGAATTCATAGGAAGAAATGAAAACTTTTAAGACACTGGCAACTAGATGTTTTGTTTGTATAAGTGAATCACTAATTCATCACAGAAAAAGCATAGATCTTTGTCATATAAATCCTGAGTATAGCAGCAGACCCTCGTGCACCACAATGCCGTTCATGCAATGCTTTGTGATGTGCAGGGCCCTGCCATACACTGCAGATTTTTTTTTTACTGTAACTAGAGCTTTAATTTTTCATTTACCTATTTAAATGTATGATCATGTGTTGAAATACTGCACTTTACTGCATAGATGTGTGCAACTATTACATTTCTAAAATTTTAAAGAAGCTTAGGGTGGTAAATTAATGGTCACCTTGAGTGGGAGAGGCCTGCAGAATGGAGTTATCATGGTTCAGAGGGGCAGCAGAAGGGAAGAACAGGAGGGGAGGATCGCAGGCTGACTCCCTCCAATACGCTGCAGATTTAACTGTGCTAACTGTGAGGTGTGCAGTTCTGGTCTGGGTGGAGCCAGCAGGAAGACACCAGAAATTTACTTTTTTACCAGATGTGCTGGAATCATGGATAAACAGTCCAGACTCCACCGGAAGCATCATAGGGGGTGAGGAGAGGGAGAAGTCATTGATATTTAACATTTTAAAAATTGCATTCTCAAAGCTCTTCAAAGCTGACTTTGGGCATCCAGAGGCCCAGGCCTAATTCTGGGGAGTGATCCTGTCCCAGTCTCTTGGAGAGCGATTCTTTTTATACCTAAGTAGGTGGAGCTATCTGCTAGGGAGTCCATCACACAATTAATTGCTTTGCATGCCTCAACATATAAGCACAGATCTTCCATGTAACTCTTGATAGATCTCATGTGTCTGTACTCATAACCTCTGGTGTGGTCAAGACTTCCAGAACCCAAGCAGCTCTCTCCTCCCCTCAGTCATTACTACTTTCACCTGGAAGTAGCCAGTTTCTGACTTCAGTTACCAAGGTTAATTTTTTGCACATACTTTTAAATTTACATAAACAATCTTGTTCTACATTGTGCCTACTTCCTTCATTTCCTCCGTAAAGTCATCCATCACTAAGACCCACGGTGCGGTCAGGTGTTTGTTTTAGCCATCGTGACTCACTCATAGAGAATACTTTCCGATGTGGTTCCGTCTCTTCACGTTTGTCTGCGTCCCAGGTGGCCTTGGGCTCCAGGTACAGCATGGCGAAGGTCTACAGTGTGTTTGTGCTTGAATTCTGCTGGGTATCTTGGCCTGCAAATACCGTAGGAGGAGGCCAGCTTTCCATGTGGAAGGGGGATGGATGGCAGAAGCCCCGTTGCATGGTTCTGCCCCAGCTTCTTCCGCTCAGTCTGTGGGACCTCCTAGACCGAGAGAGCCTGAGGTGTGCTCATGCTCTCTGGGTGCGGATCCCTCCTTTGCACCTCTAATTTGGCTCACACGACTCCCCCATCGCCCCAAGAAACATTTTAGGACGACAGGGGATTGCAGAGAGCAGACTGTAGAATGCAGAAATTTGTGAGTTCTACCTCTATGGACCACACATAAAAGGTCAGATGTGTCAGTCATCCCTGCGAAAAGCGGTGTTATGGTTTGTGTCTAGTTGTCCCCTGAAAGCCTCATATAGATCATGGGGCGGTCGCTGCTTGAGGGGCAGAACAGGGCTCGAGGGGCGGGTCCAGAGGACCAGGGTGGGCCTTGAGGGGCGGGCCTGAGAGGCGAAAACTGTGAAGCTGCCAGCAGGCGCTTCCCCCTCTCCTCACAGGCCTGGTGGCCTCTCTTGGGGTGTGGAGCGGATCATTCTGGACATGGCAGAGCCCCCCATCCTCTCCTCCAGACCTTGTAGAGTGGGGGCAGTGTCTTGAAGCCTCTATAACTGTGAGCTAAATAAACCTTTGCTTCCCTTATTTTGATGTTGGGTATTTGTCCCAGCAATGAGAGAAAAGTAACTAAGACAGGTGACTCACTGCTGCTGCTCAGCAGCCCAGATAGCCTAAGAGAGGTCTGAAGAGGAAGTTACGGGGTGCAAACAAGATTGGGAGGATGGCGAGGCCAAGGTGGGCTGCAGTCTTTTGTTGCTGCCATTATGTGTTAGTGTCTGGGCAGGTGGCTGAGGACAGGCGACCACAGCACAGGAAGGCACAGCTGGTGTCACTGGCTTAGGGTTTCATCCAGTTTATGAAAGGGCTTACGGAGGTGTGCAGATGGGCGCATCTCAGAAATACGTTTTCCTCACTGAGCCGGATGTCATGTGCAAACCAAACCCAACGGCCAAGACTCTGGAAGCCTCCTCTGTCTGTGAAGCTGTCTGACCCATCCCTGTGGAGCGGGCTTGTTTAGGAAACAGCAAATCCTCCTCATCCTGTGCAATTTTAGGACGATCAGGGAGGTTACACTGCAGAGGATTTAGTAGCTGAAGTTGATAGAAAAAGAAAATAAATGAATAAAGGAAAATAATCATTGTCCTCTTAGTACAGCATGAAAAATATCAACTGTACCCTGGTTTCATAATAACTCAAACCAGATGAGGAGACCTTTCTATCCAACCCCACACAAATTCTTCTGATTTCTAATCAGTTATTGTGGGAGTGACATGAATGGAACGTCTTGGGGTGGAGTGGATCCTGACAAGGTTCCCGTCTCTGGGCACAGAGCTGGTAGCACACAGGTTCAGGATTTAGGCAGCACCAAGCCAAATCCATATTTTTTGATGTGTCGGTTACATGATCTGGGAAATCACTTATCTTCCGAGACCTTTAGATTTCCTGTCTGTTACATGAAGCTAATGTCTGGCTCTGCAGAGTTAAATACCCATGGAGCCCGGGTGCTCAGAAGCATCCCCCAGGCTTCAGCCCCATGCACCAAAGGTGACACTCAGGGTGAGTCCTGTGCTCTGACCTCACCGAGAGCCACCAAGTCCCACCAGGCAGTGACCACTCAAAAAGGGAGGGACATGGGGGTCATGGGGTCCTAGCCATGGTGGGTAAATTGCTCCTTTTCATCTCTCAGGTATCTGGTCCTTTTCTTGTCCACGCTGTCCTGCAGAAACAGGCTCACAAGCACACTGAAGCATGTTCAGGAGAAGACAGTACTGTTTGTGTCCGTTACGGCGTGGGAACCACTTGAATGTGCCTCCAGATGTCAATGTTACATAAATGACAGTATTTTCATCCAATGGGATGTTGTGTAGCCTGAAAAAGAATGGGTAAATTGGTAAAGCAGGCGGGGAAAGGTGACAAAGTCCTAAAAGAAAAGCGTGTGACAGTATTTACTGAGCTAGATTTTGAGAAGAAGCGATGATGTGTTCAAGTTCAGTGTGGGAGAAAGGAGGGGTTAAGTGAGTGGTCAACACAGGCTGCCTTCCCGAGAAGAGCAGGCGCACTGCCAAGCCCGCTCAACCCATATGAGCTGAAGCCATGCAAGGCTCTGGGACATGCCACAAGACACCTGTGCCTTGGTAGCAAGACACTTGGGACCCTCCTGCGTTAGTGACAGATCCTGGATGAAGCTGCTTGACTCACACTTCCATTCTGCGTCCACTTTTCACTGGAACTGAGACCAAGTCAGGACCGCAGGGGAGGTGGTGCCTTCAGAACCCTGGGGTCTCAAACCTGTCTGGGTGGGGAGTACAGACCAAGTTCTCTCTACACAAGGAAGGAGAAAGGATGCTTAGCAGGCACTGCCAACAGGCTCCATTGCCACTTGCTGCATATGTGTACCAAATTGGGTGCTAGCAGGGGGCAGTCCAGTGGACAGCTGCAAGAGCTGGAGATTTTAAGAAAGCTGTATGGGTAATGCTTGAAGCAATGGGGACTTGGCAGCATCAGCAAGGGGAGGGGAGGGGGAGGGAAAGAGAGCAGCTTGAGATCTTGAAAGGCTGTGTGTATTTTCCCTCGTGGTGGGCGACAGAGCAGTGCTTTGAAGGGCCAGCATGGGGGAATGTGTGAGAATGTGGTGGTTTGGAAGGAAAGTTTGCTCCCCTGATTGGAAGCAGCTGTGGGCCTTTGACTTCTTAGAAGAGCAGAAAGTTGGTGTCTTTATAGTGTTAGAGGTTACTCCAGACGATTTCCTGCCACCCAGGCCCCGCTGAATTGGAACCATTTTTCAAGCCACTCAGGCATCCCAGACTTACAGGGGTTCTGAGGAGGTAACTGAACATCCTGCTAAATCAATTTCACGACGTCTTGCCCTGGGAGCCCTCAGATGATTCAGTGACAGTGTGAAGCTTTCAGCGCACAGACCTTGCGGGCGCATCTTCTCCCTCCCTCGGAGCGAGGCAGGCCACGCAGGCTTCCGAGCAGAGAAATTATCTCTTCGAGATCTCCTTTCATGATCTAATTCTCAAGAGCCCCAGGGTAAACGGGAGCCTCAGAGCAGGCTCTGAGAAATTGCTAGAATGATAATCGGGTTAGGAGACGGTGATGTAAATGTCTTTGGACAGTCTCCTTCCCCATCAGTGAAGGCAGAAGTAGTGTCTGCCCAGGTTGATATTATTTAGCAAATGGTTTTTACTTAGTTTTAAAATCATTTTAGATGTGTAGAGCAGTTGCAAAGACAGTACAATGCATTCCCAACCATCTGTGCCACCGTCACCCCTGTGCTGATGTCTTTTGCTTCTGATACACCTGTGGCAATAGAGAGCTACCACTGGTACATTCTTGTTAACTGAAGCCCCCAGCTTGGACTGGTTTCATAGGTTTTCTCCTTGTGTCCCTCTTCTGGTCAAAGGACATATTATATCTGCATATCACACCTCCTAAGGCTTCTCTGCCCTGTGACAAATTCTCAGACTTTCCTTCATCTGGATAGTTTTGAGGGGTATCAAGAGGCATTCTGTGGGGTGTCTTTCTATTTGGGTTTGTTGGATGCACTTTGTGCATTTAACTGGGCTTCTGTGCTTGGGGAAGAAGATGGAGAGACATGGCCTTTTTGTTGCACCGTATGCCATGTCTATGCTGCCGATGATCCTGTGATCTTGACCCCTGCAGGGTCATTGGGTGATGTCATGCATATATGATGCTGAGAGCCCAGAGCAGGTCCACCATGGTCAGACAAACAGGTAAAGGAGCAAGTGGTCATGGAAGAGGGTTTTTACTTTGTTATCTAATGAATGAATGTGTCTCTTTCAGACCAAGATGAGTCAAACCCAACTGATTTCTTCAAGGAACCTGCAGGTCAAAGCCTCGAAGGATCCACCTTTGCTCCAGGAGCGTCCTGTCCACTCTCGTTTGTTCAGCTGCCTTTCAGCCATCTCCCTTCTGCTCTGAGTGATGCTCTGACTGCTGGCAAACGGAGGTGTGGGAATCCAGAATAAGAACCAACATGGAAATTCCTGGCCAGCGATGAACAGTCTAGTAGACAAAGGGACAGAGCTTTACTGCGTGACAGCCCAGCATGTGGCAGGGACAGTGAGCCACAAGAAGGGAGGAGCTCCTTTTATAACAGTGAAATAGTTCTTGGGACAGTGTGACCAGAGGAGACGCCTGCTGTGCTGGCGCTGACTTCCCTGGCACTCAGGGGGGAAGCCCTTCACGGTGGCCCTTCCCTCCCTGCCCTAGGTTAACTCGGAGCAGCAGAGAATTCAACTGGCCCTTACCAGGTCCATTGCAGCCAAAGGCAACACCCAGAGCCGTTGGGCACGCACGCCACAGAGCTGAGTCAGAGCCTCGCAGGCTAAGCATTCTGTAGGTTCCATAAAGCACGAAAGGCATGATGAAAGGGCCTTAAAGACAGAAAGTTTGGCAGAGATGTGAGATACAGTGCTCGAAAGGCTGGAAGAGTCTCCCCTGTCTTCTCACCAGGCACTGAGGGTCGAAACCTTGGCACTGAGCTACATCTCCAACCCTTTTCCTAATTTTTTGTTTTGAGACAGGCTATCTCTAAGTCATTAAGTTGTCCAGACCGGCCTTGAACTTGTGATCCTTCTGCCTCAGCTTCCCAAACTGCTGGGATTCCAGGCATGAGCCACCTTGTTGGATTTCAGCATCCTCTTGCAGTCCAAGAACACTCTGCATGGGACATTTCTCGGGGCCTGTGTGGCCCACACTGGCAGAATGCCCGCTCATCTTTTCATCTTTTATGAGCAGAGAGTAAATTGTAAATGACCGGCTTCCAACCTGTGTGCAGCAGATCAGTGTGACTCCTGAAGCCCCAGGCCCAGTTGCCCTCCTCCCTGCTAAAACTGTCTCAGGAAATAGTCTGCAATGTGGTGGCTTCAAAGGGCACCTGGTCCCCCCGACAAATGCTCGACATAGGATGAAGCAGCGTCCTGACAAACTGTGGTCAGTTGAAAATGCATTTCGTGCACGTAAGCCACTGCACACCTGACCTTAGCCTACCTTAAATGTGCTTGGAGCTCAGTGTTGCCTACCGCTGGGCAAAAGCATCTGACGCAAAGGCTACTTTGTAATAAAGTGATGGCTATCTCATGCAATTTATTGAATATTTTTCTGAGAGCAGAACACAGAGTACGGCCAGGGATATAGCTCAGTGGTGTAAGTGTCTGCCTGCCAAGTGCAAGTTTCTGAGTTCGATCCCTGGTACCGCCAAAAATACCCCAAAAACCAAAAATCAAAACAAAACACAGAGTGGTAGTCTGGGTATGGGAAGTGCAGTTTCTACCCAATTCCTCGCAGCAAAGTAACAACAACAAAAGTTGCCTGTCAATCTATTTTAAGTCAGAGACTGCAGGCTCTTGTTTTCTTGGGCCTTTACTCTACTGAAAGTCCGGTTAAGTTTTTGTTGTTAAGCTAAGGAAGGGCTAGCTAGATAGCCCAGCAGACTAAAGCACCTGCTTAGATGTGGGGCCCGGGGTTCGATCCCTGGCCTGTCGTGCCAGCCGCGCCCCTGAGGCACACTGAGATGTTGATTGAGGCTGGGTGTGGTGGTGCGCGCCCGCCTATAATCCCAGTGCTTGGGAGGTTGAAAAACAGGAAGGATCAGTACAAGTCCGATCTGTGTAATGAGACCCTGTAGACCCTGTACTAAATACATTAAAAAAAAAAAAAAAAAAAAAAGCTAAGGAAGAAGTTGTGCATGGAGGAATCGACCTGCCTTTTGCTAATTGAAGTTACCCGAGCTTTCCACCACACTTTCCTCACTGATGAACTTGTGGCACATTGGGAACCACAAGCAGAAAGTAGGTACTAGGGGAAATCCATTACTTTTTACTTTGGAGGAAAGTGGCTTGGCCCATTATGGGACTACAAATGCTCAGAAGCTTCCCAGACCCCTCTCAGCAGGGCTGCAGGAAGCAGCTTGAAGCAGTGTCCAACTGCACATCGTATGTGTTGAAGAGCCAGGAGTTGAAAATTTATGCTGTGTATAAATTGCGTTTATTTTTCCCAGCATTTTCAGGGAAAAGTTCAACTCCCTTGGGAATATTAACCAGTCCTAGAAGGAGTATGCAAGACAATAGAGTCAGGGAGCCCTGGGTGCTTCACGTTCCTCTCCATCCACTGATGAAAAACAGAAGCTCAGCTGCCTGGGTCAGACCTCCGCCTCGGAAGGACGAAGGCGGCCAGATGGAGGTGCACCCCAGTCTGGGCCGGCAGGTGTGGCAGCTGGCGGGAGCAGTGAGGGTGCCTGGTGCTTCGGCACAGAGCGGGCACTGCCACGGTTGTGTGTTTGGGCCGCCAGCCAAGTCCCTGCTCTGCCTGGGCTTACGTAGTTGGGTTCAATTCATTGAACTGTGCAGTTTCGTGTAGTTTGCATACCCAGAGCCAGGCGTGCAGACCCAGAGGGTTCCTTGTCTGACACACGGGGTGCACCAGGGCTTAATGACATCAGGGCCAGGTACTTCCTTGTTCTGAGCATAGCAGGAGGTTCAGCAGCACCCCTGATCTTAGTCCATAGAGCCCGTGGCCAATGGCTCCACACATGCATACCAGTTATGACAACTCAAATTGTGCTTAGGCATTGCCAACTGTCTCTGGAGAGGAGAGTTGCTCCAGCGGAGAACCTGCATCACTATAATATCACTTTCTGATGAACTTATTGAAGATCTCTCATAAAAGTACTACATGGATTAGATGAGCATATCGCCAAGTGCAATGAAACAAGATAAGATGAAATGAAATGAAATGAAATGAAATGAAATGAAAAAGATCTTGCCCCTTGTGTTACTTAATGGGTTCATAGAGGCATGCTGTCTTCGCAGGCAGATGCTGGGCCTGATCTGAGCCATTTACCTTCCAGAAGCTTCTAGAAGATAAATTAGCTTCCCTCATGAAGGCTTCCAGTCACTGTTCACCTGCTGGTCTGCACAGAGTCATTTCATTTCTTACGGAACACCTTCTATCTCACGCCTGTTTGCACCCTGTCTCTGTCTTTCCCCCTCAGCAAAGGAAGGGTTTGAAGTAGGTAGAAGTTTGCTTATCATCTTAATCTCACTTATTTATTTAGAACATGAAATTCCTCTTGAGATGACAAATTTGTTCACTGCCCAAGGTACACAGCTGACTGTTTATAAAAGATCCTGTAATTAATTGGCTCCTGTCACTAGAAGCGTGCTCTCCTTCCTCTGCTTTGCCAGTGTGGAAATTTTAGAATGTGGCCTTGCAGGGTGAATGCTTCCGGTCATGTTAGCCAGGAGAGAGAAGACCTTTTAGGCCAAATCTTCAGCACCTCAGGGTTTTAATTGGCTTTTGACGTGGGATGTTGTTCCCTAACTGCATGCCATCTGCTGTGTTGAATCTGGACAGCTTTGAACATTCATTATACTACAGAATGGGTCTTAGCTTATTTCAGAATTATTGTTTCTCAAAGCTTATTTAGACAACCTCTGGCCTCTTCTCTGGTTTATGTAAGTATTTTCTCCTGAGACCCATGCCCTGCTTCCCCAAGTGTCTAAGGCTATTGCTAACCATGAAATCGTATTCATAACCTATTGTGAGGCAGAACAAAGGCACAAAGTCAACACGACCTCATCTGAGTTTAAAAGCAACTCTACAGTGGCCTAGAGTTTTCCCACAATGCTTTTCTGTTTCTCAGACAAGTGCCCGAGTCCTCAACTCTTGTGGAAGTCGACCCATGGCATAAAAAACCAAATCTGAAAATCTAATAGCCAACTCTTCTTGCTCTCAGTTGAGCTTTTAATTGCATTGAGCCTGCTTTGTTCAGGATGTTTTTCTAAGTCCCTAAGATTCCAGTCATCTTGTCTGACGTTATTTTCTTTGCAGCCCAAACACATAAAATTTGGGTGGAGGTAAAAGAGGGTGAGTAGTCAAGAGAAAGAGAGGCGATCATATATTCTTCTATGACACATAAAAAGGTTGATTTTAAATTGATTTAATTAGCAATGTGGTAAAACAAAAGCCCAACAAGGCCAGTTGCTCAATATGCCAAGTTTTAAAACCAATTTGATCAAATAAGTGGTTGATCTGAGTCCTGCTGAGAGAACCCATGTAAACATATATTTCGAAACAGATTTTTTCAAGAGATCTAAAGGACTGATACAGGATAATAAAGTCAAACAAAAAAGTGTAAATAGGATAGAGCCTTGTTTCCTGTCACTGGCAACTTTCTGGAACAATTCATCATATAATTTATGTGGACATCAAAACCCCCCATAATTTGGAGTATTTTCCAAAAAGTCATTGAATAATGTATTTAATGCAAGCAAAACTCAACCTGGGAGCCATTTATCTCCCCTGACAGACAGAAACTGGTCAGGAAGAGATTGGTCTGTTCAAAAGACAATGGAATTTAAATAAGATATAAGACCTGCTGGAGGAATCTCAGGCACAGAGTGGCGCAGACCTTTTATTCCTCCTGGAGAAAAGTCCCTCTTCTCAGTGAAGAGCCTGGCTCCACCCCCTGAAACCATCCCCTCTGCATCCCTGAGAACAGCGTGACCCACGTGTCAAGGTTCTGCTCAGAGAAAACAAGTGCTTCTTCTGTCGCATGATTGCATGCATTTGACAGAGGGGATGAGAATCCCTGTACTCCTCTGCCTTTCATTGCTGGAGAGCTGAGGTCAGTGTCACTACCGACAGAAAATGCAGAAAGAATGAATTTCCTTTTGGGGCCCTACCTGGGGTCATGCGCTCAGCTTCATCTCGTCTTTCAAAAGCTGGTGGGAGAAAGGTTTTAAGCAGACCGTGATGCTTTCCAGAGGAGGGGAAAGAAGGAAGAAGTGATTTGCCTTGCTTTTTTTAAAGGCTTATAGGACTTCTACTTATACCCTTCTGTCTCTGGATTAAAGTTACCTGAAAAGCCAGTTCAGCTGGCCACTGCCACCACTGGGAACTTTGAAGAGAGAGAGATGGGTAGCCTTTTTTCACTTACAAACTTTAATATGTAAAGTTGCAGTAAAATATACGTAACATAAACGAACCCTTTCACCCATTTCTAAGTGTGCCATTCAGTGTTACGAAGTAAATTCATACTGTTGTACAAGCACCACCACCATGATCTCTGGAACATTCTTAGCTTCCCAAATGGAAACTGTGTACCCAGCAAGCTCACCCGTCTACTTTCTGTCTCTGTGGATCTGACTGTGCTCAGTACCTCGTACAAGTGGACTCATGCGGTGTTTGTCTTTTGGTGATTGGTTTATTCCAGCCAGTAGGAATCTTCTAGGAGCATCACCCTGTAGCCTGTGTGAGAGCTACCTGCATAGTATTGTACGTAGCTGCCATATCGTTTTGTTCATTCATCCATCCGTGGAATGTTGCTTCTACTTTTTGGGGTATGGTAAATTATGCTGCTATAAACATGGGCTTGAAATTATCTGCCCATAGGCCTACTCTTGGTGTTTTTCAGTTTTGTTGGGTCATAAGGAAATTCTATTTTTAGTTTTTTTGAGATCTGCCATGCTGTTTTCCATAGCTGATATATTATTTTATATTCCAATCAATAGTGAAAAATAATTTAAATTCCTCTAAATCTTCACCAGCACTCTTTTTACTCCTTCCTTCCTAATAATGCTAATAGTATGAAGTGATACCTCACTGTGGTTTGGAGTTATATTTTTCTAAGGCTTGTAATATTGAGAACCCTTTCATGTGCTGATTGGACATTTGCGTATTTCCTTTTAAAAAGTCTATTCAAGCCCTTTGCCATTTTTGAATCAATTTGTTGTTCTTGAATTTTAATTTTTTATAATTTTTCTTACTATTCTTACTCTTATATATTTTTAAAGAATACAAAATAGCAAAAGAAAGCGTTAGAAATGATACAAAATTTCATTAAACAAAACAGTAGTACTACTGACCTAATTCAATGGATTTGGGTTTTTATTAATTCTATTAATTAATTCTATTAATAATTCGATAGATTTGGTTTTTTATGCCATGGGTCGACTTCCACAAGAGTTGAGGACTCGGGCACTTCTCTGAGAAGCAGAAAAGCATTGTGGGAAAACACTGGGCCACTGTAGAGTTGCTTTTTAACTCAGATGAGGTCGTGTTGACTTTGTGCCTTTGTTCTGCCTCACAATAGATTATGAATATGGTTTCATGTATAGCAATAGCCTTAGACAACCTAATTGAACAATGTTTGCTGTATTGCATGATGTTATCTTTAAATTAGTTAGGTTACTAGATATAAACCTACAAAACTGGTTAAAAAACCCAAACCAAAACAACAACAGAAATAAAGTTGTAAGAAATTAAAAAGAAAAAAAAAAAAGAATGAAAAGAAAAAACTTTTAAGCCTTAACTGCTCCTTTCGAAGACCAGTAGAAATAGGCAGTAAGCTTTTATCTGATAAGTGATTTGCAAATACTTCCTCCTACTTCATAGATTGTCTTTTGACCTTTTGATAGTGTTTTCTGATTCATAAACATTTCTAATTCTGATGAAATCCAAGTTGGCTATTTCTGCTCTTGTTGTCCCTGTCTTTAGTGTCACAGTCCAGCGTCAGCAAGCTTCTTTTCCTATGTGTTTCCTTCTAAGAGTTTCATAGTTGTATCTTTTATTTTTAGGTCTTCAACTCATTTAAAATTAATTTTTGTATGTAGGCTTAATAAGGGTCCAACTCTGTTCTTGGGCATGCGGATGCCCCAGCTGCGCAGCACGATTTGGAGAAAAGCTGGTCTTTCTCCTATTCAATCAATGGTTTTGGCAGCCTTATTGATTTTGCTTGATCACTGGTAACCTTTACCGTATTTACGCATTCTTGGAATTTCCCACGTCTTCACGGGGTCTGTGCCATCTCTGTGCCTGTCCAGCCGCACTCTACTACAAATGTTTTGATAATGGCCCAGATTCTTTCATGATTTTGTACCACGTTGCTGCCTAGTGACTTTCTATTTAATTAATCAGATCGATGTAGTCCAGTGGACCCAATTGACTCCTGTGACCTACAAGCGGGTCTGTATTGATTCTTACTTGATGTTCATCATGCTAGGCTTGTCATAGGAAGATTGATATCCCTTGGTGTCGTGGGGAAATCGGCTCCTCCACCCCCAAGTGCATCAACACATATAGTTGCTCAAGTCCTTTAAATAAAATGACAGGGTATGTTCATAGAACCTGCATTTCTCCTCTTGTATACTTTAAGTCATCACTGATTACTTACAATAGCTAGAACAATATGTACCTAGATGTTGTGCCATACTTTTTAGGCCATAATGGCAGGAGAAATATTTGTACGTGTTCAGGAGACAGGCAGTGCTTTTCAGCATAATTGCATCCGGAATCCATGCCCACGGACCTCGCTGATACAGAGGCCAGGTGAGGCTCTAATGATGGTGTGCACCTGTCCCTCCTCGAGCCATGGTGCCCATCTGTTGTTCATTTGTGAACAGGTGTGGAGCAAACAGATGAATCCAGAACCCTGGGAGAGGCCATGGGTACCTCCCCCTCCTTGTTGGGGTGGGGTGGCCCTGTAGAGATGATGTCGCTTTCAGCCTTATTTCTAGATCTTCTTCTCCTTCCCAGAGCTACACTGGGAAGGGGACCGGCTGAGGTCTCAGCCTCAAGATGTCCTGTCACACGTTCTTGCTGGGTGACTTTATCCATGGCTGACAGCTCCCAAGTTGGAGTCCCCAGACCCAACCTCTCCCTTGTTGTAACAGAGAGAGTTGATGAGCCTTTTTAAGCCTCAGTTTCCTCATCTGAAAATAGGGATACAGTGGCCTTCCTGGCTTCTGTGTGCGATGCGTACTGTGTCCATGCTAGGAACCTGAAAGCAATGAGTATGACTTCAGTTTATCATATAAAGGTCCAGAGGAGGGTGAACCTAAGACCACCTACACTATCGGATGCTCCTTAGGAAGGGTGTCTGAGAACAAATTAGAGCCAGAATTAAAGTGTGATAGATACCAGCATCTCATGCCTGGTTTTAAAATCTGTGTGCAGGGTGGGCAGCACAAAGCCACCTCCCACCTCCTCAAAGGGTGCCATGTGTACCATTTCTATCTGGTGTCTCAGTTACTCTTCTGTCGTTACTGGGACAAATACCTGACACCCAAAACAAAGGAAGGAATTTATTTAGCTCACAGTTACTGGAGGCTTCAGTCCATACACAGCTGGCTCCAAGGCGGAGCGGCACATGGCACAGAACAACCTTTCATGGCAGTGGCAAAGAGCAGAGAGCAAAGGAGGGGTAGCAGCAGCTCAAGCAGCTAGCTAGCTTCTCTTACCTTACATTGCAATGCAAATTCCCCACCCCAGGGCTCAGGTGTAGCACTCACGCCTGCGACCCCAGTGCTGGATCAAGAATCAATCAAAACTCCAGAAGCCGCCCTATGACTGCATGAGGCTTTGGGGGACACCTAGACACAAACCATAACACCTGGTACTGCCAATCTGTTTTTCCAGAGTTTCACCCATCAATTCCTCTTGTCTTCAAGCAGTTCAGTGCAGCAGTGTCAGCAGACGCTAAGATTGCAAACTACACCTGACTGTTGGTGAGAGATGATGGCCTAGTGGGAGTGGGCAGGTCCTGTAACAAAAGGCCAGGCCAGTTTGGTGGCTGGCAGAGAGGACTTGGGATGGCCTGGCTTCTCCCGGAAGTGGCTACAAGGAGGGACTGCAAGTGCTCAGCCGCTGGACAGAGGCCCTCTCAGCACACTGGATGAAGGTGTTGGCTTCCAAGAATAACTCTCGTTCTTTTCACCCCCAAAGCCCTTTGTGAGAATTGTGCTCTGATTTTGTGTTAGAGGAGTAGTTGGGATGAGAGGGAGAAGCTGGCTAGTGCCAGCATAAGGCCTTTGGGATTGAGCTTCGGGTTGTCATCCTTGCAGAGATCCCTCTGCTCCATTTCCACTCTGCTCCTTCCAGTAACTGGAAGGGCATAGAGAATTATCTTCACTCCCTCAGCGCATGCACTTGGAAGTGTTTCCACTGCATATGCTCTTCCTGAGTTTCTATCCTAAGTCCTAGAAGGCATTTTGGGTCCTTTTCAACACTCTTCTCTGCCCTTGATTTTAATCCCCCTCCAAATCCAGTTGGCTCCACCCCTTAAATAGTTTCTTGATCAGATTCCTTTTTCGACCCTGGGGATCCCAGAAGAAGCCTCTGGAGGAACCTCCTGTGTCTTCCTCTTTCATCCTTGATCAGTGCAATCCATTCTCTATATGACATTAAAGGGCAAAGTGGGTGGCGCATGGAGCCTCATTACCCTGGGTCAGGGTCCAGAGGGCAGGGCCCAGAGCCACAGCGGAGGGCCCTGGCCTGGGGAATGGATCCCCACGCCTCCATGGAGGCCTGTTTTCCAGGCCCTGAAGTTGAAGGGAGTTTTCCAAACTCAATGTACAGCTTTCTTGGGGCCAGTGCCCCCTTATCATAATCTCTTCTCTGTAGATGGAATATTCTGTCCTCCGCCCATCTTATCATTGGATTACGGAAGCAGGTAACTTGCTTAACAGCTAAGCAGGTCCTTAGCTGGAGAGAACTCTTTCTCAAGATGGATAGTACCTGCTATATCACTCACACCTTATTTAGACAATCAGATTTGGCACATTTCCTTTTTCTTCCTTTTTGTGGTAATGGAGAGACTTTGGACACAGACTTGAAGCAGTGCTATAGTGGGCCAAGACTTTGGGGGTTGTTGGGATGTAGTGAACGTGCTTTGTCTGCGGGAAGAACATGAGTTTTGGGGAGCCAGAGGGAAGACTGTAGTGTGCTGAGTGGTGGTTCTCCAAAACCCGTCCACTTGGAACCTGGGAATGTAACCTTATTTGGAAAAAGCTTCATTGCAGATCGAATTAAGAGAAAAAATTACACTGGATGGGGGGGGGTCTAAGTCCAATGGTAAATTTTCTTACAAGAGTAGAGAAGGCTGGGGGACAGAAGGCCACGTAAAGGTGGGGACAGAGGCTGCAGTGAGGGTTCTCCCAACCCACAGCTCCTAGAAATTGGATGACAGGCAGGAAGGCTTCCGTCCTTGGACCTTTTGCAACTTAGCTAAAACCTTAACATTGGTTTCTAACTGTTAGAGAATAAATTTCCTTTTCAGTACACCGTCTTGTGTGTCCATCCAGGTAGCCCAGAATACTACTGCCTGCTTCCTTCTCTGCCCCTGCTGGCTCCTCTGCCCAGAACACCTTTCCCAGGTCAGTAAATGTGGGCTTCTCCCATCTTCAGGCTCTGCACATTTGGACACTGCAGTTGCCAGTGGGGGAAGGCTTTGCTGGTCACCTCAGAAAGTGGCTGTCCTTGGTTGCTTCCTTTGCTCCTTCTCATCCTTCTCCTTTGCTGCACCATCTGCAGCTGGGGCTTTGCTTTTCTGGGGCTTTCCTGTCCTCCCCACCAGAGCTGTGAACCGCGCTAAGTGTCTAGGTCTTCCCTTATGCTGAGGAGGCATCTGGCTCATGGTGTTCCCTTTATATTTGCTGGACAAACAAAAGGCAGGGAAGGCCATGTTTCTCCCCACTTGTGCACAAGGAAGCAATGGGCTTAAGGCCATCAGCAAGTCTATTGCTGGGTCTTAATTTGTCCTGAGGGACCCTGGTGTTGGCGATGTCTCTGACCCAGGAATTGGGGGTCTCATGCTGCTTGGTGCCTAACTGTCCTGTGCCTTGTCACAGATGGCTGCCTTGGATTCTGACTGCAGGGTCCAGTGTAGTCAACTGCACATCATTTGCCCTTGCCCCAGCCTGCCCTGGTTCTGTTTATCTTTCTTCTTTTCCCCCTGAAGGCCCATGGCCTCTCCAGTGCCAGCTCACCATGTTCACCTCCACATGTTTGCAGTAGCCATGAGCCACCCCTTCCAGGCCACATAGCTTTGTATTGGGAGGCCATGATGCACACGAGTGCATGAATGAGTCGAGAGTCCCACGAGAACCAGCAAATACCACTGTTGTTTATGAAGGATGCAAACCTGCTTTAAATTGTCTAAAGTCGTGACTCAAGCCCTGGGGAAACCCAGGCTCCACGGAGGCTGAGGGACTTACAAAAGCCCTAGAGCTGCCCTGAGTGGTCAGCCTCGCTTCTGAATAAGTGTACCTGGGGACAATGGTAGGGAAACCCTCATATCCTTTGGTGGAGCACAGTCCAGGAGATCCCACCTGCATGTTCCTGGCCTCCACTCCCAAGACAGCACATGTGTTGCATCAGCTGCAGGTGGAGAGAGAGGCCCTCAGGGCTCCAAGGCTCGGAGATTTTTGATTGTTCCTTGAGAAGGGCCTGTGTTCACTTCCGCTTGAGGGGAAACCCCAAGTATTAGAGCGCCTCTTGCCACCAATCACTCTTTGCTCCCCTTTCCAATGTCAGCTTGGCTTGGCAGATTTGTTTGATGAGCTTTGACAGGGTGTGAACACCTGGCCAGGACTGCAAGGTGCTGGGAATGTGAGGGTGACAGTGGCACACATCTGGCAGGTGAAGATGGAGGGGAGAACTCAGGGCAGCAAGGAGCTACGATTCCCATGTAAGTGCATCCCCTGTAGGCATGGGGAAGGTAACCCACAAGGCCCTGTGCTGTGGCAGTGTCTCTCACTGTGCCTACAGTGGGAAGCTGCTCCTCAGACCTCTGTCAGCAGCCAACATCAAGCTCTTAGCTTTGAGGCTGCTTCTGTCCCAGGGATACCTGCATACTTGAGTGGTCTGCTTCTAGCAACATGATCCATCCATGTTTCTAAGGAATAAGTGATTTTTTGACTTTGCAAAAGGAGTGACTTTTCTTATTCAAACTAAGATTGCCTTTGCCCTGTAATGTCTGGAAGGGCCAATCTCAGATCAGCTTCTCTTGGGTCGGCAGGTCCCCAGAAGGAATGCTTCCTGGGTGATGGGAACAGAAGCAGCGCAGCTCCCGAGAAGGGTGACTTCGAGGCATGCCCGTGCAGCCTTTGGACAGTGCGGCCACACCTTGTCAGGCCTTCATCCAGAGTGAGAGACGCTAAGGGGCGGAGAATCCCAAGACCAATGCTGCTCTCCCATTGGCTGTCCAGACCTGCTCATTTGCATGACAGGGCGCGCTCTCTGCTCTCTCTCTGCACCAGGGGGCCTCTGCAGGATCTTCTCTGGTTCCCGCAAGTCCGACTGCCCTACTCTGACCAGAAACTCAGACTTGGCTTGACAGGCACTTTTACCCTTTTCATTTCATTTTGACCAGATGAATACTTCCTTCCTTCCAAAGTATTATTAGAAGTAGAAGGCAGAAGCAGCCAGATGTAGTAACCCATGCCTGTAATCCCAGCACTGTGGGGATGCTAAGACAGGAGGATTGGAAGTTTGATCCCAGCTTGGGCAATTTAACAACTTGTGGAAACCCTATCTCTAAATAAAATGTGAAAAAAAAAAAAAAAAAGAAAAAAAGAAAAAAGCTGGGGATGTATCTCAGTGTGAAGCTTGTGCTTAATCCCCAGTAGGAAAAAAAAAAAAAAAAAAAAAAAAAAA